>NC_138769.1:221696506-222164006 GCF_965119305.1 Pelophylax lessonae
CGAGGGACCTGCGAGTTGCTGTGGATTCCCTGTAGACACCTTTGGTTGGAAGGCTGGCCTTTGGGGCAGAAAGATGTCTAGCTGACGTCCTTAGTAGGGATGATCGAACTTTTGAAAAGTTCGGTTCGGCTAGAACATCCGAACTTCCCGAAAGTTCGGCCCGGATTTCAGAACCCCATTGAAATCAATGGGACCCGAACTTCGGTAATCAAAAAACACAATTTTTAAGCCCTAAAACCCAATAAATGCCCCTAAAAAGTGCCTAAGGTTCTGGGTCATGCCCCATTAACTATTAATCACACAAAAAAAAAAGTTCTTAAAAATTGTCATTTTTGATAAAAAAGCCAATTATTGAAAAAAAAAAAAAAAGAGGTTTTTTTATTTTGACTTTGGATTTCGTATCTGGGGGGTCTAAAAAGTGTACCTGTGAAGTTTCAGCTCTTTAGCATGTCCAGAACCATAAAAAAAAGATTGTTTGTATTAGTGTATTTAGCCATTTTTAGTGTGAGGAAAGGGATATCTAATGTAGTTAGGTGCTATTTTTCACTATTAGTTAGCTTTAATTTATTCAGTTTCTGTAGGGAAAGTGTTAAGTGTAAGGGGATCGTAGTGTAGTGTAGTGTAGGGTTAACTGACAGTGACTGCTATAGAAGGGTGACAAAACTCTTCCAAAGCAGGGTGACCGCTATAGAGAAATGATCATTTCTCTGAGTTGCTTCGGCACAGGGATATGGCTTCTCACCAGCCAGCATTTTTTATGCTGCAGGGGTTGCCACTTGCCAGTGCTTTTTTGAGGACATGTTTGATGTCAAACATGACATCTGAACATGTGTATAGGGGGTATATATACACAACCATGTCTGTATATATACACCTAGACATATATAGGTGTGATAGTAGCAGAAATATATGCTTGCGCTAATGAAATCATTTAATATATTTCTGCTACTATCACACCTATATAGGTGTGATAGTAGCAGAAATATATTACTGTAAATGATTTCATTAGCGCAAGCATATATTTCTGCTACTATCACACCTATATATGTCTAGGTGTGTATATAAATATATGTATGTGTGTATATACACCACTATACACAAGTTCAGATGTTTTGCCTGCCTCAAAAGAACCCCAAAAAATGCCAAAAAAAACGCTAGCGTCAAAAAAAAAATTCCCAGGTGTGTTTTTGCTGGCATTTTTTGGGGGTTTTTGGAGGCAGGCAAAACATCTGAACTTGTGCACAGTACCACTATACACAAGTTCAGATGTTTTTCCTGACTGCAAAGAACCCAAAAAAATGCCTGCTATTAAACCGGCAAGGTGTGAAAAACGAGAAGCCAACCTCCTGTGCTGAAAGTGTTGTAATACAAACAAAAAAAAGCACTGGCAAGTGGCAACCCCTGCAGCATAAAAAGTGCTGGCTGGTGAGAAGCCATATCCCTGTGCCGAAGCAACTCAGAGAAATGATCATTTCTCTATAGCGGTCACCCTGCTTTGGAAGGGTTTTGTCACCCTTCCATAGCAGTCACTGTCAGTTAACCCTACACTACACTACGTTCCCCTTACACTTAACACTTTCCCTACAGAAACTGAATAAATTAAAGCTAACTAATAGTGAAAAATAGCACCTAACTACACTAGATATCCCTTTCCTCACACTAAAAATAGCTAAATGACACTTTGTAGCACATCGTAACAGAACAGCATTCCACTCTCTTCCATGTCCCGTATAAGAATGCTAGGAATTTGGCGGGGGCTATCTTATATACTGGGGGGCGTATTCACTAATGATTGGACTATGGACCCCCTAGTCACTCCAATCACATTCCTAGCATTCTCCTGCCCCCTCAATTGGCTTTTGCTAATGGTTCTGGTCCAATCACAGGCTTTTAAAGCCCATTTCCTCTCCCATTGCATTTTGGTCGGTTCTGGTTGCCGAATTCCGAACTTTTTGGGCAAAAAGTTCTAAATTCAACTGAACCTCGAACACCCAATGTTCGGGCCGAACCGATGGTGGACCCGAACCGTTTAATCATCCCTAGTCCTTAGTGCCCCATTTCAAGTTAGGGTGCACAGCCATCTTTTGCCGAAATGCAACGTCATAGTTGTACCAGGCTAATCCGCCAAAACTTTTATAAGCTTCTAAAATGATTTCAATGTGGTGAAAAAGACCAACGCTTCTGCCATGGAATTTCTCGCATAAAATAGAGGAATATATACAAAATGCCTGTAACCAATTGAAAATGGACTTAGGGATAAAACATTTTCTTTCCCCTTCCTCGTCTTTTTTATCCCCTCTCACAATAAACTCCCTGGCAGAAGGCAACAAGGACAATAAATAAACGTACGTTCCTTGCCAAATTTTTTCCTTCAATGTGTCTGGTAAATGAAACCTCAACGGAAAAACTTCACAAGGCATAGACTCCTTCAAACAATATTCAGGAATATTCTGTTCCATAGCTGAACTAAAAATTGAAGACATGTCATTCCTAACAGCGCCACTAGATGGCACCCAAACGCTAGTTACAGGAGTGGAAACAGGATCTACGCTATCTCTAGAAGCCTGGTAACTGTGACAAAACATTTTAAACATATCAAACAATTCATTCTGGTTAGGAATAGCAGATAACTCACCACCCTGCAGGGGCTGATGATGGGATGGACCTTCTGGTACCTGCACGGCACTCCGCGAGTCCTGCTGAGAAGAGGGGGGAAGAAGGCTTCTGACCTGGGGGGGAGCCACACTCTGGGGATCAGCAGGTGCCCTTCCTCCAGTCTGGCGGTGTCCCGATGGGTGACGAGTGGGCAGCCTGGAGCCCGCCGACGTGCTGCTCCTTCCATCAGCGATGGCGTTCTCCGAGGGTCCCGGCTGTGCTGCTCCTCTGACTGGCCTGCTGGGGGGATGGCGGGTGGCCGATGGTGAATACCAGTTCCATCACTTCTTCCTCCGCCATGGCTGCTGCAGACACGGATTACTTTGGCGCTCCAGACGCATTCTCCCTGGGTAGATTCAGGCACCGTCTGATCCACTCGTCTCCGCCGACCTCGCCCGCCCTCTCTTGCTGAAGCACAGGACACAGGAATGCTGTTCAGAGGTTCCCTGGAGAGATTGAGCCCTAGGATCATGGAGCCCTGCGTTAAATAAGCCTAAACTGAGGTACTGGTGGGCTCATTGGCGGGAGAGGGAAGGCGGGAAGGGGGCTCATTCGCTGTTAAACTCAGGGAAGATAAAAACTGCCTAGTTACCTAGCCTAAGCTGCCCAGCTACAGTGAAGGTGGGATCCTCAGAGCGGGGAAGGGGGCTTAGTACAGCTAGAGAGTCAAAAGGTCACTGCCTCATATTAACTTAAATAATAAAATGGCTGAAGTGAATCTAAAATGTCCCTATTTAACCACCTCAATACTGGGCACTTAAACCCCCTTCCTTCCCAGACCAATTTTCAGCTTTTAGCGCTGTTGCATTTTGAATGACAATTGCGCGGTCATGCAACACTGTACCTACACCAAATTTATGTAATTTTTTCCCCACAAATAGAGCTTTCTTTTGGTGGTATTTGATCACCGCCAGGTTTTTTCTTTTTTGGTGCACAAATAAAAAAAAGACCGAAACGTTTGAAAAAAAAAAAAAAGTTTTTTTGTTTAGGTTATAAAATTTTGTAAATAGATACGTTTTTTCCTGCGCTGATGAGCACTGATGACGCCGCACTGACAGGCACTGATGAGGAGACACTGATGGGGTGGCACTGATGGGGTGGCACTGATATGCAGCACTGATGGGCACTGATAGGTAGCACTGATATGCAGCACTGATGGGCGCTGATATGTGGCACTGATAGATAGCACTGATATGCAGCATTGGTGGGCACTGATAGGCAGCGCTGATGGGCACTGATAGGCAGCACTGATGGGGACTGATCAGCCGCACTGATGGGCACTGATAGGCGGCACTAATGGGCACTGATAGGCAGCACTGGTGGGCAATAATGGGCACTGGTGGGCGGCACTGATAGATGGCAATAATGGGTACTGGTGGGCAGCACTGATAGATGGCATTGGTGGGCAGCACTGATAGGGGGGCACCACTGGCAGGCTCTCTGAGCCCTGTTTCCATCCCTGGTGGCCATGGTGGGCATCCCTGGTGGTCATGGGTGGGCATCCCTGGTGGCTCTAGTGGCACCCCCTCCCCCCAGGGCTGCACTGGTAATCAATCATCTGATTACCAGCACAGACCCCCCCTGTGATCAGTGAGTAATTAGAAATACTCACTGATCACCCCAGCTGCAGAATCGATCCTCTCCTCTTCTCCTCACTGACAGGATCTGTCAGGAGGAGAAGAGATCGAAGCCGTTACAATGGCTGTATTGACATTACATGATGGCTGTGATTGGACACAGCCGTCATGTGATCAGGAGGGCCAATCACAGGGCCCTCCTGCCGAGTCTTGTTGCTCTGTGTCCTAGGGACACAGGCACATCGAGATCGCGCCGCTGCGCGTGCCCGCGGCGGCGCAATCTCTCTCCTTCTGAAGGACGTTCCGGAACGTCCGATCAGAAGGACGAGACTCCCACCCGGCCGTATATGTACAATGGCCCGGGTGGGAGGTGGTTAAACTACCTAACAAAATGGCTGGACCAAAGCTAACTATTCCCTATTCCCTTCCGCCATCCCATGGGAAAGGGGGGCTAACGTAACCCCTTTCACATATTCTCTATAGTTGAGCTTGTACATACATGACTTGTGGTAACTTCTGGCAACGTTAACACTGCAAAGCCCTACAAAAGCCCAGAAAATGGTCCAATCTACATCTGATGTCTATACTGATATTACACAATAGGATCTGTAAGGGCTGCGAAAGAAGGGACAGGGTTCTTTTTTTGCATGTTAAATAAGAATGACCTATCAAAATCAATAAAATATAAGAAAATAATAAAATATAAATACAGTAAACTTCACAAACTGACCCAGGTACAATGCACTGGTTGTGCTCCAACTTTCAAAACCACTACCAACACGTTTTTGCACAGTCACTTAGTGAACATTTAGACCTGATTTTCATCTCGGTCTATACTTGCATGTGTTACTTTTCTAAAAAGTGTTTACCGTCCAAGCCTTTAAAGCTCTAGACTCTTTGCCATCTCTTCTATTCTCTGACTCTGTGCTCCAATGCTAGCCTCACTCAGTGTTGGGGGTAACTAGTTACAAAGTAACTGATTACAGTAACTACATTACTTTTTTTGGTAACTAAGTAAAGTAACTAGTTACAATACTAATATTGGTAACTACACTACTTTACTAGGCTATAGGAAGTAACTACACTACTTTACTAGGCTATAGGAACGCGCTTTCCTGCGTTACCCAAGCCGTGCGATACAATCATTATTTGGAAGAATAGAGAGGGATGAAGTTTATGAATTTTTGTTGCACTTTATGTTTTATTCTGTTTTTTTCAGGTTTTGTTCTCATGTTTCCCAAAGCCTGTGTTTATACAATAAACTCTATGCAGAAAGAGTGTCATGTATCTTCTTCTACACGGCCAATGAAGAAAGAGGAAAGTAAAGTAATAAGTAGTGAAGTTACTTTTCAAATGCATTAACTAGTAAAGTAATCTCATTACAATTTACAGAAGTAACTAGTAACTAGTAACTAATTAAATTTTTTGAGTAACTACCCCAACACTGGCCTCACTACACACTTAACTGCATGAGAAAAATATTTTAGAGAGCACTAGGAAGTTGCAATTAGAGAAAGAGCATCTGAAAGAAAACAGCTGCTGTTGTGCCCTCTCTTTGAAAATGCACAATGGTGTTTTATTCATGTGTCATAGGTAAACAAACTCAGTTGTACATTTAAAAATAAGAAAAACTGTTTAAAAGAATTATTTAAAAACAAATTGATAATTAAGCACTACAACCTTTATATGCATCAAAACATTTCTATGGGTAATTTATCACTTTTTTCTCAATTTTGCCATAAGGTAAATATCCACTTGCAGTTGCCTTGTAAGGTCTGTCAAGATTGCTTTATGGAGAAATAAGATGACCCTCTAATAATATTTGCAGGCATTCTGTATTGCAGTAACATATCTGCATCCATTTTTTAGATGTGTTTGTGGTTGTAATAACAGTATAAATTGATGTTAAACTTTAGATTTAGACATTTTAACAAAATGTTTGTAATATTTTTTATTAGCTTTATCTACAAAAAGCTTTCAAATGAGTGGTGGGAGTTACAGGGGATTAAGAGTTCCTTTTATTTAATCAATCATACCCAAAACATTCTAACCTTTATTAAATGCACTGCTTTGTTTCACTTTATAGATGTAAAGTGAATAAACAGGGTATAATACTTTCTACAGGAACATATCTCTCACACAACCAAATAAAATTATTCAGCAGCCTAAGGAGCTGCTTGGCAGAGATTTTCATTGTAGCCACCATCCTGTCTATCACTTATATCAAGAAGTGATGAGGTCTGGACAATGGAGAAACAAGCCTACAAAAATGATATACAGTCCGATGAGTATCAGAAATGGGTCCAAACTGTCCCAGTGATTCTAAAGGTCTCAGATTTTTTAATTTTCCTAACCGATTTTTCTTTCCAGATCACATAGATTGTTTATTTCACAGATCCATTCAACCAGAGGAGGGTGCATGGGTTTTGCCAGTATATGATGATAATGATGCATGCAGCAGTCAGAAAGTGTCAAAGCAGACTCCTTTTGATTTGTTTAAAAGATCCAGGTATCATGGAAAGTATGAGTACATTTCTTGAATATGGTTTCAAAAGGGGAGGATCAGGAGACATGTGTGAGTCATCATCCCTGAACCAGATGAGTATCTCCAGCAAATATTTGGGATAGAGTTATCAACTTCTTTCAGTATTGTGGGGGCATCTATACCATTGTGACAAAAGCTTGTAGTTACATATCTGAGCTCTAGAGGATATAGGTCTTGTGAGTATATGGCAATATTTTAGGGGTGGTAGCTAGTTCCCCCTCCCATTTAAAGAAAAAGTTTGATGTTTGGGGAAAGGATTCTTTCAGGATGCGATGGTACACAACGTATAACTCGTGGTCAAGTTGAGATGATTGATATAGTCTCAAAGTCCAAATGAGGTCTAGTAAGTATGTCCAGCAAAGTAAGGGAGAGCAGGTAGTGGAACAGTTAGGAGTATTCTAACCATGCTGCAGAAGGGACTTCGATTGATGGCAAGAGCTGTGCTAGGAGTGTCAATTTACCCAACGTTAAGGTTTCTCAAAGAATAAGTTTGTGCTCCCTACTCCACGATAAAAAGTGGGAATGATGTATGGTCGGGGGGGGGGGGGATGCATGACTTCCAAAGAGAGGGGATAAGGGGCCACAGTTTTTTAATGCAGAACAATGTTGGAATCAAGTAGCTAATGAGCAATGTGCCAATGTTTTAATGTTTTTACTGTTTTTTTTTTTTTTACATTACTTTTTTTATCCATTCATCCTTTTCACCAAGGCACTGTCAGAAAGATTGAGGAGGGCATCAGCCATTAAAAACAATGACCATAGTACTCTACTAGGACCCACACAGTTTGAGAGGGACCACACATATTGATATTTAACCATTTACCGCGAAGTAACGTATATATATCGGTAAACTTTGCAGTGTTATACCGGGGTGATGCCTCTAGCTAGAGGCACCATCCCGGTACCGTGGTTTAGAGCCGGCGGTCGGCTTTCCGGCGGTAACGACCGATGCGGCTCGGGAGCCGCTCGATCGTTACCCGGGTGAGCGGGAGGGGACGTCCCCCCTCCAGCCGCCTTCCGCCGCTCCCGTCCCACGGGAGCAGCTTCAATCGGGTCTCCGATGACGTAACCAGGAGGCGGCGTCCATGACGTCACATCCGGGTTACTCTGCTGCAAAAGGCGGCAGATTCAAAAAACGACTGTATTAAAAAATGCCGTTTTCGGCGTTTTGAATTCATGGAAGTGTAATGGAGGGGCCTAGGGTCTTTTAGACCCTCGATCCCTCCATAAAGAGTGATGAAAAACGAATTTATGCAGCGCTAGCTCAAATAAAGTGTAAAGTGCTGTGATATAAATACAATATTCAATATTTTATAAAGTGCACACTGTATGATCAAATGTAAAAAAGTGCTATGTGCTAAAAAAATCTCTGAGCAATAACAAATAAATAAATATATAGATAAATATATTAGTGCACAATAAACAAAATAGGTGGTTATAAATAGTCCAAATAAATATTCAGTGCTTGAAAAGAGTCCTTAAAGTGATCCAATTAAGGTGCCAAGGTGCCAAATAATTAAGGTGCTTGCAGAGTGATATGGTGCCCCTCAAGGTTCCCCACTCACCAGATTGCAGATAATAATAGACCTTCAAAATTATTGCACATTGCCCGGGATCTTTACAGGACCAGAACTTCTCCTATGTAGCCTTGGAACTTTTTGGGTCAGCTTCCGCTCCCATACACACTATCTGCACATGTGTGTAATCCAAACAAGCCGATTGCTTTCCTTTGACAAAGGAAATGGCGTTTTAAAGACCGCTGCGCAAATATCACGTGACAAAAAATATTGCAATGACCGCCATTTTATTCTCCAGAGTCTTTGCTAAAAATATATATATATATATATAATGTTTGGGGGTTCTAAGTAGTTTTCTAGGAAACAATACTGATTTTAACTTGTAAACAAAAAGTGTCAGAAATAGGCCTGGGGCTTAAGGCCTCATGCACACTGGACGTTTTTGGAGCTGCTGTTAGCAGTGTCAGATGTTTTTTTTTGCAGCTGCAGAACGCCCATCCATGTTATTCTATGGCCTCATGCACACATAGAGCTTTTAGGAGCTCCAAGTGGCATAGGCGTTTTACAGCTCCAAAAAAAACCCAGGAACTGTGCGTTCTGGAGCTGCAGCGTCAAGCTGTAAAAACGTCTGACGCTGCTAAAGGCTGCTAAAGGCTGCATAACATTGCCTAACATGCGTTAAGCAACGTTATACGTTTTTTTTCTTCCATTCAAAATCAATGGTTCCCTATGGATGACATAAGGGGGCGGGGTCTCCCAATGACGTCATCTGGTGGCCACGCCCCTAATGACTATATAATAAGCTGCAGAGACCGGAGACCGGCATAATCACCGGAGACGTCGTCGTCGGAGGACCGGAGGAAGAAGAAGAGCCGACAGCAAAAGAGCAGAAGACCAGAAGACCGGAGAGGAGAAGACAAGACAAGAAGAGCGGACAGCAAAAGAGCAGAAGACCAGAGAGGAGAAGACAAGAAGAGAGGACAGCAAAAGAGCAGAAGACCAGAGAGGGAGAAGACCGGATGAAGATTTTTAATGAACTTTACAAAACGTCTCCTGTCATTATTTACACACACTGCCTTTTATGGGGTGAATGGGTAGGGGTACAGTGTACCCCATACCCATTCACATAGGGAGGGGGTCCGGGATCTGGGGGCCCCCTTGTTAAAGGGGGCTTCCAGATTCCGATGAGCCCCCTGCCCGCAGACCCCCACAACCACCGGCCTGGGTTGTGGGGATGAGGCCCTGGTCCTCATCAACATGGGGGCAAGGTGCTTTGAGGTGGGGGGTGCAGAGCCCCCCCTGCCCCAAAGCACCCACACCCCCCCATGTTGAGGGCTTGTGGCCTGGTATGGTCCAGGGGGGGTGGGGCCGCTCGCTCGTCCCCTCCCCTTTCCTGGCCTGCCGGGCTGCATGCTCGGATAAGGTTCTGGTATGGATTTTGGGGGGGACCCCATGCCATTTTTTCGGTGAGGGGCTACCCTCAAACTCCATACCAGACCCGAAGGGCCTGGTTTGGAACCTGGGGTGGAACCCCACGCCGTTTTTTTCCCCATTTTGGCGTGGAGTTCCCCCTCAAGATTCTCACAGCGCAAGTCGTGCCGCAAGTCGGATCACCCTGATCCGACTTACGGTGCGACTTCCATTCAAATCAATAGGCTCCCATAGGGAACCATTGATTTTGAATGGAGGCTGAAAAAACGCTGCTAAAAGCTACTGTGGCCAAACGTGCAATAACGCTAATGGAAAAAGCTACTGAAAGCACGTTTTTACAGCTGCTTTTTCCCGGCGTCAAGAAACAGCTTTGGAGCTCGTTTTTATGACGCCCTGTGTGCATGGAGCCTAAGTGGTTAAGCAGCTTTCAAAGGAATAGAACTGTGGAGACTGTGTTATTCAGCTCACCTCATGGCCACCAAGAACTGCTTCTGTTCACATGTGTACCTTCTAGTGTTTTTGCTACCCATCTGCTCTTGGGAGTAGCTGGAGAGAGTCTGCATCTACCTTCATATATATATATATATATATATATATATATATATATATATCAGTGCCCCTAGTATAAACGGCTGTAATCAGCCATTTGCCAGTGTGTATTGGAATTGTTTAGGGTGAGCAAGACTATACGGCATACAGTGCTATGCTGTGCTAAATTACTGTGATGTGCTACTTATTCGTGTGTATACCCCTCCCATTCCAGGACTACCTTTGTTTGATCTGTGTCAACAACAAGTACTGTATATATGCCATTTAGCTTCTGGGCTCCTCCTTGAAATATTTTCTTTTTTTCACATTTATCCATTTTTTTAATTTTCTGCTATGTTACAGTTTTAGAAATTATTTTTGGCAGATATTATATGTAATTTTACTATGGCATTTTTTTGTAGCAGTGCTGCTCAGATGGGCAATGCTGCTCTTATTTATAACACATCATTGCATACTGTACTTGTGCAGTAAAGTAGGGCACACCAAAGCACAACATTTTTATTCCTATGGTCAAAGCTTACCATAAATGTAGGTGATCTTCTTTATTAGAAATTTGCTTACAAACAGAAAATTCTGTTTTCAATGTGTACATTTAAGCATTATTATAATCTCTGCTTTTTAATTTTGCTTTGGTACATATTCCCCAGAGCAGTACACAGCGTTTGTGCAATTTATTTGACAATGCCTAGTCTAGAAAATGACCATGACTGATTTGTAAGATTTGGCTTACATTGACCGTAATGAGGTTTGAATTCAGAACTCATACTTCAGTAATGTTTGGCCTGAACTGAAAGTACCCAGGAATATTCAGCTCATCACTCCATTAGGGGTTAAGACACCATTGTTGTGCAGGCTAGACCACTGGCCTAAGCTTGCACAATGTGCATTGGAGCTTCAACCAATGTGCTGATTGAGAGGGCTTTCAGTGCAGTAGGGGATTTTGTTATGAAGGAGTGAACCCTCCTGTCCCTTAATGGTGCGGACCAGCTCACTTTCATTAAAATGAACCAGTCGTGTATTACTAATTGGTACACAATTCCAGATGCTGATGCTACAGGACACCAAAAATGTCAGAGGTCACAACATACAGAAGTCAAAACAGCAGTTATGCATAGCCCCCAACAGTATTAAGTTAGGAGGAACTGACACTCTTGTTCCAAGCTCCTCCTGCCTCAATTGTCCCTCTGTTTTGATCTGATGTTTAGACCACTATTAAAATTTTGCACAATTTAACAATTAAAAGTGTTATACTACACTAAACTTTTCTTTCAACCTCTATATTATTGCATTAATTTTTTTTTTTTTTTAATGTACAAATAAAAAGTAGTGCTGAAAAAAAATTACCTAAAGAGGTTGTAAACATGGGTGGAAAACAAAACCCTGTAAGACAAAGGCATAATGAGCTAGTATGCATTGCATACTAGCTCATTATGAAATACTTACCATAAAACGAAGCTGTCACACACACACCGCTGAGATGGCTGACATCTTCCTGGGTGTTACTTCCAGGTTTTAGGGCCCTGGCACTGTGAGTGGCAGGAGCCGCGATGACGTCACCCCCGCACATGTGCGCGGGAGCCGCCTGTTTGCACCATGGGCTCTGAAGGTGCCACACGGTAAGCTGGACCTTCAGAGCACATGCCCCGATGACGTCATTGGTTTCATGTACTCTGAATATCTCCTAAACTGTGCAAGTTTAGGAGATATTCACAGTAACTACAGGTAAGCCTTATTATAGGCTTACCTGTAGGTACAAGTAAAAAAAGAGCGTTTACTTCCTCTTTAAGAGTTTAATCAATACGTTTTTGGACATTAATTCTTTATGTTCCACATAAATGGGAGTTGCCTGTTAGAGTTAAAGGAAGGTAAACCCAGAGGTAAGTCTGCCAAAATATACAAGTATACTTTGTATAATTGCTCGTTATAGGAAAAACTGTTCCTTCTCTACACACTGCTCATTTGCTTTAAAAAGCAATACTAGTGTGTGCCAATGTATTATTTTTACTAATACCCTTAACAAGCACATGACCTTATGAAACATAAAGCCATAAAAATGCAAAAAAAACAGAATTTTTGTAAAATCTTACCTGTAAAATTCCTTTCTCTGAGTCCTCCGACAGTCGCCGCCTCCTCTAAGTCCTCACTGATGGGTATTGTCTTCCTATCCGTAAGAATTGCTAGGCATATAGACTTAGTCCAAAGACAAAAGGCATTAGCATATACACACCCATGGGGGCTGTCCCATCCGGTCAATACCCCCCCTGCATCACCACTCCCAACTCAGTTTGGTAGCATAGCAGTAGGTAATAAGAACCCCAAAAGAGGGGCGGGGGCGGCGACTGTCGGAGGACTCAGAGAAAGGAATTTTACAGGTAAGATTTTACAAAAATTCAGTTTTCTCTTACGTCCTCCGACACTCGCCGCCTCCTCACTGATGGGATGTCCCAAAGCAGTATAGACATGAGGGGTGGGAGACGCAACCGTAGAAAAGGCAACGCAGTACCCACATCAGAGAAAGAAATCTTACATGCACCGTAAGAGAACCAACTGGGCAACAGAAAAAAACAATGCTCAACAGGAGCAACAGCCCAGGAAAGCAAATGCCAACAGCCAGGGACCCAGAGAAAAAATTCAAGGGTCCATCATGGCACTGCCGCACTGAGAACTTTGCGGCCAAAAGAAGCATCAGCTGATGCCAGAACGTCTACTTTGTAGAACTTGGAAAAAGTGTGCACCGACGACCAAGTCGCCGCCTTGCACACCTGGGCCACCGAGGCCCGATGCCAATAGGCCCAAGATGCACTCAAAGACCTGGTAGAGTGCGCCTTAACAGGGAAGGGCGGAACACGTTCCTTCAAGGCGTAAGCCTGCTCAATGGTCTGTCTGATCCATTTGGCAATAGTTGCTGCAGACGCAGCCATGCCCTTCCGAGGTCCCTCAGGAAGGACCAAGAGGGAATCCGTTTACCGAAAGGATTTCATAGACGACAGGTAAACCCTGATCGCCCTGACAACATCCAAGGAATGCAAAGCAATCTCCTTTGGATGCTTAGGCTTCGTACAAAGCGAAGGCAGAACAATGTCCTCATTAAGGTGAAATTTAGAGATCACCTTGGGAAGGAAGGATGGGGGTGGACGCAAAACCACCTTATCCTCGTGAATGATCAAGTAAGGGGAGCGGCAAGACAACGCCGCCAGCTCCGACACCCTGCGAGTCGAAGTGATCGCCACTAAAAAGGCAACCTTCTTAGACAGCAGAGGCAACGATATCTCCCTGATGTTTTCAAAGGGAGCATGCTGCAATGCGGACAGAACCAAGTTCAAGTCCCATGGAGGTAAAGGCTCCTTCCTGGGAGGAGCCAGATGTCGCACACCTTGAATGAAGGTGCGCACCAAAGAACGAGACGCCAAAGGGCGTTGGAAAAGAACAGCCAGTGCAGACACCTGGCCCTTTATCGTGGCCAGCGCCAGGCGCTGATCCACTCCAGACTGGAGAAAAGCCAAAATTCTCGACACCGAGTAAGAATGAGGGGAGAACCCCCTGGACTCACACCAGGCGAAATAGGCTTTCCAGGTACGGTAATAAATCTTACCCGAGGAGGATTTTCTAGCCTTGATCAGGGTAGGAATAACCTCAGGAGATAGACCCTTGTCCTTCAAGACCTGGGTCTCAACAGCCAGGCCGTTAAAGCCAGCGACTGTGAAGCAGGATGGAAGATCGGACCTTGAGACAGGAGATCTTCCCGCAGAGGCAGACGCCACGGAGGCGCCACTGCCAGGTGAACAACGTCGGCGTACCAAGACCGGCGAGGCCAGTCCAGCGCCACCAGAATCACCATGTGCGGTTCTGAGACCAATCTGCGAAGGAACTGGGATTGTAACTGAATTGGAGGAAAGGCGTACATCAGACGATACTGATGCCAAGGGGACACCAAAGCATCCGAGGTGTCCGCCAACGGATTGCGCTTTCTTGCCACGACCTTCCCACCTTTCGATTTAGCCGGGATGCGAACAGATCCACGTCTGGGGATCCCCATTTCGCACACAGCATCTGAAAGACCTCCGGGTGTAGGGACCATTCCCCCTGGTCCAGGGTCTGGCGGCTCAGATAGTCTGCCTGCCAATTCTCCACACCCGGAATGTGAACTGCCGAAATCGCCGGAACATGAGTCTCGGCCCAAGACAGAATGTCGGTCACCTCCCAGGCTGCTCGAGCACTCCTGATGCCCCCCTGGGGGTTGATGTAAGCCACCGCGGTAGCATTGTCCGTCTGTACGCGAACAGGCAGGCCCTGGAGACGGTCCGACCACTGGAAGAGACAGAGTTTTATCGCTCGTAGTTCCAGCACATTTATCGGGAGGGAGGATTCCTCCTCCGACCAAGTGCCCTGGGCAGACAGGTTGCCCAGGACTCCACCCCAGCCCGACAGGCTGGCGTCCGTGGTAACCACTGTCCACACCAACGGGCGGAAGGACTTGCCTTCCGCCACCGACGGGGACTGGATCCAACACAGAAGAGCCAATCTGGTCCGGCGACTCAAGGAGACATCCAGATCCAAGGACTGAGGAAGTCTGTCCCACCTGGCCAGGATCTCCGTCTGGAGAGCCCGAGTGTGGAAATGGGCAAAGAGAATTGCCTCGAAGGCCGACACCATCAACCCCAGGCCCCGCATGCAGGTCCTGAGTGACGAGGACGGATTGTCCCTGAGGGACCGGATTTCGTCCCGCAAAGTCCGGAGCTTGTCCTCCGGCAAGAATACCTTTGCCTGAGCAGAGTCCAGAACCATTCCCAGATAGGGAAGGTGAAGCGACGGAGACAACGCTGATTTTTGAGCGTTGATGGTCCACCCGAACTCCTGGAGCGTCTGTACCGTGATGGACAGATCGCGCACAAGGTCTTGACTGGCACGCGATCTCAGAAGTAGATCGTCCAGGTACCCCAGGACAGCAATGCCCTGGGCCCGCAGCAGGCCCAGAACCGGTGCCAACACCTTGGTAAACACCCTGGGTGCCGAAAGTGAGACCGAACGGTAACGCCACAAACTGGTAGTGGTCCTCTGCGATAGAGAACCGAAGGTACCGCTGATGACCCTCGAAAATGGGGATGTGCAGGTACGCATCCTTCAGATCTATCGAAGCTAGGAATTCTCCTGGACTCAAGGAGGCCACTACCGAACGGAGAGACTCCATTCGAAACTTCCGAACACGCACGAAGCGGTTCAGTGCTTTCAGGTCCAGAATAGGACGCACTTTGCCCTCCTTCCTGGGCACAGTGAACAGATTCGAATAAAACCCCTGAAACCTGTCCCGATGAGGCACCGGGACAATCACCCCCTGAGCAAGCAGGTCCTGCACCGCTTGATGCAAGTCCTGCAAACGCCCCGGAAGCAGATGGAGATTGGAGGGAAAGAATCTGTCCGCCGGCCTGGAAAGGAATTCGATCTTGTAACCTGATCGAACGATTTCCTGGACCCACCTGTCCGAGATCCGGAGCAGCCAAGGCTGGAGGAAACCGCGCAAACGTCCCCCCACCCCAGAAACGGGTGAGGGCGCCCCTTCAGGCAGAGGCGGAGTGACCCGCCGAGCCGGCATTGCCGGTCTTCTGCTTACCCGCCCAGGGTTTCTTCTGGTTGCCCTGGGCCTTGAAGGGCTTGCCCTTGGATTGGTTCCGAAAGGCACGAAAGGACCCCTGATTTGATCTAGGCGCAGAACCACGCTTACCACGGAACGACTTGTTCTTCGGGTTCTGGGGTAGCATAGTGCTCTTGCCCCCCGTGATTCCTTTTACCAAGGTATCCAACGCCTCGCCAAAAAGGCGAGAGCCAGCATAGGGAAAATCAGCAACAGTTTTCCGCGAGGACTGGTCGGCCGACCAGCTCTTCAGCCATATCAGTCGCCGGTTAAGTACCGCGACATTCGAGAGGCGAGCCACCAAGGGGGCCTCATTCAGGGCTGCATCACACAGATACATGACACCTTGGTGGATCTGGTCCACCATTTCCAGTCGTGCAGGTGGCACGTCATCAGATACTAGGTTGCTTCTAAGCATCTTAATCCAATCAGCCACCGCCTGAGCCACCATAACGGACGCGAAAACGGGTTTGAGCAACGAACCCGCCACCGTATAGGAATGGCGGGCTAGAGACTCCAACCGCTGGTCCGTGGGATCCCGGAAAACCGGGGTATCCTCAGTAGGAACCAAGGTAGCCTTGTTCAGCACAGTGTGATCTACCTGTGGAGGCACACACCATCGCGATTCCGTAGCCGGCGCAAAAGGATAAAGCAATTTGAACCGACTAGGTACCAGGAATGGACGTTTTAACGTGCGCCACATTTCATTAACAGTGTAATGAAATTCAGCAGGGCAGGGAAAAACCTGCACAGACTTGCGGGCCCTGTGCGTCCCAAAGGAGGACACAAAGCCCGGAGGACTTGGCCCGTCCTCCAAATGTAAGGTATCCTTAACCGAAATAATCAACTCATCCATGGTCGCCCGTTCTTCAGGTGACCCTGGGGAGGATGTATCAACAGCCTCCCCCTCAGACCCGGGGGGTCTAAGGATGAGTGGGACCCTGAAAAGGGCACGCTCGCAGCAGCAGCAACAGCAGCAGTTGCCATATCCCCATCTGAATCAGAAGAGAGAGACAGCCTGGGCCGTTTTCTCGCAGCCCGTTCAGACATCAGCATTTCCATATTTGCCACTAAAGTAGCAACTACAGCAGCCAGATCAGGTCGCAGCGGGGCCACAGGAGAACTGGGGCCCCCCACTAAAGCTGGAGGAAACTTGCTTTCCTGAGAATCCATGGCTCAAGATAATATAAAAAACTACAGTGCAAAAAAGTAGTGTACTGTCCCCTTAAATAGCGATGCGGAGTGCGCAGCCCACCGCTACTGTCACAGCTATGAAGACCCCCAAAAGGAGAAAGAAAACTGAGCCAGAAGCAGTATACAGAAGAAGACTGAGAGAGATAAACTGCAGAGCCCGCAGATCGTTGCTACCTGTGTCCTTGCTGCCTGGGAGGAAAAGGAAATGCTGCTGGAGGGGGCTGGCTATAAGCCAGACCCCAGGGAAAATGGCTGCCCCATAGGGATGCATAGGAGGCTACGCTAAGATGGCCGCTGACATGCGGCCGAACCGATCGTTCTACCGCCCACAAAATGGCGGCGGATGGCGCCAAAATGACCTGTATACTCGCCCCAGAGGGGCCATACACGTGTGCATAGTAAAAACATGGCGGATCGCGCGAATTTACCCCCGCAGCGGTCGCCGCACAACACACAAGTCTGTACCCCCAAACATGCACCTAAGGTGACACAGGGACAGGGACCCCCAGCAACCATACAGATCTGCACAAAGCGAACCCCGCAGGGATCGCACAGGGAGTCACACAGGCACAGACATGGGGACACACAGCAACACAGACTGCCACCCCAGGCAGAGGCCCCACACAGAAAAGTACGTACCTGTACCCGATGGCGTGGGGAGCCTCCATGCACGGATAAACCTCTGTCCTCATCTGACAGGGAGTGCCGTGAGCCAGGGTCATGACGCTGCAGCACCGCAGACGAGTCCTGTGAGGTAGCCACCTCACGGCTGCATCCCTGCAGCGAACAGGGATGGGTCGTTCTTAATGCCAGGGTGAACCATAGCTGAACGCTCAATAGCGGGCTGGGGGTCCATCTGACCCTCTGTGCCCTGGAGAACCAGGGCGGCCAGTCCGAATCCCAGCACCGCATGATCCATCTTCATCCGAAGAATAAACTAACACTAAAGCTGACAAAATAAACAGCTAGTAAAGTGAGAGAAAAAACTGACATTTAAAAAGAAAGTCAAATAAAAGATTTAGGAAGGCTGAGACTGAAGCCCCAGCACAAGGTAGCCTGACTATTCCTGATGCTAGGCAGATTAAAACTGAGTTGGGAGTGGTGATGCAGGGGGGGTATTGACCGGATGGGACAGCCCCGTGGGTGTGTATATGCTAATGCCTTTTGTCTTTGGACTAAGTCTATATGCCTAGCTATTCCTACGGATAGGAAGACAATACCCATCAGTGAGGACTTAGAGGAGGCGGCGACTGTCAGAGGACGTAAGAGAAACATATTTTTTTGGGATGTTCATTACACACTTCCAATATGCACTGCAAAATGTGCATTGTTTATGCTTTGATAAACGGTGGGATGGTGTTTACAGGCTGCGTGAAGGCCAATGCACTTGACATCAGCAATGTAAATCTGCAAGCAAAGCACGTCAGTTATCTTCACAGTAATTTTTCCCTGCCTTGTGCAGTTCCTTTCAGGATATGATACCCAGTGGATCTCTACCCAATCTCAGCCAATCCAGAACAGAAACATAAATTTACATTTCTGCACATTCACGTGTTGTTAGAACTAGGGGCATACTGTAACACATCGATTATATCTGGGTGTGTGTGGTTTATTTTTACAGAATGAGTTGTCATTTTTATGCAGTGTACAGTAGATTATGTTATACCGCTCATTTTACTGTTAAAAATAATGTTTTTTAAGGCCAATGTTTCAATTATTTTTAACAAGTTTTCAATAAAAGGTCTAACTACACAAAAACGTGACTTCCTGAAATGCATTAAACACAGGAACTCTCAGAGTAAAGCCAACGCTTTAATGGCCTTGGACCATTTACATTGCAAGTATTTATTTCCAACTCTCATTAGTTCCTGAACATTGTACCTTTTTTTACTATAAGCAGAGTTAGATCTATTTTGCAAGCTAGTGTTTATAAAACGACACTTATTTAAAGAAGCATCGCAATTTTACACTATGTTAGCCATTATATACAGTATATAGGACAATTGGCCCATAATATATAATATAAATTAGGTAAAATCGCATAATAGGTGGACAACTCCACAACATAGTAGCGATATTGCAATGGCCAAATGCCTTGATCCCTAATGAGAATAAAGGAAAATAGGGAATAAGGGGAACATTTTCTTTGAATAATAGGGATGGAGGCATCTAGTCCTATATAAGCAGTGCCTCATGTAAAGTCCCAAAACGTTTTCTTGTTCTTTTAGATATGTTAGTCATGAGTAATCTTTGATTCTATAGTTTTAATATATTATTGTATAATCCTGACATTAAACAATAATGTTTTTTAAAAGTTTGCATTTTGCCATACCATATGCTAAGTGTTTTCTTGTGTGCTTTTTGTGCTATTTTTTGTTAATGCATTTGTTTGTTTTTTTTTTGCTATTTCTAATGTACATTATTGTGCATGTTTTGTTTATGTGACATATACATTTCCAATAGAAAAAAATATTTCAAAATATACATGCAAGATTTATGCCCAATTTATACCCAGTAAGAAACCTAAATGTATGCAAAATAGGATGCTAATGAATGTCCTGGGATGAGGTTGTATTGTACATTCATACTGATGTTCATTACAGACCCATGCAGGAATCTATTGTTTAAACTTTTGTAAATTGCCTCCAAGATATCAAAAATGACAATAAGAAAACTGAAAAAAAAAAAAAAAAAAATCATAATGTTGTCATTAGCAACTTCTCCTGTGTACATAGTGTAACCATTGTCAGATTACAATACTTACTGTAAAACTACCCAAAATTGGAATCTATTTTTTTCTTTGAGCTAAAATATTACATTATAGTTGTAACATTTACTGGACACAATAAACCAGTTTCTGGTTTTCCGGTAACAAGCATAATAAAAGTGGATGATGGCAGACTCTTTTGGCTGTTCCCAGAAGTGGCTCTCTAATTGTTGGGTAGGGTTACATAACTACTTTTAGCACTTATTTAAACAATGTACCACAATTTTGATGCCAACAGCTTCTGTACCAAAAGTAATACCTCAAGTCTACAGATCAGAGCTATTGCAGTTAAGTAAATTATAGATATTGTTGAGCCCAAAATGATCTGACAATGTGTAATGAACTGGAAAAGAAGCAGCAAGCTAGCATTATACAAGTGTCTCTGCTCTATATGCTTGCTGATGATTCAGCCTACTATGTGCTCAGTGCTGTCATTAAAAGTCTACTCATAATGGCTTCTTCACTAGTGAGTATATGTTTAGAAGAGAGTACAGCACACAACAGTTGCTAATGTCTCTTTGTTAATAAGGAATCTGTAGGAAAGCATGACTTCCTCGTGGAGTGGATAACCCATAGCTCTCAACTGTCCCTGATTTTGAGGGACTGTCCCTGATTTGGAACAAAGTCCCTCTGTCCCACTTTCTTCCTCAGTTGTCCCTCATTTTGTTATGATATATATAGTTGTATTTAAAATGTACTTTTTATCTTTCAAAAAGTGTTTCACAGTGCTAAACTTTTCATCAAATTTCTAAATGTCTGCATTTGTAAATTTCAAAAGCTAGTATAAAGGAATAGAAGTGGTTAAAAAAAACACTTGTGGGTTTAATTAATTTGAATAATTCTCCTTTAATAGGGTGTGGCAGGAGGTGTGTCCTATGCCTAAATACTTTTTCTAATAGGTGTCCCTTGTTCCCATCTCAAAAAGATAGGAGGTATGGATAAACAAGCCTTTTTTCATTCTCTTCCTCCCAGACAAAGAGCAGCACATTTTGTCCTGCAGATGCAAATGTGCCCTATTTTTACTCCTCTACAACTATTCCCTATGTTGTTTCACAAACTGGTATAGCGGCGTGGCAGAATTATTTCAGAGAATATACATGTAAATCAGAGCCCTCTATTCTATTAATGTATAAATTGCCCAAGGCACATGGAAAAAACTGCTAAGCATTCCACTAATAAGAGCCTATATAGTGGCTGATGGATTGGATGAATGGGGTAGGTGGGGGAGGATTGACCTCTGGTGCTAGGTTGATGTGACACTCTTAATATACTCTACTTTCTTTTGCTCCACCCTACCCTAATTTGTCTTTCCTCCCGCTTCCCCTCCCCCCCCCCCTATTTTTTCTTACCCTAGCACCCTTCCAGCTTTTTTTCAAGGTACCCTTTTCTTTGTCCCCCACTCTCTTTTTTTTTTACTTGTTTTATACACTCCTCTTTATATTGTTTATAGGGTTTGTCACCTCAAATATCCCTCTACTGTCTTCCTTCTACATATACTAGATTCTGGCTTTGAGCCTGTGAAGCTGTAAGAAACCCCTGATGCGGTAAAACGCGTGTTAACACTGTATACAGCGTTATGCCGCGTCAAGCGTTTTAAGCTGTAGTTATGTGATTTGGGAGTGAAAAATAGAACAGGGCCATGTTATTTAACCACTTGCTACCTGCCCGCTGTCGAATGACGGCGGAGCGGTGTACCTATTGTTCTGGGACGCCGTCATATGACGGCGCACTAGAACAGCCTCTCTCGCGTGCCCCCGGGGGCGCACGGATCGGCAATCGTGACCGTGCCGTGTTTCTAGGACACGGCGCAACCCCGATCTCGGTAAAGAGTGAGACATGACTCTTTACCCATGTGATCGGCTGTGTCCGGTCATATGTAAATGAGGAAATGCCATTATTCGGCTCTCCTCGCCTCACACTGTCAGTGTGTGAGGCGGAGAGAACTGATCAGCGGCTCCTCCTCATAGGGGAGACAAGTACAAGTAATCAGGACACTGATCATCAGTGCCCTGATTACACAAAATGTAAATAAACTGCCAATTACTGCCCACCATCAGTGCCCACAGTGCCCACCATCAGTGCCCACAATCAGTGCCCATGGTGCTGCCAGTCAGTGCCCATCAGTGCCTGCTCATCTAGGCTCTGATGGGCACTGACTGGCAGCACTATGGGCACTGATTGTGGGCACTGATGGTTCTGCCTATCAGTGTCCATCAGTGCCGTCCATCAGTGCTCATCAGTGCCACCCATCAGTGCCCATCAGTGCCACCTGTCAGTGCCCATCAGTGCCATCTGTCAGTGCCCATCAGTGCAGCCCATCAGTGCTGCCTCTCAGTGCCCATCAGTGCCGCCTATCAGTGCTCATCAGTGCCGCCTATCAGTGCCACGTATCAGTGCCCATCAGTGGGGCATATTAGTACCGCCTCATCAGTGCCACCTCATCAGTGCCCATAAGTGCCACCTCATCAGTGCCCATCAGTGCAGCCTATCAGTGCCCATCAGTGCCGCCTCATCAGCGCACATCAGTGAAGGAGAAAAACTTTTTTTTTCAAAATTTTCTGTCCTTTTTCTTTTTTCTTTTTTTGTAAGAAATAAAAAACCCAGAGGTGATTAAATACCGCCAAAATAAAGCTCTATTTGTGTGAAAAAAATGCTAAAAATTTCATATGGGTACAGTGTAGCATGCCCGCACAATTGTCATTCAAAGTTTGACAGCTCTGAAAGCTGAACATTGGCCTGGGCAGGAAGGGGGTGAAAGTGCACTGTAGACAAGTGGTTAAAGAAAAAAAAAAATGCTGCTAAATGCTAAAGCGGCTAAATGCACATTAACGTCAATGCAAAATGCTTCTAAAAGCATGTCTTTTATGCCACTTTTTCCTGGCATCCGTACTGGTTTTGCAGCTCATTTTTTTTAACACCTGAGGCAACATTGGATGCCTCCAGGGGAGCTGTCACGGGTGGCTGCTGAGCGGGAGCTAAGCAAAGCAGGGTGGTGGAGGAGCATACGCAATTATCTCCTGCCATCCCCATCTTAGAGATTTAAATTTAATAATGTACATAAAAGTAATTTTTTTAGTTTGGATAAAGTGACAAAGGGTTATTATTACAGCCAAAGGGTGTTATTATAGTGTGTGTCCTGCAGGGGAGGTTGCCCCTCTGCTTAGCCTGGTGACTATTGTTTCCAAAACAGATAGAAAGTGAAACTACATTTTCAAGTTGTCATGAGAGCAATAGGTTAGGAGTAGGGTTGAGCGGACACCTAGATGTCCGTGTTCGACGGGTTCGGCCGAACTTTAAAAAAAAGTCCGGGTCCGTGTCCCGGACTTTTACCGAACTTTTCCCGGACACCGAACCCCATTGAAGTCAATGGGGACCCGAACTTTAAGGCACTAAAATGGCTCTAAAACACCAATGGAAAGGGCTAGAGTGCTGCAAATGGCAGCAAAACGTAGTTAAGAGCATGGCAAGTGCTCTGCGAACAAATGTGGATAGGGAAATAACTTAAAACAACAAAAAAAAAACAGAAAAATAAAACAATGTTCTTCATCTCTGAAGGACGAGGCCCATATGGAGTAGGAGGGAGGTTGAGGTGGTGGTGGATGTGGCGGTGTCATAGGCGTGCGCACAGGGTGTGCCGGGTGTACCTGGGCACACCCTAATCACCTAGGGCACATAGCATTATCGCTCTGTTTGCCAGTGAGGAGATGGGAAAGATCTCCCTCGGACCTGCTCTGCTCTATTTCTCTTTGCCAGCAGGGAGAGTAATGTATCGGGGCCATGTACATGTAGGCAAACACATGCATGTGTATTTCAACTTTGGGGTGCACAGCCTAATGCAATAGGCTGCGCACACCTATGGGCGGTGTAGGTGGAAGCGGCGGTGGAGGAGGACCAGGGCTGGATTAAGAGCATCATGGTCTTGGTGCTGAGAATTTTGAAGGGCCTTAAAGCGGAGTTCCGGGCACAAAATCGGTATTTTTTTTTTGTGCCCCTCCGCTAGCTACACATAACCTGAAAAGGAATTGGATAGTTATTTTTTTTTTTTTGTACACTCACCTTGTAATCGAAGATCGTAAATACTCACCTCAGGGTACTTCCTCCTCCAGCGCCGCGGCTCACCCCGTCACTTCCTGCCTCGCGATGATTCCTGGGAGCTGAACATCATCGCTCCCAGGAATCAATGCGACGGCACCGGCCCCGCACGTCACTTCCGGGCGACGCCGCATTCCCCTGCTAAACAGCTTCTGGGCATGCCCAGAAGCTGTTTAGGAATGCGGCGCCGCACCGGAAGTGACGAGAGGGGCCGGTGCGGCGCATTCTGGGAGAAGAAGATGCGGAAGAAGACACCGAAGAGGACCGCGCGGGCTTCAGCTGCCCACAAGAGAGATGGAAACGCTGTGGAAGAAATTTTCAAAGTAAGTATTTCTTCTTGCAGGTAAGTGCGAACCGGGACAGATCAGAGGCTAGCCATTGTGGAATGTGCTAGCCCTGACTGTCCCGGTGGTATGTTCAGCAAAAAATGAGATCTGTGCCCGGAACTCCGCTTTAAGGGCCGTGCCTTGGCATGCACCCAGAGGAGGAAGGGTGCAGCCATGCATGCCTAATTCAACATGGGATGCTGTCTCTGAAGCCCATAAACACATCCATGCATCGGCAACTGTCCCTCCTTGTCAGGCCTTCGCGCTGTGTGGGGAGGTTCTGAGGGTGCTGCCTGGGGAAGCGAGCATAGAAGCCAGACTTCTGTGTTTACAAGTGACAGAAGAGCGGTCACAGTGAATATGGCCAACCCGGGGCCTATATAAAAAGGTAGGGGCCTGGAGCTGCAGCTCCAATAGCCCCTACGTTAATCTGGCCCTGAGGAGGAGGACGAGGTAGCCAACACTGCTTCTTTTCACAAATTTTAAATGAGGGTACACCCCAAAAGAGTGAGAAAGAGCAAAAATGGAACAATGGGTGGGTAAGGTCGGTATCCATTGCTATTCTGCACAAGGTACGGAAAAGTCCCGTGGGATCCATGCCTGGTTCATTTTAATGAACGTGAGCTTGTCCACATTGTCTCTGGACAGGCAGCTGCGCTTGTCTGTGTCACGGAACCATGAACCAGACGTACAACAACAGATAAGTGAAAATAAGAAGGCTTTATTGAAAATCAAGCTGTAAAGCAAAAGTCCAAACGGATGGCAAAACCGAAGCAGAGTCTTTGCGAAGCCAGAGGTCAGGAGTCAGGAGGGTAGTCAGACGAAGCCAGGATCAGGAACCAGCAGGGTAGTCAGACGAAGCCAGGATCAGGAACCAGCAGGGTAGTCAGACGAAGCCAGGATCAGGAACCAGAAGCAGCAGCAGTCTAGAAGCATGTGAACACAGGAGGACCAAGCAAGGAACTGAAGCCACAGACCTCCTATATATATGAGCTAGGCATCCAGCTCCTCCCAGTGGGAAGGAGGAGCCGCAGGGTGGGAGGCTACAAGAAACCCAGAAAACAAGATGGCCGCCAGCACATGTCAAACGAAGGAGAACAGCAAGAAGGTAAGACCATGACAGTACCTCCCCCTCAAGGGCCCCTCCTCCGCGGAGTAAAGAACGGTTTCTGAGGGAAGCGTGCGTGAAAGGCTCGGAGCAAGGCAGGAGCATGGACATCTGCGGAGGGAACCCAGGAACGCTCCTCTGGACCATAACCACGCCAATGAAACAAAAACTGCACCCGACCGCGGACCAGGCGTGAGTCCAGGATATTGCTCACCTCATACTCCTCACGATTGCCCACTTGGACCGGACGGGGCCGAGGAACCGAGGAAGTGAAACGATTACACACCAGTGGCTTCAACAGGGAGACATGAAACACGTTGGAGATCCGCATGCCAGGAGGAAGCGCAAGGGCATAGGCTACCGGGTTTACCCTGCAAAGCACTCGGAAGGGACCAACAAAGCGAGGCGCCAGCTTGGGAGTGGGCACTCGAAGGTTGAGGTTGCGGGTGGACAACCATACACGGTCTCCGGCCTGGTAGGAAGGAGCAGGCGCTCGTCTGCGATCAGCCTGGAGTCTCTGGCGCTGCGCAGAGACCTCAAGGGACTTCTGGATCTGTACCCAAGAAGCACGTAGGACGGAAAGGTGATCCTCCACAGCCGGGATATCCTGGGGAGAGAATACCTCTGGTAACACGGCAGGTTGGAACCCATAATTGGCCATGAAGGGAGACGTCCCAGAGGAAGAGTTCACCGCTGTGTTCCTGGCAAACTCAGCCCAAGGCAGGAGGTCAACCCAATTGTCTTGGTGATCGGAGACATAGCAACGAAGGAATTGCTCCAAGGCCTGATTGGATCGTTCTGCGGCCCCATTGGACTGAGGGTGGTAGGCCGAGGAGAAGGAGAGATGAATCCCCAACTGGGAGCAAAAGGCGCGCCAGAACCTGGACACAAACTGACTCCCCTGACACAATCTCCTTGGGCAAACCGTGCAACCGGAAGACCTCCCTGGCAAAAATTGTGGCCAACTCCTGTGCAGAGGGTAACTTCTTGAGAGGAACACAGTGGCACATTTTGGAAAATCGATCCACAATCATGAGAATGACCGTATGGCCTCGGGATGCAGGGAGGTCCACAATGAAATCCATCCCCAGGTGTGACCATGGGCGCTCCCCGGTGGCTATGGGTTGCAGAAGGCCTAACGGAAGGTGCCGAGGGGACTTACTCTGGGCACAAACGGAGCATGCCGCTACATATGCGGCGATGTCAGAACGTAGGGAAGGCCACCAGAACAGACGTGAAACAGCCCAAGACAGCTGATTCTTTCCAGGATGCCCCGCGGTCTTGGAGTTATGGTAGGTTCGCAACAACCGAGTGCGCAACTCCTCAGGCACAAAACATCTGCCGTTGGGTCTCTCAGAGGGAGCACCAGATTGAGCCGCCAAAATCTGCTCACCCAGGGGAGAGGTCAGGCTGGTGCGAATGGCGGCCAGGATCTGATTCGGAGGTATGACCGAAGTCGGAATCGACTCCTCCCTGGACAGGTCGGAGTACTGCCGTGATAAGGCATCCGCCCTGATGTTCTTGGAACCGGGTAGGTAGGAGACCACGTAATTAAAACGTGACAAGAACAGAGCCCATCTGGCCTGACGTGGTGTCAATCTCTTGGCCTCAGAAAGGTAGGTCAGATTCTTGTGGTCCGTCAGGATGAGGACCGGAACCACCGAACCCTCGAGCAAGTGCCTCCATTCTTTAAGGGCCTGCACGATGGCCAATAACTCCCTGTCACCAATCTGATAGTTGCACTCCGCGGGAGACAGTTTCCGGGAGTAAAACCCACAAGGAAGCAGAGGACCCTCTGGTGTTCTACGCTGAGACAGAAGGGCGCCTACTCCCATCTCAGACGCGTCCACCTCGAGGACAAAGGGCAACCCAGGGTTGGGATGCGACAGAATCGGAGCCGACACAAAGGCGGACTTTAGAGCCTCAAAAGCTCGGATGGCCTCGAGCGGCCAGACCTGGGAATTACTGCCCTTCCTGGTCAGATCCGTGAGAGGCTTGGCTAGCATGGAAAAGTCCCTGATGAACTTCCGATAATAATTGGCGAAGCCCAAAAAGCGCTGCAGGGAGCGAAGACCACTGGGCTGGGGCCACTGTAAGACAGCCAAAACCTTCTCAGGATCCATGGAGAACCCCTCAGCGGAAATGATGTAACCTAAGAAGGTTACCTGGGATCGGTGAAATTCGCATTTCTCAAGCTTACCGAACAGCTTGTTCTCTCGTAACCGTTGCAACACTCGTCTGACATCCAGAATGTGGGTCTCCATGGATTCAGAATATACCAAGATGTCATCCAAATAGACCACCACACACTGCTGCAACAGGTCACGGAAAACATCGTTAATGAATTCCTGAAAGACTGCGGGCGCATTGCACAACCCAAAGGGCATAACCAAGGATTCATAATGACCGGTCCTGGTGTTAAACGCGGTCTTCCACTCATCGCCCGCCTTGATCCTTACGAGGTTATATGCCGCCCTCAGGTCGAGTTTGGTAAAGACCGTGGCCCCTTTAAGGCGATCGAACAGCTCGGAAATCAAGGGTATCGGGTAAGCGTTCTTGATCGTAATGCGATTGAGACCCCTGTAATCGATGCAAGGCCTCAACTCACCGCCCTTCTTTTTCACAATGAAAAATCCAGCCCCTGCCGGGGACGAGGATTTGCGAATGTGTCCGCGTGAAAGCGCCTCCTTCACGTACTCCTCCATGGCCTCATTCTCCGCTACCGACAGTGGATAGACCTTGCCACGAGGAGGAACGGCACCAGGTTGTAACTCGATGGCACAATCGTATGGGCGGTGCGGAGGTAGGGCAACCGCGCGCACCTTATCGAATACATCCCGGTACTCCTCGTATTCAGGAGGCAACAGAGAGTCCAAGGAAGTACACAGCAACTTGACAGGCCCATGGATGCAACTAGCCCCACACTGTGGTGACCACGAGAGGATCTCGGCCGATCTCCAATCGAAAGTCGGATTATGCTTCTGGAGCCAGGGGTACCCCAAGACCACAGAGTAGTGTGGAGACGAAATAACCTGGAAGCAGACCGACTCTCTGTGAACGGCACCAATGGCTATCCCCACTGGAAGGGTCACGTGTGGCGGCAGAAGGGGTCTGCCATCTATCGCCTCAAGAGCCAGTGGAGAACCTCGGGCCTGCAGAGGAATGGAATTGGCGGCAGCGAACACACTATCAATGAACAAACCACCAGCACCAGAGTCCACCAACGCCTGGGTCGTCACTGAACCCCCGACCCAGGAGAGGACAACAGTGATCAGTGGTTTGTCAACACGGGAAACCGGGGACGAGGAGACTCCACCCAAGATCTGCCCCCGACAGGATCTCAGGTGCGAGCGCTTCCCGGACGGTTCGGACATGCCAACCGAAAATGCCCACCGAGACCACAGTACATGCATCGGCCCTCGCGTCTCCGGAGTACCCTCTCCCCCTCGGACAGGCGAGCGAAGCCCAGCTGCATGGGTTCATCCCCAGCCAAGTCAACCCCAGGAGGCGTGGGAGGAGAGGGAGGCACGGGTGGGACAGCAAAGGTAGGCGCCAATCTGTTAGGAGGCCTCCGAAGACTCTCCTTAAAGGAAGGTCTCTCCCTGAGTCTGGTGTCAATCAAAATCAGGAAAGAAATAAGAGACTCGAGCTCCACTGGTAGGTCCTTAGCTGCAACCTCATCCTTCAAGGCATCCGAGAGACCATGAGAGAAAGCAGCGACCAGAGCCTCATTATTCCAGCCCACCTCTGCTGCCAGGGTACGAAACTCAATGGCGTATTCAGCTACGGATCGTGAACCCTGTCTGATGGACAAAAGGAGCTTCGCAGCAGAGGCAGCACGAGCCGGCACATTGAATACCCTCCGAAGAGAAGCAACAAAACCGGAAAACTCGGCAACCACCGGATTGTTGTTCTCCCATAAAGGGCTGGCCCAGGCCAAGGCCTTGTCCGAGAGCAGCGAAATTAAGAAGCCCACCTTTGATCTCTCAGTAGGAAAGGCATGTGGCAGCAGCTCGAAATAAATGCCCACCTGGTTAAGGAAACCTCGGCACTGAGTTGGCTCTCCCCCAAAGCGCTGTGGAAGGGGGGCAGAACCGGTCATACCCCAAAACACTGCAGGCGCAACAACAGGTGTCGGGGTAGACTCTGGCGCAACAACCGGAGCGGCAGTAGGAGCGGGCCCAGGAGCGACAACCGACCCATCGGCAACGGGAGCGAAATGAGCCGTGCGTTCAAGCAGGATTTGCAACGCCACGGCGAACTGACCCAACAGGTGATCCTGCTGATCAAGTCTGGCAACCAGCGTGGGTAGCGAGGATGGCCCTGTACCGTCAGAATTCATGGCTTGGTCCTAATGTCACGGAACCATGAACCAGACGTACAACAACAGATAAGTGAAAATAAGAAGGCTTTATTGAAAATCAAGCTGTAAAGCAAAAGTCCAAACGGATGGCAAAACCGAAGCAGAGTCTTTGCGAAGCCAGAGGTCAGGAGTCAGGAGGGTAGTCAGACGAAGCCAGGATCAGGAACCAGCAGGGTAGTCAGACGAAGCCAGGATCAGGAACCAGCAGGGTAGTCAGACGAAGCCAGGATCAGGAACCAGAAGCAGCAGCAGTCTAGAAGCATGTGAACACAGGAGGACCAAGCAAGGAACTGAAGCCACAGACCTCCTATATATATGAGCTAGGCATCCAGCTCCTCCCAGTGGGAAGGAGGAGCCGCAGGGTGGGAGGCTACAAGAAACCCAGAAAACAAGATGGCCGCCAGCACATGTCAAACGAAGGAGAACAGCAAGAAGGTAAGACCATGACAGTCTGTTATAACGCCCCCAGCCGTGCTAAATACCCGTTCAGATAATACACTGGCTGCAGAGCACGCCAGCACCTCCAAGGCGTAAAGGGCAAGCTCAGGCCATGTGCCCAATTTGGAGACCCAGAAGTTGAAGGGGGAAGACCCCTCATTCACTACATGTAGGCGTGTGCACACATACTGCTCCACCATGTTGGTAAAATGCTGCCTCCTGCTAAGACGTTCCATCTGAGCTGCTGGTGCTGCTCTTTGTTGTGGCGTGCTGACAAAGCTTTTCCACATTTCGGCCATGCTAACCCTGCCTTCTGAGGTGCTGGCGGTGCCCTGGTTGCGTTGGCGACCTCCTCCTCCTCCTCTGCCTTGTGCTTCCACTGTGGCCCCGCTGTCAGATGGGAATGCCAGCAGCATCGCATCTACCAGCGTGCGCTTGTACTCGCGCATCTTGCGATCGCGCTCCAGTGAGTGAATTAAGGACGGTACGTTGTCCTTGTAACGGGGATCCAGCAGCGTGGCCACCCAGTAATCAGCACAAGTTAGAATGTGGGCAACTCGGCGGTCGTTGTGGAGACACTGCAGCATGTAATCGCTCATGTGTGCCAGGCTGCCCAGAGGCGACGAAAGGCTGTCCTCTGTGGGAGGTGTATCGTCCGTGTCCTCTGTATCCCCCCAGCCACGCACCAGCGATGGCCATGAGCTGGCCTGGGTGCCACCCTGCTGTGAACATGGTTCCATCTCCTCCTCCAGCTCCTCCTCCTCCTCCAGAACTGTGCCCCTGCTGGACAATTGTGTCCCTGGCATTTGTGTGTGCAGGAACCCACCCTCGGAGCCCCTTGCGAATGACTGCCCTGAAAGCCTTTGAAATGTTACCTCTTCATCCTCCTCCTCCTCCTCCTCATCCTGTGCCACATCCTCTTCCATCATCGCCCGAATTGTTTTTTCAAGGAGGCATAGAAGTGGGATAGTTAAGCTGAGAACGGCGTCATTGCCACTGGCCATGTTGGTGGAGTACTCAAAACAGCGTAACAAGGCACACAGGTCTCGCATGGAGGCCCAGTTATTGGTGGTGAAGTGGTGCTGTTCCGCAGAGCGACTCACGCGTACGTGCTGCAGCTGAAACTCCACTATAGCCTGCTGCTGCTCGCACAGTCTTTGCAGCATGTGCAAGTTGGAGTTCCACCTTGTGGGCACGTCACATATGAGACGGTGAGCGGGAAGGCCGAAGTTACGCTGCAGCGCTGCCAGGCGAGCAGCAGCAGGGTGAGAACGCCGAAAGTGCGCACAGACGGCCCGCACTTTCTGCAGCAGCTCTGACATATCGGGGTAGTTTTTAAGGAACCTCTGCACCACCAAATTCAGCACATGCGCCAGGCAAGGGATGTGCGTCAAACCGGCTAGGCCCAGAGCTGCTATGAGATTTCGCCCATTATCGCACACCACCAGGCCGGGCTTGAGGCTCGCTGGCAGCAACCACTCATTTGTCTGCTGTTCCATGCTCCTCCACAACTCCTGCGCGGTGTGTGGTTTGTCCCCCAAACAGGCAAGTTGTAAAACTGCCTGCTGTCGTTTAGCCCTGGCCGTGCTGAAGTTGGTGGTGAAGGTATTACGCTGTCCGGATGAGGAGGCGGTAGAGGATGAGGTAGCGGAGTAGGATGAGTTAGGAACAGGAGGCAAACTGAAGCGCCCTGCAATCCTCGGTGGTGGAAGGACATGCGCCAAATTGCTATCCGCCTCAGGCCCATCCGCCACTGCATTTACCCAGTGTGCCGTTAGGGAGATATAACGCCCCTGACCGTGCTTACTGGTCCACGTATCGGTAGTTAGGTGGACCTTGGCACAGATGGCGTTGCGCAGTGCACACCTGATTTTTTCCCCCACTTGGTTGTGCAGGGAAGGGATGGCTTGCCTGGAAAAGTAGTGGCGGCTGGGCACGACGTACTGTGGGACAGCCACCGACATAAGGTTTTTAAAACTGTGCGTCTCCACCAGACGGAATGACAGCATTTCAAAGGCCAATAATTGTGAAATGCTGGCATTCAGGGCCAGGGATCGCGGGTGGGTAGGGGGGTACTTCCTCTACCTCAAGTGTTTGGGAGATGGAAAGCTGAACACTTCCACGGGACATTGTGGAGATGGTTGTTGGTGACCCAGGTGGTGGTGTTGCTGACAGATCGTCTGTTTGCGGGGTGGCAGGTGCCGGTATGACTACAGAGGTGGCTGGAGCGGCCGAGACTGCAGCAGAAGAGGAAGCAGGATGAGCCAGAGACGTTTCTTGGTTTTGAAGGTGTGTACTCCACTGCAGCTCGTGCTTTGCACTTAGATGCCTGATCATGCAGGTTGTGCTCAGGTTGAGAAGGTTTATGCCTCGCTTCAGGCTCTGATTGCACAGGGTGCAAACCACTCGTGTCCTGTCATCAGCACATTTTCTAAAGAACTTCCATGCTAGAGAACTCTTTTGAGCTGACTTTGGTGCGCTCGTTCCCTTGCTGCGTTGGGCAGTAGCAGGCGTAGTGTCTAGGGCACGGCCGCTCCGCTTCTGCACCCTGCTCCCTCTTCTGCTGTGCTGGTGGCTCTGTGCGACCACCGCCTCTTCCTCCAAAATACTCAGGTCACCTGCATGACCTTCATTCCATGTGGGGTCGAGGACCTCATCGTCCTCCACATCATCTTCCACCCAGTCTTCACCCCTGCCCTCCCTGTCGGTCTCCACAATGCTGAACGCCGCAGCAGTTGGCACCTGCGTTTCATCATCATCGGAGACGTGCTGTGATGGTCCTTCCATGTACTCATCTTGAGAAATAAGTGGTTGGGCATCGCTGCACTCAATCTCTTCCACTTCTGGGGCAGGGCTAGGTGGATGGCCCTGGGAAACCCTGCTGACAGAGTCCTCAAAAAGAATAAGAGACTGCTGTATGGCTTGGGGCTCAGACTGCTTGCCTGATTTGCAAGGGGGTGAGGTGAAAGACGGTTGGACATTGGCTGCAGGTGCCAACTCTGACCTTTCTGCAGTAGACTGGGTGGGAGACAATGTGAAGGAACTGGAGGCACTGTCAGCAGCAAACCAATCTACTATCGCCTCTCTGTGTTCTGGCCTCATCACTTCTAGAGGCGTATGATGCCCTACCAAATACTGCTGCAGGTTCTGTCGCCTACTCACACTTGAGGAAGGTGTTTCACTTGTGCGTGTAGCTGGCACAGATCGACCACGTCCTCTCCTTGCAACAGGAGCTCTAGCAGCAGCACCACGACCCCGGCCACGGCCCCTATTTGGCCCCTACGCTCTCCTCATATTTCTGAAATTTAAGATCTTGCCCTAGAAAGGTCGTTATTGAATAGCAGAACAAAAGAACAACAGTATCGCACGGGTGTATCTCACAGTCAAATATGCAAACTATGCCGCAATTTAATGTTTTTTACACCAAAAGGGTGTGTATTGAATAGCGGAATAGGATAAAAAACTGTGTATCTCACACGTACAAACACAGACTAGGCCCGATTAAATTTTTTCCTACCCTAAAGGGAGGATGAGGAAGAGGAGTTTGGAACAGGCAGCACCCTCAAATCTTCAGAAGTATGACATGAACCTCAAAAACTTGGAAAGGTGGATCTTACACGTACCGACACAGACTATTCCGCAATTTAATTGATCCCCAAAGGTTTTTATTGAATAGCGGAATAGGAAATATGATCAAAAAAAGTGTATGTATCTCACACGTACAGAAGCACACTAGGCCCCAATTACTATTGTTTGTACACCTAAAAGGATGGAGGAGGAGGAGGAGGAGTATGGAACAGGCAGCACCCTCAAAGCTTCAGAAGTATGAGATGAACCCCAAAAACTTGGAAAGGTGGATCTCACACGTACCGACACAGACTATTCCGCAATTTAATTGATCCCCAAAGGTTTTTATTGAATAGCGGAATAGGAAATATGATCAAAAAAAGTGTATGTATCTCACACGTACAGAAGCACACTAGGCCCCAATTACTATTGTTTGTACACCTAAAAGGATGGAGGAGGAGGAGGAGGAGTATGGAACAGGCAGCACCCTCAAAGCTTCAGAAGTATGAGATGAACCCCAAAAACTTGGAAAGGTGGATCTCACACGTACCGACACAGACTATTCCGCAATTTAATTGATCCCCAAAGGTTTTTATTGAATAGCGGAATAGGAAATATGATCAAAAAAAGTGTATGTATCTCACACGTACAGAAGCACACTAGGCCCCAATTACTATTGTTTGTACACCTAAAAGGATGGAGGAGGAGGAGGAGGAGTATGGAACAGGCAGCACCCTCAAAGCTTCAGAAGTATGAGATGAACCCCAAAAACTTGGAAAGGTGGATCTCACACGTACCGACACAGACTATTCCGCAATTTAATTGATCCCCAAAGGTTTTTATTGAATAGCGGAATAGGAAATATGATCAAAAAAAGTGTATGTATCTCACACGTACAGAAGCACACTAGGCCCCAATTACTATTGTTTGTACACCTAAAAGGATGGAGGAGGAGGAGGAGGAGTATGGAACAGGCAGCACCGTCAAATCTTCAGAAGTATGAGATGAACCTCAAAAACTTGGAAAGGTGGATCTCACACGTACCGACACAGACTATTCCTCAATTTAATTGATCCCCAAAGGTTTTTATTGAATAGCGGAATAGGAAATATGATCAAAAAAAGTGTATGTATCTCACACGTACAGAAGCACACTAGGCCCCAATTACTATTGTTTGTACACCTAAAAGGATGGAGGAGGAGGAGGAGGAGGAGGAGTATGGAACAGGCAGCACCCTCAAATCTTCAGAAGTATGAGATGAACCCCAAAAACTTGGAAAGGTGGATCTCACACGTACCGACACAGACTATTCCGCAATTTAATTGATCCCCAAAGGTTTTTATTGAATAGCGGAATAGGAAATATGATCAAAAAAAGTGTATGTTTTTCACACGTACAGAAGCACACTAGGCCCCAATTACTATTGTTTGTACCCCTAAAAGGATGGATGAGGAGGAGGAGGATGAAACAGGCAGCACCCTCAAATCTTCAGAAGTATGAGATTGTGTTCACTGTACCCCACAAAGATTGTGTTCACTGCACCCCAAAAGGATTGTCTTCACTGCACCCCACAAAGATTGTGTTCACTGTAATCCACAAAGATTGTGTTCACTGTACCCCCCAAAGATTTTGTTCACTGCACCCCACAAAGATTGTGTTCACTGTACCCCACAAAGATTTTGTTCACTGCACCCCACAAGGATTGTCTTCACTGCACCCCACAAGGATTGTCTTCACTGCACCCCACAAAGATTGTGTTCACTGTACCCCACAAAGATTGTGTTCACTGCACCCCAAAAGGATTGTCTTCACTGCACCCCACAAAGATTGTGTTCACTGTACCCCACAAAGATTGTGCTCACTGTACCCCCCAAAGATTTTGTTCACTGCACCCCACAAGGATTGTCTTCACTGCACCCCACAAGGATTGTCTTCACTGCACCCCACAAAGATTGTGTTCACTGTACCCCACAAAGATTGTGTTCACTGCACCCCAAAAGGATTGTCTTCACTGCACCCCACAAAGATTGTGTTCACTGTACCCCACAAGGATTGTCTTCACTGCACCCCACAAGGATTGTGTTCACTGTACCCCACAAAGAGTGTGTTCACTGTACCCCACAAAGATTTTGATCACTGCACCCCACAAGGATTGTCTTCACTGCACCCCACAAGGATTGTCTTCACTGCACCCCACAAGGATTGTGTTCACTGTACCCCACAAAGATTGTGTTCACTGCACCCCAAAAGGATTGTCTTCACTGCACCCCACAAAGATTGTGTTCACTGTAATCCACAAAGATTGTGTTCACTGTACCCCACAAAGATTTTGTTCACTGCACCCCACAAGGATTGTCTTCACTGCACCCCACAAGGATTGTCTTCACTGCACCCCACAAAGATTGTGTTCACTGTACCCCACAAAGATTGTGTTCACTGCACCCCAAAAGGATTTTCTTCACTGCACCCCACAAAGATTGTGTTCACTGTACCCCACAAAGATTGTGTTCACTGTACCCCCCAAAGATTTTGTTCACTGCACCCCACAAGGATTGTCTTCACTGCACCCCACAAAGATTGTGTTCACTGTACCCCACAAAGATTGTGTTCACTGTACCCCACAAAGATTTTGTTCACTGCACCCCACAAAGATTGTGTTCACTGCACCCCAAAAGGATTGTCTTCACTGCACCCCACAAAGATTGTGTTCACTGTACCCCACAAGGATTGTCTTCACTGCACCCCACAAAGATTGTGTTCACTGTACCCCACAAAGATTGTGTTCACTGTACCCCCCAAAGATTTTGTTCACTGCACCCCACAAGGATTGTCTTCACTGCACCCCACAAGGATTGTCTTCACTGCACCCCACAAAGATTGTGTTCACTGTACCCCACAAAGATTTTGTTCACTGCACCCCACAAAGATTGTCTTCACTGCACCCCAAAAGGATTGTCTTCACTGCACCCCACAAAGATTGTGTTCACTGTACCCCACAAGGATTGTCTTCACTGCACCCCACAAGGATTGTCTTCACTGCACCCCACAAAGATTGTGTTCACTGTACCCCACAAAGATTGTGTTCACTGTACCCCCCAAAGATTTTGTTCACTGCACCCCACAAGGATTGTCTTCACTGCACCCCACAAGGATTGTCTTCACTGCACCCCACAAAGATTGTGTTCACTGTACCCCACAAAGATTGTGTTCACTGTACCCCACAAAGATTTTGTTCACTGCACCCCACAAAGATTGTGTTCACTGCACCCCAAAAGGATTGTCTTCACTGCACCCCACAAAGATTGTGTTCACTGTACCCCACAAGGATTGTCTTCACTGCACCCCACAAGGATTGTCTTCACTGCACCCCACAAAGATTGTGTTCACTGTACCCCACAAAGATTGTGTTCACTGCACCCCAAAAGGATTGTCTTCACTGCACCCCACAAAGATTGTGTTCACTGTACCCCACAAAGATTGTGTTCACTGTACCCCCCAAAGATTTTGTTCACTGCACCCCACAAGGATTGTCTTCACTGCACCCCACAAGGATTGTCTTCACTGCACCCCACAAAGATTGTGTTCACTGTACCCCACAAAGATTGTGTTCACTGTACCCCCCAAAGATTTTGTTCACTGCACCCCACAAGGATTGTCTTCACTGCACCCCACAAGGATTGTCTTCACTGCACCCCACAAAGATTGTGCTCACTGTACCCCACAAAGATTTTGTTCACTGTACCCCACAAAGATTGTGTTCACTGCACCCCACAAAGATTGTGTTCACTGCACCCCAAAAGGATTGTCTTCACTGCACCCCACAAAGATTGTGTTCACTGTACCCCACAAGGATTGTCTTCACTGCACCCCACAAGGATTGTCTTCACTGCACCCCACAAAGATTGTGTTCACTGTACCCCACAAAGATTTTGTTCACTGCACCCCAAAAGGATTGTGTTCACTGCACCCCAAAAAGATTGTGTTCACTGCAGCCCACACACAGAAAAATGGATGTGGATCACTGACACCTGCCTATCTCCTATCCCACACCACACAGCAATATCGATTGTAGTTTGTAGAACACACTGACCCTATAATTCAGCAGACTCTATCCCTAAAATGCCTACAACTCGCCCTGCCTAAACACTCCGACCTGACCCTAAATTCTATCCGGACACCAATTCGTTTTCCCTGCCTGTCTTTCCCTAATCAGCAGCCAGCACGTATGTGTGCTCTGTCCCTGAGCTAAGCAGCAGAATGACGCCGCTGCGGCTGCCTCGAACTTATAAAGACTTGGTCACATGCTTCAGACGGCCAATCACAGCTACTCATACATTTGCAGGCATGGCTGGGATAGCTTAAGGCACACCAGTTAAACGATTGTTGATTGGCTGTTGAAAGCCCGCCATGAAAAGAGCGCCAAAACATGCAAAACCCGGAAATAAAACGACCGAACACGGATTATTTACCCGAACATACAGTAAAGTGTCCGTGTCCGTGTTCGGGTAACAAAAATCCAATTATTCGGTACGAACACGAATAATACAGTCCGTGTTCGCTCAACACTAGTTAGGAGAACTCTTTCATAGGAGGGCAATTGTTCTGGTGACAACTCTCTAAAGGTTTTCTCACTTTGGGAAGATTTCCTCTTACTTCCTGTTGAAATTGCAATACTTGAAGTGAAGGAAAATCTCCTAAGCTGTTTCATAAATTGCAAAAAAATAACCTTATAGATCTATTCCCTATTCCTTTCAAAACTTAAACTAATTTTCCTGTTCATACAGTTTAAATTAAGTATATTATTGCATCGTTCATCAGTCTGATAAAAGTTGGTTTATCTGTTCTAGCTAAAATTAATGCTGTAAAGAAATGGGTCACTGCAGAATCTAGTGTTGGTTCATCAGCCAGTCTCCCTAGAACCACATTGGGTTCTTTTTGATGTTGCTTGTGGCAGCCTCACAGAATTGCTCTACACTTGTTTGAATACGTATTGCTTTCTATTGGGTAGAAGCCAAGCAGAGACTGCCTAATGTATATAATGTCTTTATAGTGTCACTAACATGTATTACTTTTAGCTTTATAATAGTAAGCATATACAATAATGAAGTGAAAAGAGCAATGGTGATGTGGAAATTGTTAAAACGCTGAGATTTATGGTTACTAAAGTTATGTCAGCTTAAAGCCCAACTCCAGGTTTTGGTAACGGAATAAAAACAAACAGCTCTGCAGTAGGTAAATAAAAAAGCTCTGGATGAAATACTTATCACCCCTCTGGCACTGTCCCCCAGAAACTCTGTGATCCAGCACTGGTACACTTCCTGTGATTCTAGGGTGTCAAGGATGTGGCCTCCTGGGAGGGAGGTTTCATGAAGCCACCCTGTACTCAGAGGGCTCAGAGGAGAATTCTTTAGAGATTGACTTCATTCTTTCCATTGTACTCTTTAGCATTGAGGACACACCCACCTCTGGAGGAACAAAAAGACCAATGATGTCATGTGATCAGACTAAAGACACCCAGGTAAAAAGTATATATAAAAATAATTGAAAGAAATTATATTGCTGTAGAGGAGTGCTCTGAAATGAAAGAGACAAGAAACAGGGAGGAGGAGCAGAGAAAGAGTAACCAGGGGTCAGGCTTTAGAGATGCTTATAACTTCTATGGTATAATTAACTGTTTGCTTTGTCTTATTTAACCACTTGCCGACCACCGCACGACTATATATACGGCGGCGGTCAGCCCCTCCTGGGCAAAGTGATGTATATATACGTCACTCGCCCACGAGCCAATAGGGGGCGCGCGCGCCGCCGGGGGCGCGCTACCGCCCCCGCTCATTCACAGACATTCCAGTGCGAGTGACCGGCAGCTCGGATGTCCGCCGGCCACCTGTGATCGTCCGCTGCAGAGGGAGAAAGGCAGGCGGCTGATGTAAACAAAGCCGCCTGTCATTCTCCCTGGTGTAACTGCAGAGATCATACGATCCTGCTATTTAGGATCGTATGTCTCTGTGGTTACATCAAAAGCCACGCCCATTTACAGTAAGAAGCACGCCCCTAGGGACACATTTAACCCCTGCCTCTCCAATAAAGTTAACCCTTTCCCTGCCAGTGTCATTTTTACAGTAACAGTGCATATGTATAGCACTGATTACTATAGTAATGTCACTGGTACCCCCAAAAGTGTCAAAAATGTCAGTCAAGGGTCCGATCGGTCCGCCGCAATGTCGCAGTCCCGCAAAAAAAAAAAATCGCAGATCGCCGCCATTACTCGTTAAAAAAAACCCCACCAAAAATGACATAAATCTTTCCCTTAGTTAGTAAACGCAATAACTTTTGCGCAAACCAATCAAAATACGCTTATTGCAATTTTTTTTTTACCAAACATATGTAGCAGAAAACAAATTGGCCAAAAATGTTAAAAAAAAAAAATATTTTTACATTTTTTTTTTGGAATTTCATATAAAAAAATTTGAAAAATATTGTTATTTTTTCAAAATTGTCGCTCTTTTTTTGTTTACAGCGCAAAAAGTAAAAATTGCACAGGTGATCAAATACCACCAAAAGAAAGCTCTGTTTGTGGGGAAAAAAAGGACGTCCATTTCATTTGGGTACAGCATCGCACAACCGTGCAATTTTCCGTTAAAATCACACAGTGCCGAATCGCAAAATAGGCCCTGGTCAGGAAGGGGGTAAAATCTTCCAGGGCTTAAGTGGTTAAGTACCAATAAGTTGTGGAGGATCAACATTACTTGTTATATTGAAATGTCATTCAAAGGTTATAATGATGGGGACATATGTATTTGATCAATGCGGCATCACAGCAAAAAATCTTTAAATGAAACCTATTTTTTGAAGGCTTTTATGGTCCTACATTACCTCTTTGTTTGGCACTCTCTAACAAATTTCAAGTTCACTATAGGACTGTAAATCAGGCAAAGAAGTACAAAATTTGCATTGGGCCCCATCTAAAGCAGGCCATACACGTTTCGAATTTCGTACGATTTGTCGTTCGATAAACGCAAGCGCCAGTCGTGCACATCGTCGAGTGTACCATCAATGTGATTCGAAAATCGTACGACAAAACACTTCTTCCTTCTGCAAGTATAGGAAGTGATGCAATGTTGTCTTGACCTTTTAACCACACCTCCACTGGGCACTCCCCCTACAGTTAAAAGTCGGATCGTGTCATTTGCGAACAGAGCAATCATTCGCCACAGCATACGACTATTCTCAGCAATAAAATGCCATTCAAGAGGTATAATAGGAATCAGAAAATGGCAGCAATGGTTATTGCATTGATTGCTTTGGAGGAGGAGAAGAAAAAGAAGAAAAATAGAAGGAAGAGCAGAGTGTGGGCCAAAGACTGGCTCATGCAACGAGAGCAATTTTCACATGTAAACCTGCTAACAAACCTCAGAGAAAATAATCCTGAGGATTACCGTAATTATTTGCGGATGACCCAGCAGTCCTTTGACATGCTATTAGCTCTTGTGCAGCCACATATCACCAAACAGGACACCTGCATGAGAAAATCTATTAGTGCAGAGGAGAGGCTCATGGCAACCCTGCGTTTTTTGGCAACAGGCAGGTCTTATGAAGACCTGAAGTTCACCACTGGAATCTCTGCCCAATCCTTGGGAAGAATCATACCTGAGACGTGTCAGGCCATAGTGAAGGTGCTCCAGCCACAGTATTTAAAGGTAATTATAAAAATTACAACTTAAATTAGTAAGAATATTACTGCAAACATAAGTCAAATTTTGTGAGTACATCAATTTTATTAAAAAAATATGTAACTTCCTGTACACGGTTGTCTGAAAAAGTTGGTATTTTCTTAAATCAATACATACCCATTTCCAAATCATTATTATGAAAATATATAATTCTTAAACAATAACCAATAAAAAAGGAACAAATACACCAAAGAAATGCAATAATATTGAGCAACATATCTAGAATTTTTTTTTACAGATTTGTGTATTGGGGGCCATGAAACCAAGAACCTTGAGGTGGTTCAGGACGCACTGACCAGCTTGGGTTTCCCTGTGATTGAGACATATTTGGGTGCCAATATTGGCCAGATGTTACAGGTGGAGCAGATGTTACAGGTGGAGCAGATGTTACAGGTGGAGGAGATGTACATCCCTGATACCCTATTATATCTGTGTTAGGTGTAAGATTGCCCTTTAGTCCAATGGCAATCATTTTATGCATTAAAGCTTCACAAATGTCTCGTTGCTCCATGGACATTCTCCGTAATTTGTGTGCAACCAGATGACCCACAGCATCACATTCATCATCTTTCTGCTTCATGATAGATGATGCATCCTTCAGCAAACTGGCAGTATCGTAGTCAAGATTTCTCTTCTTTCCTCTTTGAGTTCTCTGAGTTGATGTTCCTGGCTGCTCTGATACTGGGCTTGGTGTATCCTATAGAAACAAAAAATTAAGAAGAAAATATGATCACTAATTATCATTAAAACATGTTTTAATTTTTTTCTATCTTGCCAACAGTTTCCTTCTAAATCTGAAGAATGGAAAGAAGTTGCCAAAGAATTCCAGGACATGTGGAATTTCCCCAATTGTGGTGGCGCAATTGATGGGAAACATGTGAGAATTACACCACCAGCACATTCAGGATCCTATTTTTACAACTATAAAGGGTTCTTCAGCATAATTCTAATGGCAATTGTGAATGCCAAATATGAATTTATGTACTTGGATATAGGGAAAAATGGAAGAAACTCGGATGGAGGTGTGATAGAGCGCAGTCCATTTATGCATCGATTAAAAGAAGGAATGTTGCATCTTCCATCTTCCAGTGAGACAGTTGAGGGCCTTAATTTTGTGTTCATTGGGGACGATGCATTTGCCTTACATGAACACCTGTTGAAACCCTATCCCTTGCGCAATTTAACTGCTCCCCAGAAAATCTTTAATTATAGATTGTCTAGGGCGAGAAGGGTGGTAGAAAATGCATTTGGGATCATGGCCAGCAGATTCCGCATTTTCCACACCGCCATTAATGTTACAGTTGAAAAAATTGACATAATAGTGGAGTGCTGCTGTATGTTACACAATTATTTAAGAAGCACAACTGTGTCATATATGCCATCAACTGCAGTTGATATTGAAGATCTTACCAGTGGCACAATTGTGCCAGGTGATTGGCGAAATGACAGCAGTGGCATGGTAAATTTAGCTCCTGCAAGGCCTAGGCTACCAACTGCAAATGCACGTCAAAATCGCATTCATTACACAGATTATTTTATGGGTAGTGGTGCAGTTGCATGGCAGGATCGCATATAATCATATGTATTATATTTTGTAAGAAATGACTTGCTCTAAATAAAGACAGCTTAATAAATCATATACAATATATGAGTATTCTTTATTCTAGTTTTTGTTACATTCTACTATGACTGGCCCATGAGGCAGAAGGACCCCTGACCCTATAGTTGTTTCATTGGGCCCTCCAACCCCCCCCCCCCCCCCCAAAGAAAAAATATTGTGAATTAAACGAAAATTTGGATATACCTGTGTCTGAGTCTGTGTCTGTGTCTGTGACATTTCCTCTGCTTCTGGGTCAGATATCAAACTGGAGTCTGATGCTGCACTTGGTGGCAGAGTGCAATGGGACTCTCTTGGATCATCTGTGTCAGCAAGAAACATCAGGTCTTTGAAGTACCACAAACGTGGGACATAGACATCATCAGCCCCTGCTCCAGATTTCTTGGATGCTTGTATTTTTTTATACTCCTTTTTAAAAACAGTCCGCAAGTTAGCAATCTTGTGCTTTACATATAGGTCATTTGGATCTTTGCAAACCTCTTTACATAGCTCCTTTAGTTCTTTGATGGCCTCATCACGCTTATATCTATTAGAATAATCCCTGGATTTCACATCCCATAAGCACGAAAATTCTCTGTATTTATCAATGAATTGGGGAAGGAACTCAGTAGATGTGAATGTGAGAGGCATTTTCCTTTAAAAAAAAAAAAATATATATATATATATTTTACTAAGTTACCTTGCAAAGCCTTGTTATACATGTGTAAAATATAACACATAATGATTTTGCACATTAATAATGACTAAATAAGAAGAATAAATAATACTTAAGACAATAGAACTAACACGATATGCAAGTTTCATGCAGCCTGTTCATATAATGGATGAGCCATGTGCCATGAATCGTGACTGAGATAAATTTGGACAGGAGTGAGGTCTAATTTTTAGCCTTTTTGAACAGCTCCTATACTGCAAAAGGACTTCTATCAGTAATAAAATAGCATATATTTACATTATAACACAGTATTTCCGTAGAAAAAGTGAAATATGCAATGGAGAGTCAGCATTTTGAACTTACCTCAGGGATGTGTGTTCAGCGTTCTCTGCACGAATAGACTTTCCTACGTCCCGAAAAGTCGCTGCATATTCGTGCAATGCGCACGTGCGTTATATACCATGTACAGGCCCCGCCTCTTCTTTCTTTCGGGGGCTTGTGGGAGAAATCATGGCAGAGGGACAAGACATGGCAGCTTCTCAGAGCGAAAGATCTGGGACAGATGAGGAGCAGGAAATCGTGGAGGTGGAAGAAGGTCACCAGACAACCATTGTGACAAGCCCCAGGAAGAAGAAAGCCACCAACATGTCTTTGGAGGAGATGGTGGACATGGTGAACATTCTTCAAAAGAAGGATTATGACTGTCGGAAGCAAGTCTACCCTAAAAAAAATGTGAGAAAAGATCAAATTCTGGAGAAAGTTCTACGTGTCCTACAGAAAAACCATGGTGTTGAACGCACTAAAGATCAAGTGAGAAAACGCTGGTCTGACTTAAAATCCAGAGAATCCCATCAGCTAAGGAAAATCAAGAAAATTCTTCAAAAAAGTAAGTATAAACTTTTTAACAAGAATGTATGATGTTCTTGGGTTTTTCTGTGTGAGTGTATGTTCTGTATATGCCATGTGACATGTGCATGCAGAGAGTGCATACTACACAGCTTGCATCATTGTGATTTTCTATGCATATCTATAGTGTATTTTTGTCTTCTATACAGAAATAATATGCATAGTGTGATTGCATTTAAATATATGTATAGTATTTGAAGTTAAATACATGTATTTATTAATTTTCAAAGGACATTCTAGAAAGGCCCATGCAGAGGCGGGAAATGAACAGCAGACAAGTGCAGAGTCTGAGATGACGACTGACACAACACTGATATGTCTCACACCAGTTGAAGGCAGTGATTGGAGCAGCATTGCCACCAGTTCAGGTACATAACCAAATGTCACATAAACGTATGCTCATTATAACGTTTAGACTGTGATTTTTATGATTTTTCATGTTTTCTTATAGGCTTTACAATGTCTACTGCTGGCAGTTCTTCATTCACTTCTGCATCTGCAAACCGCATGATTGCTGATTTAATGCAAATCAATTCAGATATTGAGAAAGTTTGCAATAAAATGAAATTGGTTCAAGGCAGGATTTCTGATGTGATAGACCAATTAGCAAAGGTTTAAATACTCTGGAAACAAAAATTTTTTTTTAAGACCATGTTTCGTTATGGCACTTTAAAAATAAAAATGGTTGTTATAAAGTAGGGGCCCATTCACACTGTCCGCATGCACCCACGTACTCCATTCTGCTGAAAGGGGGGTCCACGCCCAAATCCCCTATGAGCAGGTGTCTGACAGCTCTTTCTCTGCTCTTTGTGCAGAGACAGAGCTGTCAGAACCCCACCGTTCTCTTTTGGGGACCACCAGTCCATTTTCATCATATCCATCCGATCCGCCTGACAGATGTAAATGATAATTTCCATCCGTCAGGCTTTGATCGGGTCGGATAGCAGCGGATGTCAGTGGACATGTTTCCACTGACATTCGCTGCCCTATGGGGATGCATGGAACATTCCAATGAGTTCCGCCTGACAACATGACAGGCGAATCTCATTGGATTGTGTGAAAGGGCCCTTGCTCTGACTTGCACTTTATTAAAAATAAAATTGCACTATGTGACTGTTTATGTACTTTTGTACTGTTAAATTTTGGCTGTATGTACATATTTACTAACTATATTCATGTACATATGTACAAGCTTTTAAGATCCTAAATAGGGAAATGTTTGTGTGCTGGACATGCGCAACTACGGTTTTTGTTTATTGTTCATCAATAAATTGATGGTTATTTTGAAATTGGTTTCAAGTGTCTTTATTTCATGCATTATGTGATATCAACTGTATACACAGCTATTGATCTTTATGGTAGTATAGACAATGACATTCTCATCAAAATAATCTACTGTTAAAATGACAATTAGGATAACCATATGTTATTAATGACAAACAATATTGGAACATATACATCCTGCAGAAAGAAAACTTGCTGTACCATTTATTCTGCAGCTGTACAACAATGCAGTGGGTCCGTTTATTGAAAAAAGGTGTTAAAAGTCATTTTGCAATACACATACTTTTGTGTTTACACTTTTCATGCACACATATTGGCCTCTTAGCAGAGTTTGCTTGAACATATAATATTTGATGTATTGCGGTTTTTCGGCTGAACAGTCGTCCGTGTTGATATTCTTTTTATTTACCTTCCGGGTCATTCTTTTCGGAAACATGCGCAGTTGTGTGTTGTTCTGTGGAATCGAACGACTAAACCACTAATGATACGAAAATTGGACAAATTTCGCGGAAAAACCCAACATGTTGGATATGTGAATTTTTGCTGTCGTACGAAAAACGCATAGTTTACATACCACACTAACGATACGAAAATCGTTCGATAACACTGGCATTTACGATTTTCGGACGATATTCGTATCGTCTATGGCCTGCTTAAGTAGCAAATGCAGCTCACCCCCTGCAGAAGCTGCAAGTTTGGTAATCTCTGGAGTTATACTTCTTTCACTGAACTGAGTGGTGAATTACCTCAACCACTCTGACACACCCTTTGCACAAATAAACCACACCAGTTTAAAATTACCTTGAGTATATTGAAGGTAAGTAAGTCAACAAAGACAAGGATATACATACAACTATAATCACAACCTTATAATAGTTTACTACTATGCAATACAGTCACTCAAAACTGACTTACATTTGGAGAAAAATATTTTCTACTAAAAGTGATTGGGCCCTGATTTCACCACATGTATAACTTGACCTGTAACAGGACCACCAGAGTCCAAACAGAGTAGGTGTCACATACCTGTTAGAAAAGCCTGACATGATGAGGAAGGCCTCTCTTACACCTTTAACTCAGACTCCTGATAGATTAAACAGGAGTGAACAGGTAGTGAAGGAGTTCAGAGTAGCACCAGTGCCTGTTGTTCTTGCTAGCAGCAGGGCTGGACAGGATATCCGGGCCAAGCAGATGGAGGTCGTCAGTGGATCACCGCAGAGCAAAGGTGCTGGAAAGCAACCGGTGAGCAGAAGGCAGGAACAGGTTGGTACTGTTCCTGCACAGGCAATAGCAGACAGGCGAAGCACAGGCTGGTAGCAGACAGGCTGTGGACAGGCACCAGTGGGTAGTAGACAGATGCTTGCAGCTGGCAATCCAGCAATGCACTCACTTTTATTCCCAGTAATGATTCATGTATCTATTCGTGGGTACATACATTTAACTATACATACAGAGAGGGCTACCTGTATCCCATACGCATACATGGTACATGTTTCTTTGATTGACCATTCTATGTCTTAGTGTTTCTTTGTTTCTTCTTTTCTCCTTTTTTTTTTTTCTCATTTCTCCTTCCCTTTTGTCCCATTTCGGTCTCTGCATCTTTTTTTTTTTTTTTTTTGGAATGCATGTGTTCTTCGATATATATGTATGTTCCGTTCGGCTTGCCTCCATGGCTATATATTTATGCAATGTGTGGCTGATTCCTTTATGGATATTGATTGTGCTATATGCACGGTGGTTCACACATGTGCATGCTATACTCTGTGTTCAGTATGATCTAAGTCGACATGTACACGTAAGCGCATACATATATATATATATATATATATATATATATATATATATATATATATATATAATTTTTTTTTTTTTTTTTTGTTACCAATGTCTTGGGTATATATCCATTTAAATGTCCCTATTTTTATATCTTTATAGGGGATAATAATACCATTATGCTGATAAAGACACACAGGACTTCTATGTTTATGCATTTATGTATTTATTATTATTTTTATGGTAATGTTTAGTGTTCTTACATATCTCATTGGTTATTTTTATATTCTTTCGATTGGGTGGATTGCCCTATGTATGTGAACACAGTTGCAGATATACCACTCAATGGATGGGGTTATACGTTTTTGGGGGTTGTGCTCATACCTATTACATATGTGTACAATTTCCCCCCCCCCCCATTTATCTATTTGTTTCATATGCTATATGGACGTGATGTATGTGTTTGTGGTTACACATTTATTATTTTTATGTGTACCACTTATATATTTACACATATATGCTCTTCATGACTATATTATACACCATTTCTTTTTATACCATAGTTCCATCTGGGTATGAACACATCTATATGCTTCCGTTTTACTGTTTTCTTTTTCTTTGTCTTTCTTTTTTCTTTTTCTTGTTTTTTTCTTTTTCCCCCCCCCCTTTTTTTTTTTTTTCCCTTCGTTTTTTTCCCTTCATTTTTCTTTTCTCCCTTTACTTTGTTTTTGTTCATTTTTTGGCTTCTACCAGCTGTCTTTTTATATTATCACTACTGTTTTTTCCTTATTTTTATTGAAAGCTTTTTCGCATATGCATTTATAGAACTTTTTTGCTATGCGTTTTTGGACAAAAGGTGAAGCAAAAACAAACATACAATTCCTGCTGGGCTGTTTGTGTGCCCTTAATTGGGATTTAGTATCTGCAGCTGTGTGGGCTCAATCAAGCACATTCTGGGAGGTACATGTTATTTGAAATGTCTTTTCCTCTATATATAGCAGTGTCTTGTATTGTACAGCATGGTTACGACTAAGCGGAAGACTCAGTGAAACGCGTCAACCGCCGTGCTCCCCTTTCCCCCCCCCATGTCTCCGACTGTTTTGGTTTCATCTTGGATGATTTTATCTTTTTGCCTCCAAAATAAATTTGGATTTTAACTTTTTGCATCTTCAACCGGTTGTGCGGCTTTTTGTGCTCTTCCATTTGCTGCTATCAGGACTGCGGATCCGTGCCTGCACCTGGGTTGGATGTGTTTGGAACTATCCCCTCACTTGAGCGGTTCTTTTCCCTCTTGACCGTTTGTTGCTGTTTCCGCTTTTGGATACCGGCTCGGTTAGTTCCCTTTTACATATGTGAGCTACTATAGACTTGACATTTTTGTATCATTATACCACTCAGCCGGAGACATGGATGAGACTGTGAATGGCCGATCACTTAGGAAACATGACGCTAACCCCCTCAGAACAGGAGCAACATCTCTCTTGAGAGAAGACTCAGATAATTCCTCGGCCCCTATGGACGCTTCTTTCAGAAAACTGGAAAAACTAATAATTAAAGAGATTAAAGCCTATTGGGAGAAAACTATGCTTGCGGAGTATGTAGAGGTTCAGCGTATCCCTCGTGGCTTGAGAATTAAGAAATTTCCAACGTTTGATCTTTTCAACCAGGATCTTAAAAAATTGTGGACAGATACTCTTTCTATTTGTTCTATTGAACTAATGAAAATAATCATAACATCTAGAACCCTGGAATTAACCACTTCCATACCGAGTCATAGTAATATGACGTCGGCAAAGTGGTTGTCTAGATCCGGGCCGCCGTCATATGACGTCGGCCCGTTCTAGCAGCCAGTGCGCGCCCCCGGCGGCGCGCAGCGGCGCGATCAGGGATGAGGCTCGTCCCTCGGACATAGCCCATCCCTGATCAAGGTAAACAGCCAATAGAAATTGGCTGTTTACCACGTGATCGGCTGTGTCAATCACAGCCGATCACATGAGCGGCTCCAGCACGAGCCGCTCGTTCTCTCTGCAATGCGCGCCCCCGGGGGCGCGCAGAGCAGCGATCGGGGACGAGGCTCGTCCCTCGGACAGAGTCGATCCCCGATCTAGGTAAAGAGCCAATGAAATTGGCTCTTTACCACGTGACCGGCTGTGTCCAATCACAGCCGGTCACAAATGTCAACAGAGAACACGGTAACTAGCTGTCACCGTGTTCTCCTCCTCACACACTGATCCTGAGTGAGGAAGAGAGTGTGGTAACAGCTAGTTACCAAGTACAGTGCACCCTAAACACACTGATTGCCCCCCCACCCCAATAAAGAGCACCTGTCACTAGCCCATCAAAGTACCCGAGTACCTGTCACCAGCCCATCAGGTACTCAGATGACAGGTACTTGGGTACTCTGATGGGCTGGTGACAGGTACTCGGGTACTTTGATGACAGGTACTCTGATGACGGATACTCTGATGACAGGTACTCGGGTACTCTGACGGGTACTCGGGTACTCTGATGACAGGTACTCGGGTACTCTGATGACGGGTACTCGGGTACTCTGATGACGGGTACTCGGGTACTCTGATGACGGGTACTCGGGTACTCTGATGACGGGTACTCGGGTACTCTGATGACGGGTACTCGGGTACTCTGATGACGGGTACTCGGGTACTCTGATGACAGGTACTCTGATGACAGGTACTCGGGTACTCTGATGACGGTTACTCGGGTACTCTGATGCCAGGTACTCGGGTACTTTGAGTACCTGTCAACGGAGTACCCGTCATCAGAGTACCTGAGTACCTGTCACCTACCCATCAGAGTACCCGAGTACCTTCCACCTGCTCATCAGAGTACCTGATGCCTGAAGTACCCGAGTACTTGCCGCCTGCTCATCAGTACCCATCACTACTCATCAGTACTCATCAGTACCTATCACGTATCAGTACTGATCATCAGTACCCATCAGTACAGTATCACCTATCACCTATCAGTCAGTGAGTACTACTCATCAGTACCTATCACCTGCCTGTCACCTGCCTATCGGAGTACCCGAGTACCTGTCACCTGCCTATCGGAGTACCTGCCACCTGCTCATCAGTACCAGAGTTCCTGTCACCTGCCCAACAAAGTACCCGAGTACCTGTCACCCTTCATACAGCCACCATGTCCAAGTCCAAAAAGGTTTATATACGTCCTCCGTTTAAACCTAAATACCGGTGTTATGGCAGCAGATAGCTGCCATAACCCTGGTATTTCTTTAAACGGTGGACGGTTGGCTTTCCGATAAGGGTGGTCCCAGCGGCGGATTCACCATGGGATCACCCTTCTGGGATGGCGGAAGAGGCGCCCCCCCCCCTTCTGACGCGTTCCGATCCTTTTCCCCGCTTACCGGAACCGCCGGCAGCGGGGAAAACGATCCGGTCCCGAATCCTCACAGACAGGATGTCGAGTGAGGGCAAGCTTGCCCTCACTTGACTCTATGGTCTTGGAGGACCGGAGCTACGGAAAATGTTGTTGCCTAGCAACCGGTTTAAAGGTCCTTTTTTTTTTTTTTTTTTTTTTTTTTTTCTATCTTTTAGTGTACTTGTGAGATCTGAGGACTTTTTGACCCCAGATCTCACAGAAAAGAGGTCCTGTCGTGCCTATTTCTATTACGAGGAATATTTACATTTCTTTTAATAGAAATAAAAATGATCAATTTTTTTTTTTTTTAAACGGTGTAAAAATAAAAAATAATAAATAAAATAAATAGTAAAAAAAAAAAAAAAAAAATTAAAGCGCCCTGTCCCCGTTAGCTCGCGCGCAGAAGCGAACGCATACAGAAACCCCGCCCACATATGTAAACGGTGTTCAAACCACACATGTGAGGTATCGCCACGATCGTTAGAGCAAGGGGAATAATTTGAGCCCTAGACCTCCTCTGTAACTCAAAGATGGCAACCTGTAGAAATTTTTAAATTATCGCCTATGGGGATTTTTAAGTACCAAAGTTTGTCGCCATTCCGTGAGCGTGCGCAATTTTGAAACATGACATGTTGGGCATCTATTTACTCGGCGTAACATTATCTTTCACATTATGGAAAAAAATTGGGCTAACTTTACTGGTTTCTTATTTTTTAATTAAAAAAAGTGAATTTTTCCAAAAAAATTGCGTTTGGAAGACCGCTGCGCAAATACGGTGTGATAAAAAATATTGCAATAATCTCCATTTTATTCTCTAGGGTCTCTGCTAAAAAAAAAATATATAATGTTTGGGGGTTCTAAGCAGTTTTCTAGCAAAACAACTGATTTTAGCTTGTAAACACCAAATGTCAAAAATAGGCCTAGGCAAGTGGCTAGGATGCATGATGATGCTCCTTGGATGTTAGGCCCCTCTATATGGCTAGGCTGTGAAAAAGTCTCAAAACCACATGTGGTATTGCCATACTCAGGAGGAGTGGCAGAATGTATTTTGGGGTGTCATTTTTGCTGTGTACATGCTATGTGTTAGGAATATCCTATAAATTGACAACTTTGTGTAAAAAAAAAAAAAGTTTTCATTTTTTTCCCACATTTTCCAAAAACCTGTGGAAAAAAATGATATGTTCAAACGACCCATAATGCCTCATAGAATATACGTTGGAGTGTTTGCTTTCCAAAATGGGGTCATTTTGTGGACTTTTCCATTGTATTGGTGCTCTAGGGCCTTGAAAAGTGTGATAGGTAGTAAGAAAGTTTTATGTGTATTTATGCTCCTAGAACGCCTGAATGTGCTTCTTGGACGTGGAGTCTCTTTTTGTGGCCAGGCTGTGTAAAAGTCTCACACATGTGGTATCGCCATACTCGGAAGGAGTAGCAGAATGTATTTTTGGGTGTAATTTTTGCTGTGTACATGCTATGTGTTAGAAATAGCTTATAAATTGACAACTTTGTGGGGAAAAAAAAGAAAAAAAAATGTTTTCTTCATTTTCCCAAGAATTGTGGGAAAAAATTACAACTTCAAAAAACTCACCATGCCTCTTACTAAATACCTTGGACTGTCTACTTTACAAAAAGGGGTCATTTGGTCGGTATTTGTACTGTCCTGACATTTCAGGGCCTCAAGAAAGGAGATAGGCAGTCAGTACATCTGGTGTGATCAATTTTCAGTAATTGGTACCATAGCTTCTAGACTCAATAACTTTCACACAGACTAAATAATATACACTAATTTGGGTTAATTTTACCAGAGACATGTAGCAGTATACATTTTGGCCCAAATGTATGAAGAAAAATTAATTTTTTGAAAAATTTTATAATTGAAACTAAAAAAAAGTGTTTTTTTTTCAAAATTTTTGCTCTTTTTTTGCATATATCACGAAAAAAAAAAACCCAGCTGTGTTCAAATACCACCAAAAGAAACCTCTATTTGTGTGAAAAAAATGATAAAAATTTTGTTTGGTTACAGTGTAGCATGACTGAGCAATTGTCATTCAAAGTGTGAGAGTGCTGAAAGCTGAAAATTGGTCTGGGCAGGAAGGGTGTCTAACTGCTCTGTATGGAAGCGGTTAAAAAAGCTACAAGAGGATATAACAATGTTACAACAGGAGCTATCCACTTTTAAAGATTTGCCTTCATTTTCGGAGTTTGATCAGAATCTCAGTGCTAGAACTGACAAATTTGAAAAGGAGATCATGAATGGCAAAAAAAAAAGAAAAGTTTCAGCGTGATAAAGTGGATTATGAAATGGACAATGTATATGTGTGGAAAAAATCGCAGCGATGGAATCGCCACCAATTTAAGAAAAGAGTAAGCTTTTCCAATCCAGAAACAAGCGTCATAGAGAGTCCCTATGGTACACCTGGCTCGGATAGCTCTCCTGATCATGCTCAACTCCCTAGATCAGGAGGTACACCGTACAATACCCCTTTTTCAAAAAACGGTCAGAGAAGGGAGAAAAAGCCCCAGAAAAAGAAAAAACCGCAAAGAAAACAAGGAGGGGAGGAAAGAAGCACCGGAGGCCAACGGGATCACCACTATTCATTGCGAGCTCAGAGGAAATAAAACATGAGGATGAGACAAGCAACAATGTGATTAATCCATCACAAAAGATCCTAACCGTGGGGGAATTGAGCCTTTTATCGAAAGGATTTAACTTTTGCCCTCATACACATTTCGATCCGTTTTCCACGATCTTGGATATTAATAAATTTGTCCGGAACTTGACCTTACGCAAGCATTTTCTGAAGGATGATACAGCTTTACAGGTTTCTCAGGATGTGGACAATGGTTTGGGTGTGGATCAACCTGTGACAATATTGGGGGATAATGGCCCAGAATCACCGAGATCTTTTAGAGAACATTGTGCGACCATCGATCTGGAGGACTTAGTGATGGAAAATCGAGATGCTGTACAGGAGAAAGAGGATAATGTCAACAAAGTTTCATTCAAAGTACCCTCATATTTTTATCCTGTTCAGTCACAGGTAACCCAGATGGACACCTTTCAAAAACAAATCGAAGAGGACATTTTTGAACTGAAACAAACGGTTCCCAATAAGGTACAGGTGAGAAATGACAATCTGAATGTACAGGAAAGGAATGCTTTAATATCTTTGATGGAGGATGACTCTATTGTTATTAGGAATGCGGATAAAGGGGGATCGGTAGTCATATTAGACAAAGGTGAATACAAAATGGAAGCTCTCAGGCAATTGTCTGATACGGATACATATATAAGACTAAGTGGTGACCCCTTGAATAGGTTCAGAGCCATTTTGCGAGAGCTTATTGATAGAGTTGCCTCTATGGGTATCCTTACCCCTAAGGAGTCTGATAAACTGATACCGGAATATCCCATCACCCCAATTTTTCATCACCTCCCTAAGGTGCACAAGGGGGCACGCCCGGTTCGGGGGAGGCCCATTGTCGCTGGCATCGGGTCTCTCAATGAACGACTGGGAGAGTGGCTTGATGGCCAGCTTCAATCCATTGTGCACACTCTACCCAGTTACCTAAGAGATACTATGCACCTCTTAAATATCACCAGTGAGATTTGTTTGGCAGCCAGATTACCAGTGGATGACTTGTGATGTAGTGAGTCTCTACTCTTCGATTCCCCACAATCTAGCTCTAGTAGCTGTACATTTTTCACTTACCCACTATACTGATCTGGCTGAGGTGGCCAAGACATACATTTTGGAGGTCTTGCAATACCTCCTTGGGAACAATTATTTCATGTTTGATGGGGTTTACTATCTCCAGAAGTGTGGGGCAGCCATGGGGGCTATTTTTTCACCCTCCCTGGCCAACCTTTACATGGGGTGGTGGGAGAGGGTCCACATTTTTGGAGATGGTAACCCCTACAGGAATCAAATTGTCATATTCTTTCGTTATATAGATGATTTGATCTTTATCACTAGACAAGGCCTTCCTTTTGACCTATTTTTGGAATATCTTAATCGCAATGATTACAATCTGGCATTTACTGGCCAATTCAATGTTGATAGGATTGATTTCCTAGATGTTACCCTTGAGCATCGACAAAATCAGGTGGTCACTAGCCTATATAGGAAACCCTCAGCTGGTAACAATTTGTTACATGCTGACTCCAGTCACCCATTTCATACTCGAAAGGGTATACCGGTAGGTCAATTCCTTCGTATCAGAAGGATATGCAGTGACTTGGACGTTTTCAATAAAGAGTCAGCACTTTTGTATAGACGCTTTTTGGCTAGGGGTTATCCAAAATGGACCCTTGACAGGGCATACTCTATTGCCCTTAATAGGGACAGGAAAAGCCTCCTTACACCAAAGAGACATTTCAATAAATCTAAGACTTCTGGCAATAATGGCTCCATTAATCTCACCATCCCATACAGTTTGGAATTTAACAGGATCAAACAAATTATCAATAAACATATTCCCGTTCTGTATGGTGATAAGGACTGTGCCAGGATCTTAGAGGGAGGAGTGAATATTGTCGCCAAGAGGGCCAAAACACTGGGAAACCAGTTATCCCCAAGTCTGTTTAGCACTAAAATTAAAAATACATCAGAAACATGGTTGCATCTGAAAGGTAATTTCCGATGTGGGGCTAAGGACTGCATTACATGTCCCCATATTCTAGGGGGTGTTAACTTTCAATCCTCTATTGAGAACAAAACATACAAAATCAACAGGTTTTTTTAATTGTAACACTACATACCTTATTTATCTCATTACTTGCAGAGAATGTTTTGTACAATATGTGGGTCGCACCACACGAAAACTTAAAGACAGATTTAGGGAACACCTTAGTGATGTCAGATTGAGGAAATCCACGAATGTGGCCCGACATTTTAATTCAGAACATGACGGTGATCTGTCTTTTATATCGGTCCAAGTGATCGAACGTGTGGTTGCTCCTGTAAGAGGGGGCGATGTGTTTTCCGCCTTCTGTGTAAGCGGGAGGTTTTCTGGATTCATAAACTCCAGACCCGCTTACCTGGCGGTTTAAACTTTGAATGGGATGTTACTTACTTTTATTCCCAGTAATGATTCATGTATCTATTCGTGGGTACATACATTTAACTATACATACAGAGAGGGCTACCTGTATCCCATACGCATACATGGTACATGTTTCTTTGATTGACCATTCTATGTCTTAGTGTTTCTTTGTTTCTTCTTTTCTCCTTTTTTTTTTTTTCTCATTTCTCCTTCCCTTTTGTCCCATTTCGGTCTCTGCATCTTTTTTTTTTTTTTTTGGAATGCATGTGTTCTTCGATATATATGCATGTTGTTCCGTTCGGCTTGCCTCCATGGCTATATATTTATGCAATGTGTGGCTGATTCCTTTATGGATATTGATTGTGCTATATGCACGGTGGTTCACACATGTGCATGCTATACTCTGTGTTCAGTATGATCTAAGTCGACATGTACACGTAAGCATATATATATATATATATATATATATATATATATATATATATTTTTTTTTTTTTTTTGTTAGATCCATGTGGGATATGCCTGAGACGTTACCAATGTCTTGGGTATATATCTATTTAAATGTCCCTATTTTTATATCTTTATAGGGGATAATAATACCATTATGCTGATAAAGACACACAGGACTTCTATGTTTATGCATTTATGTATTTATTATTATTTTTATGGTAATGTTTAGTGTTCTTACATATCTCATTGGTTATTTTTATATTCTTTCGATTGGGTGGATTGCCCTATGTATGTGAACACAGTTGCAGATATACCACTCAATGGATGGGGTTATACGTTTTTGGGGGTTGTGCTCATACCTATTACATATGTGTACAATTTCCCCCCCCCCCCCCCCATTTATCTATTTGTTTCATATGCTATATGGACGTGATGTATGTGTTTGTGGTTACACATTTATTATTTTTATGTGTACCACTTATATATTTACACATATATGCTCTTCATGACTATTTTATACACCATTTCTTTTTATACCATAGTTCCATCTGGGTATGAACACATCTATATGCTTCCGTTTTACTGTTTTCTTTTTCTTTGTCTTTCTTTTTTCTTTTTCTTGTTTTTTTCTTTTTCCCCCCCTTTTTTTTTTTTTTTTTTTTTTTTTCCCTTCGTTTTTTTCCCTTCATTTTTCTTTTTTCTTTTCTCCCTTTACTTTGTTTTTGTTCATTTTTTGGCTTCTACCAGCTGTCTTTTTATATTATCATTACTGTTTTTTCCATATTTTTATTGAAAGCTTTTTCGCATATGCATTTATAGAACTTTTTTGCTATGCGTTTTTGGACAAAAGGTGAAGCAAAAACAAACATACAATTCCTGCTGGGCTGTTTGTGTGCCCTTAATTGGGATTTAGTATCTGCAGCTGTGTGGGCTCAATCAAGCACATTCTGGGAGGTACATGTTATTTGAAATGTCTTTTCCTCTATATATAGCAGTGTCTTGTATTGTACAGAATGGTTACGACTAAGCGGAAGACTCCATGAAACGCGTCAACCGCCATGCTCCCCTTTCCCCCCCCCCCATGTCTCCGACTGTTTTGGTTTCATCTTGGATGATTTTATCTTTTTGCCTCTTCAACTGGTTGTGAGGCTTTTTGTGCTCTTCCATTTGTGGCAATCCAGCAATGACTGGAACAGAGACGGAGTGAGACCAGCCGGGTCAAACACGCAGACAGGTCAGGTACAGATGCGTAAGCAGAAGAGAAATTAGGGTACAGGCCAGGTCGGTCACAGGTCCATGAAGCAGCAGCAATGGGCACTTGCCAGAATAAGTGCAGGCAGAGTTCAGGAATAGTCCAGACAAGCTGGGTCAGTATCTGTAATCAAATGCAGAGTAACAGCAGGTAGCACGGGAACGCTGTAGACAAGACATCACTGGATTATAGTACAGGCAAAGTGAGCAGCAGGTGCGTGTGTGCATCCAGATGTCCACGCATGAGCACGTGCACCTTTCCTAAGTGCCTGTGAAAGACCATGAATTAGCCTATGACTATGCACATGAAGCTGAGTACAAGAATGTTCAAATAAAATAAAAAAACTTTAGGGAGCTAAGCTAATTCTGAGACTCAGGGATAGCCCTGCTAAATCAAAGTTGCCTGCAGGGCTTTGATATATAAAAAAATATCTTTAACAAAATAAATAGTGAGACAAGTGCTAATAATTTTTTTTTCTCTTTATTTTTTGCTTGCTTAGTTGGGGCCCTTTTTGATGGTGCACAAGTGATGAATCTTGGTTAGGTCAGTCAATCCTTCTAGAGGTGTTTGTTGCTTCTTAAAACTTTAGAAAAGAAAAGGAAACATTGATAAGTGAAGATAGTGTGAATCAAGCTCCAATGGGAGGAAGGAATAGGAAGAATTCTATTTCAATTGGATGTCCTAAAACATGTGATATAGCAGTATCTGTTTGTTTCTTTAATTTGTGTAAAATGGGTTTGACAACCCTCTCTCATCAATCTTTGTTAACTGGTCATATTGGCGGCAGGAATCCCTTTTAGTTTTATAGCCTAAACTCCAGATAAACTGACCTAGTGTGAGAGATATGATGAGGGACCACCAGGACTGTACTGAAATGTATAGAATGCGAGTGATGATTGGCAAAATTTCCCTTGACTCACTGAGAAGTCACAATAGTTGGTTGGAATCTTTGCCCTGAATCACTTCAAGAAATGACCACCAACCACACCTCGCTGTAATGGTAGCCGTGAGTGAAGCTGACAACTCACTCTGGGATTGTTTGTGACTATTAAAGATTTTGATTGTTAAAAATGGCTGGTAAAGATAGCTGCCTTTTTCTCTCTGAGGTAATAGTGAATGCGTGTGAAAACTGACAGTTTCTCTGAGATATTGCCGACTGGTAAAGATGGCTGCCGTCCTCTCTCTGAGGTAATGGTAATTGTGAATAAAAGCGTACAGATTCTCTGAGATGTTGCTGACTGTTAAAGATGACTGCTGTCCTCTCTCTGAGGTAATGACGGCCACGGGTGAGACTGATAGCTTTTTCACCTGGATCCTGTAGCTTGCCTGGGGCCACCAACAGTCCTCTAAAAATGGACATCCGATTTCTGGTCCTGGCCTTTCCTCGGTAGATTATTATCATTATTATTATACAGGATTTATATAGCGCCAACAGTTTGCACAGTGCTTAACAAAATGAAGGCAGACATTACAGTTACAATACAATTTGGAACAAAAGGAATCAGAGGGCCCTGCTCGTTAGAGCTTCTATATTAGCAATCTAAAAGGGAGGGTCAATTGATACAAAAGGCAATAGCTGTGGAGGATGAGCTGATGGAGCAAGTGAAACAGTGTTATTAGTTAGTAGGCGGGTAGGCTTCTTTAAAGAGAAGGGTTTTCAGGGATCGTCTAAAGATGGATAGATTGGGGTAGAGAGTTCCAAAGAATGGGAGAAGCTCTAGAGAAATCCTGGAGGCGCTCATGGGAAGAGGTGACAAGGGAGCTGGAGAGCAGCAGGTCTTGGGAGGACCGAAGAGAGCGGCTTGGTTGATATTTTGAGATCAGGTTAGTGATGTAGCTGGGGGCAGAGTTGTGGATGGCTTTGTAAACTATTGTTAGCACTTTGAATTTTATTTGTTGGGTGAGTGGAAGCCAGTGAAGGGATTGGCAGAGAGGGTGGAGGACACTGAACGGTTGGTAAGGTGGATAAGTCTTGCAACAGCATTCATTATGGATTGAAGGGGGGATAATCTATGTAAGGGTAATCCAATAAGGAGGTAGTTGCAATAGTTTAGGCGAGAGATAACCAGGGCGTAAATTAAAAGCTTGGTGGTGTCATTGGTTAAAAAGGGCCGTATTCTAGCGATGTTGTGGAGGTTAAGGCGGCATGATTTGGACAGGGATTGGATATGAGCCTGAAAGGACAGTGCAGAGTCCAGGGTTACCTGCATCAGTTTGGCTGCAGGACTGGAAAATCCACCATGCTCAATCCTCAGATTCCTGCATTTTTCCTCTTCTCCGGTGTGACGACTAAGACCTAGAACTCTCTTGAGGCATTCCTTCTCATTGCTTTGCTCCTCCCCCAACCACAAATATTTTTGGTAGTTGTAGTTTTCCCTTCCCTAGCAGTGCCATGTTATTCTATGTACCAAAACTATATTTCCCAACGTCCTGTGCTTGGCAGCATCTCCTTCTTGCTTATCAATGATAGCCAAAAGGTGGGGGGTAAATTAAGTGCCTATAGAGACTGTAGTCACACAGCAAAGTATTGCGACCAAGCAACAGAGTTAGCCTGTCCTTGGCTGCTTTATAGCCTGGCATTAACTTTTCCTCCTTACTCATGTAGCTTTAGTTTTGCATCCTTTTCCAGTACAGTCCTGTCTCATCTACTGTTTGTTAAAAACCTGCTCAAATAAAAAAACGCCTTTCATTAATAATTTCTTAAAGTGTTGCAGGAAATTCCCAGGCAGCTACGTTATCTGCACTCACTGCCTCACCACTTACTTTTACATTCTGAAGGTTGGCTGTAGCCTTAAACCTATGAAACCAGTCATGGTTAGCATTAGAAGATGCACCCTATGATTCTCTACCACGTTTCTTCTTCAAGTCTTCATACAGGCTGTTCGTTTTTTCTTGAATCAGTATTAGGCTGAGCGGGACTCAACGCTAATGTTGACACTGTATCCACACACTGAGAAGTTTCTCTATTTCCTCTATCACCTTTCAGTGCTTTTTTAATATTTTTGTCGACATCATTGGCACAGCAGACTTCTCATTTTCCGTGATCTTGTCCTTGTTCTTTAGAATTGTTCTGATCCTTGAATGATTCATATTATAAGAACACATGATGTCTACCATCTTTTCTCCTTGCTTCAATATCTCAATTATTTCCACTTTTGTTTCCATGGTTATTGCTTGGAGCTTCTTATTAATCCCCGTTTCATCACCGCTGCTTTTACGCTTGCTTCTGGACATCCTGGGCCTGAATCCACACTTTACTACTGTACACTATAGTACTGTATAGTAAAGTACACTATAGCACGACCGCTTGTGGCAGAGGGAGTGTGCATGTGACATGTGAGCGATTTCCGTGAGTTAACCAATGTTCACGTCTTTGAAAGTTCGCAACTTGAAGGTTCATAAGTAGGTGACTTACTGTACTACTTTAATTAAAAGGGAAAAGAAATTGAGCTATCCCTCGTGTGCCATAATTCTAATTGTGAACAAGAAAGAGACCGCTGGTACAACCTTAGCTGCACAGCAAATATTTGGCGGACTTTAAAGGCACATATTGTTTTTTCTTTTCTTTTGATTCAATTTAAATATGTCCTCAATAAAATATACATGTTTTTAACTAAATGATTTTGCCTGTCCAGTATGTGCCTTTAAAGTCCGCCAAATATTTGCTGTGCAACTAAGGTTGTACCAGCGGTCTCTTTCTTACTTACTTACTTTAATTGTTCAGTTTTTATTGTAGTTATCTGAATTCCAACTGCTTTTTTGCATTTACTTACTTTGCCTTGCACCTATTGGACATTTGCTGTATAACCTACTGGCAGCATTTTAGTAGTATGAAACAATAATATTAGTAGAATGCAGTATTTTGTTATAACTAATGCTGAACTATAAAAACATGTGCAACATCCAAACATTAGTTTTGGCAGTTCGGGTTTTTATGAACAGAACTGTTAAAATGGTAAAAAACGGGAAAGATAAGTGGGTCTGCCATTGTTACCGGTTACCTCTCCAGCACATGTGAGCTGCGGCCCTGGGTGTGAGAACTGACACATTGACAACTCCGGCATCTTTGTTTGGTTGTTTTATTGTAGTTTTTAGGGGATGGGAGAGGGGAATGAGTGGGATACTCCTTTGGCTCAACTATGTACAATTCTGGGACTGCCCTGGCTTGAGGTAGCTTGCTGTGTTATCCTGTATGGCTGCAACTCTCAACTGATGCACTCACACTGTGCATTAACTCTTCAGGGCCCAAACTGCATGCGCTCCCTTTACCAATTCAATGTCCTCAACCTAGGTACCCCCTCTATCACTTCAGGGTCCTCTGACTAGGTACCCCCTTTACAGATAGCTGACACTTGGATCCTAGAACCTTCTCCGGAGTGGTCCCCACTGACTTGAGGCAGACCCCCAGGGGCAATCCTCAGTACTCAGTGTAGGCTTTCCTGGGACTGGACCCCTCTCGCTCTCCGCTGGTTCTCGGCACACCGGATCCCCCTGAGTTTAACTCAGCACTCTCTGGATTTTCAGGCAGCACCTGAGATATCTGCTTCCTCTGACAGCAGGAGAGACAGCCGCCCATTCCCTCCTGGGACTCTGCTTCCCGCCAAAGATCATGAGTCATGCCTTCCCTCAAACTTATACCCACTCCCAGAATCCTTTGCGGCATAATCTGCCTTTTGGGGTAGTTACAAGCCTGAATGTATCCCTGATTGGGTTTTCTCCACTGCCCTATGAGAAGCCTCTCACAGAGCCAGTGGGGAGACTCCCCCTTCAGCAGACACACCTGGAAGCCATGACACTCTACCAAAAATAAATCATGGCCCTGCTGTTAGGCAGATAAAGCCCCCTATACATTTACCTAGCACCTACCTGTAGGGTGCTACATAAGATTTTGACAAATATTTCACCAGTTATATATCAATATGTTACTTAGATAGTGCAGTCTTTGATCTTATGAGGCAGTGATATATAATGATTCATTAACGTTGTATTGTCAAAACATTTATACTTTTGGACTTGTTAGGTTGTCTTATTTATATTGATTTTTATTTTATTTTTATTAAACTGTAGTCTGTAGCAATGATGCACATTAGTAATCCTTATTAATAATAATAATAATATGCCTCAAATCATGTAAATGGGTTTCACATGTTAAGTAAAGGAAGTAAAGAACACCAATATTGGGTAAAGTCTAAGAGATGGGTCATCTCTTCTTACTCATCTGCAAAGCTAAATGCATCTTGCTTCAGTTATTCTGGAGCACTCGGAACTAGTCAGCTGACCTTGGATAATAAGAATGTTCACACAATGCCAGTTTTCATGCATGGAGCAAACATTATTTTCCCTCCCCGTGTCATGTCACGCGTTAGTGTTACAAGATCTCAGGTGTGAATGGAGAGCAGGTGTGTTAAATGTGGTGTTATCGCTCTCACTCTCTCATACTGGTAACTGGAAGTTCAACATGGCATCTTGTGGCAAAGAACTTTCTAAGGATCTGAAAAAAAGACTACATAAAGATGGCCTAGGCTATAAGAAGATTGCCAAGACCCTGAAACTGAGCTGCAGCATGGTGGCCAGGACCAAGGTTGAAGGGGTTGGGGGTCACCCTGTCAGTGCTCAGACCATATGCCGCACACTGCATCAAATTGGTCTGCATGGCTGTCATCCCAGAAGGAAGCCTCTTCTAAAGATGATGCACAAGAAGGCAAGCAGACTAAGGACATAGATTAGGTAAGGAGTACAAAGACAAGTGTGTCTTTCCTACAGTCAAGAATGGTGGTGGGGGTGTCATGGTCTGGGGCTGTATGAATGCTGCCGGCACTGGGAGCTACAGTTCATTGAGGGAACCATGAATGCCAATATGTACTGTGACATACTGAAGCAGAGCATGATCCCCTCCCTTCGGAGACTGGGACACAGGGTAGTATTTCAACGTGATAACGACCCCAAACACTCCTCCAAGATGACCACTGCTTTGCTAAAGAATGATGGACTGGCCAAGCATGTCTCCAGACCTAAACCCTATTGAGCATCTGTGGGGCATTCTAAAATGGAAGGTGGAGGAGTGCAAGGTCTTTAACATCCACCAGCTCCGCAATGTCATCATGGAGGAGTGGAAGAGGACTCTAGTGGCAACCTGTGAAGCTCTGGTGAACTGCATGCCCAAGAGGGTTAAGGTAGTGCTGGAAAATAATAGTGGCCACACAAAATATTAACACTTTGGGCCCAATTTGGACATTTGCACTTAGGGGTGTACTCACTTTTGTTGCCAGTGGTTTAGACATTAATGGCTGTGTGTTGAGTGAGCGAGTTTGGAGGTGGAGGAACTTGTCTTGCCTGCACAGAGTCCTGACCTCGACCTGATAGAGCACCTTTGGAATGAATTAAAGTGGACACTGCAAGTCGGGCCTTCTCATCCACATTAGAGCCTGACCTCACAAATGTGCTTCTGGAAAAATGGTTAAACATTCCCATAGACATAACCCTAAACCTCGTGGACAGCCTTCCCAGAAGAGTTGAAGCTGTTATAGCTGTAAAGGGTGGGCCAACTCATTATTGAACCCTACGAACTAAGCATGGTATGCTATTAAAGTTCATAGAGATAGATAGATAGATAGATAGATAGATAGATAGATAGATACTTTTTGTCTTAACTGGGATCTTATAGCATAGGGAGAGAATCTTCAAATGCCATGTGTGAACCTCTCCTGAATCTGTACATTTATCTTTATACCATACTATTAATCACTTATATGTTTTCATTTACAACACATTGATAAACCATTCCTGTATTATTGAATTTACCATTGGCTCTTCCTATATCTCCACCCATTCTTTCTGTGTGTTTATGACATGATTTCTTGTACTTATAGGTTGTAGTTTTATTCTCATGAAACATTAAATAACACCAATTTTTAACAAAAATAAATATTGAATAGTGGGATCAATGTTTGAAATATGACAAACAACATCATGGTGTGGTCATAGATGAAAATTGCAGCCTTGACAACAGAAATGAGAATAGATTGATTAATTAGAATAGTGGAAAAACATAGAAAAAAATTCAAAGGAGAGAAAAAATTCACACAAGGCGCATTTTTCAGGTAATAATGGAGTACAGCATGCCACAAATTCAATTAGACGGAATTAACTATATAGTTCGCAGCTTGCATTAAGTAGCTAGTATATATGAGGTATAACAAATGTAATCCACAAATTTGTCTTAAGGCATTTTGTTTGGGGAGCTGAAAATGTCTTAGTGACTTCATATGGGTCATCAAGTTCTTACTGTGATCATAAAAAAGAAAGAACAAGTAGAAAAACCTACATTTTAATATGATTTAATTTCACACACCACATTGTGGCTACATATTTTCCCTATGTGCTAGGTTCAGGAAACCAAGTTCATAGAGGACAGCCAATATCCAATGCCATTGCTTTAAACAACAAATGGTCACTTGAGAAAAAATCTTCCAGAGAGAAGCAACAAAACATTTTCAGAAAAATGTATTTTATACAAGGAAAAAAAAATATTTTATAGTAGGAATTACAATAGTTATGTCAAAAAAGTAGTCCAGAAAATGTCATGTAATGTAAAATGTACTCTTCTCCAGGACAGTTACATACATTGCAAGGACGTTGCGTGTTTTTTTTTTTTCCTGGTAGATACTCAGAAATGCCATTTATTTATTTTTTTAAGGAGCTAAGTAGGTAGGTCTGCGTTATAATCCCATGGTCAGTCCAAGTATTTTGATAAGAGAAGCATGGCCCCCTCATCATTCCTTTTACTTTCAAAAGTTTTTATTGAATTTAATTTAAAAAAGGTACAACAGATTAGAGAGGCTTGTGAATTGTAATAGACCAGCATTAACATTACAAGGTTACAAACAATAACAATAACAAATGATAGTAAACATAATTAGATGAACATTCTCCCTTCTGAAAGGGGAATAGATAAGATGTTGTAGGTAATATACATAACAAAGGATAGTAACATCTTAACTCGGCGATATACTGAACCAAGACTTCATTATGGAGGTGGTATTACCTAGTTAGAGTGTAGGTATTTGAAAGAACTACTTTATCATCTCGGTATAGATGCACATTGAAAACCACAGTGTTATTGTCCTGGAATGGCCAATTCATCTCTGCATCTAAGAAAGAATGTGTGGCTGTAGTATATAAATGCTGTTCACCTAGCTACCCCATGCAACTTGAAAGAGCCGGAGTGGTTTTGTGATGTGAAAAAAAATTGCATTGTCTAGCTGTGCAAAGCTGATAGAGTCCTATCAATACTGACTTGAAGGGGTATATACTTATGAAATTAGTTATTTTTGGTGTATGTGTGTGTCGTGTCTGTTTTATTGTAATTTATTCAACTTGCCTTGCAGAAGTCTGCGTTCACATTGACATTAAGGAAAATATTTCTATTGATCAATGTAAAAAACAGATAACAACATTGAATCTACTGTGATTCAGGCCCCTTTCACACAGGCGGACTGTTCAGATCCGCCTGTTCGTTTTTTTGGCGGATCTGAACGGTCCCCCCCATGCATTCCTATGGGGCATCGGATGTCAGCGGAGACATGTCCGCTGACATCCGACCTGATCCGATCCGTCAAATCTGGACGGATGGAAACCCTATTTTCCATCCATCCAGCAGATCGGATCGGATGGGATCGGATGAGAACGGACCGACGGTCCGTTCCCATCCGATTTTCCCCATAGAGATGCATGGGGACCTGACAGCTGTGTCTCAGCACACAACGTGGAGACACAACTGTCATCCTTCTGCTCAGCGGGGATCGGCGGATCGATCCCCCTCTGAGAAAAGCGGAGTCCGTTTGATGGACATAGTGTGTGAAAGAGCCCTCAGTGTCCTATGACAATAAAATATGAACATCTGAAAGGAGTGACATATTTTTGGGCACTGTTTTACACAGGGATTAGATATACATTTACTGTAATACACCACTGTAATGGTGTAGGCATAGACATAAAGCTAAACAATTGTTCTATACAATGTAAAATGTGATGTGAAATCAATACAGATATATTTGTTGGAACATCCTGCACTAAATGCTCTTGCGTGCTCTAGTTTTAATAGTATACAGGTCCCTAATAATTTTATTGTTCTAGAAGGTTTTACTAGTTATAGTCACAACTTCATAAAGCTCAAATTGTAACTGATGTTCAGCTTCGTGAATGTAATCATTGTTTTTCTTTATCACATTAGAGCCATATTTGCTGGCTTTGTGAGCACTCATAATTGCTTCTCTTTGTAAAATATTTTACGCTATTTGCTGTCTGGAGTAAAGTATTCAAAGTGATTGACACTGTCTGCAATTGACAGCTAACCGGGCAGCTCTGTAACTCTTTATTACAAAGTGAAGGATTGTTTCTTTTACATTAACTTTTAATGCTTGTGTTTAAAGAGCTTGCAGTAAAAATGTATTACTTTTTACTACTTTTGTTTGATGGTCACACTGTATTTTTAATAAAATCCTGGAACTGGATTACAGAAAAATAGGCAAAACATTTCAGTGGATTTTCTATCTTCTTTTTTAGATCTAGAGATAAGTATGATGCCTCAGGTGACTGTATATAAGTTAGTTATTTTATTTTATTGCCATGATTTTATTGCTAATATTTGCAATATAAAAAAAGAAATTGAGTTCATGAGAAGTAAAGGTTTTCAAATGTAAATCATTTTGATGGAACACTAAATTGGACAGCGCATAGGAGTGCCAATCAGGTGTCAAAGGAGAATACACAGGCAGTAAACCATAAATAAAGGTTAGTTTATTGAAACAATAAAACCAGGGATTGCTAAAACGTTACCACTTGTGGCGGTGAGGGCATTGTGGGATGGTGAATGCCAATGGCCACTGCGAGATAATCCAACGCTTATGCCTCTCGAAGATGTGAGGGTGTCCAAAGCCCCGGATTCACTGTGGCGTGCGAACCAACCATGGTGTGGGACCTCCGAGGGTAGCGTGGTGCCTAGAAGTGACGTCACTCGGTGGAACGAAGCCAGATGCAGGAACCAACGTGGAACACAAGCAAACCTGTTGTCGTGACTATGCATTTCTCACGCATGCACTTTGTCAAGGACTTGAGTGGTCCTCTCAACTACATCTTCCAGGATGCTCTTGTGTAAAGAAGCCAGTCACTAGCTAAACAAGGCATTGCTGACATTGCCATCTTGTGGAAGAAAAGAGTTCTGAAATTTGTAACATTGCCCTGCATTAAAGTATGTATCTATAATTCTTTTTTTTTTTTTACAAAGCAGCTCAGGTCCAAACACAAGTAGCGCATCACAAGAGAAGGCAATGTGGAGAAGGAGATAACAGGGTCATAGGAACAGTGAAACAGTGGTGGCCTAGCCAAAGCTCAGGTCCAAACGTAAGCAACACATCACAGGATAGGGAACAGATTACAGGGAAACAGATCACAGGGTAGTTCTCACAGGGACACAAAGTCACAGGGGTTACAAGTCCTGTGCACCCAGGGCCAAACTGGAGTGGACACAGGCAAAAAACACTGCAGGAGGGGAGAAACAGTAGGAAGCCTCTGACGGAAGATCCTAGGGTCTTGGGGAGAGTGTGAGGTCCTGTATGGCCTGGTCGAGGCCAGGTTCACACAGGTAGCAAAATAATCAGGAGGGAGTTAGCTAGCAGAAAACATCCGATGGAAGGTGTCAGGGTCCTGCAAGAGGTGGAGGTCCTGTGTGGTCTGGCTACAGCCCACTTCAGCCCAGATCCACAGGCAGCATCATTGCAGGACAGAAATATATATAAAGTCTGAGCTGAGGCAAGATCCCACAGACAGCCATCAAATGCTTGGCTTTGGGTTGTTCTGGTGACAGGCTCCTCTACCTCCTGGACCAGTGGCATGGCCTTTGTCTTCAGAGGACACAACATAGCAGGGGTTATGGGGCTGCACTGTTCCCCTTTGGAGACATTGCAGCATCTGGGAGGTCTGTATCCTGCATGTGGTGACTCCACATGTAGGCACAGCAGGGGACTTGACTGCCCAGTGCCCTAAACATCGATGGTGTGAAGTAGTGAGATCTATTTGCAGGTGCTGGGGACAGAGGATGGTGGTGGGCTGCATCATTTCTACCCACACATATGCGATGCGCAGTGGCTGGTTATGTGAGTTGAACAGGAAGAAACCAGGCAGGGTTAAGGAGACTAGGGGAGGAAGTGGCCAGATAAGATTTTATTAAACTTTTAACAAAATACAGTATAGCACTGCAAAAAAGAGGATCACAAGCTACACCATAAACTGTTTTTCCATTGGGCAATTTGTTTGAAGTTGAGGGCTTTCATTTTACCTGTTGTGAATTTTACTTCCGACACTTAATACCAACCTATTAATGCTAGATTAAAGATTAGGTATTATAGCCAAGGCTATCTAAAAAGTACTTATTTTTTAAGTTGAAATTAATTGAATTGGGGGTTCTGCTTCTGTATTTAAGCCAATCTAAATGTAAAATGAAAAAGAAAAAACTTGCACATGAAAAATATGTGCAGCCAGAATACAGTGTTGCTGACATTGTCTTTGAGAATTATGCTGTTCTGGAATGCCTAATACAGCTCCAAGGCATCTCCAAAGTATGTAATAGAAAGAAATGTGCTTTTCCAATGACACCCTTGAAGTCACATAAAAAGGAGGATGTGCTTCCTTTTGTACTTTTTCTGTATTGATATGCTTCTGTTACACATTCAAGAGCATTGAAGGCTCTTTATATAGGGAAGGCTTAAGGAAAACTTTAATAAATAAAGCAGCTTTTGTTCTAAAACTCTCCTCCATTGCACAGCTGTCCCCAAAGTATTTATTTTCGGTTACTAGTTAGCTTCAGTCCTCAGAACTTAATAATGACCAGCATAATTAAACCCACTTCTTTTGAGCCCAGGCTGTCATGAGCCAGTCCCCAGACTAAGCTGGACAGTGAAAAGAGAAGTAGGACAGTGATGAGCTTATAACTATGTTGATTTGCTTTATCTTCCTATCAGCATGCTCCTTGTCAGTAGATGTACTGAATTGCCCCTTGAGCTGATTCTTCCCCTGACAAATGAGCTGTGCTATACATGGATTGTAAGAGGTTGATACCAAGTCAAATTCAGGTACTTTTTGAAAATACATGTAATAAAATATTAATAATTATAGAGGTGCATTAATATGTGCTTTATATGATTGACAAACTGTCTTCTGTGAGCTAAACTGCTGAGAAATAACAATAATATTAGTGCTACTGTTTTAAAATTTGAGGATGAATTGCTCCACAATGCCTTGTGATGCAGAGGTCAGTAAAGGCTTTTTTAAAAACTCATTTACTATTCGTTATGTTTGAACATCTATAGCCTGGCCAAATATTTACCAAAAATCTATAACTCTTTCTATTTCAGTTTTTATAACTTATTTTGAAGTAGATAAAAATGTCTAGGGATGCTTGTAACTGTTTGGACATCCCGCCATACCGAGGAACCAGAAGTGCATTGGTAATGTTGTTGGCTTGAGTTGATCCTAGAGGCAAAATAACGCACCTACTATTAAATATAAAGTATAATTAAGCCAGGGAAAAAAAATAATTTACTGAAAGGTTTAGAACATATTATGATGGTGTCCATTAGCATTTGGTTATGCAGTACCCTTATTCTTGAGTTAACATTTCATTGTCCATTGTAAGCCTTTCATTTCATTTCACAAATTGCTTTTTTAACAGAATGACAAGCTGCAAACAAATTTAATGCATAAGTATTTTTTTTTCTACTTTTTACCTCTTGTTTGGTTCACATTGGGTAGATTATGTAACACAAAAGAAAACTGATATGTGAACTCTTTTATACTCAAGGGACCAGTCTTTCAAAAATGCATTTTCATAGCTTTTAAGGCCTGTCAACTTTACTGAATTAGAAATGAACCAGGAAATGTATTCAAATACGGAGACAAGAGTAATGTTCATATAGTTGAAATGAAATCCTCTAAAAGAGAAGCACAAAGTATTCAAAATAAACACACACTGGATGTTTTTATCTTATTTGAAAATTCTATACACAATGAAAAATATTGAAGTTGTACACCTGCTGTAACATAAAGCCTGCCAGAAAAAGCATTTATTCCAACCTCTCAGCTAATAAAACTGAATGTCAAATATAGATAAACAAAACGTTTAGGTTAAAAACGATGATTTTGCAGGCAATAAGTCAGTAACCTCAAAAAGCATTGGCCGGTGAAGGATCTGAAATGCCAAAATTTAATCTGGTTACAAATGTAACATGCAAAACTTTGGAATACATTATCCGGTGATCTCTACATTTTCCAAAGATATTTTAACACAACGGGGGAAATAGAGTGCAAAAACCTCACTTTATTGTGTGGGTTGCCTATAAACATACCATAACAACTACATACTTGGGCAGTTGACTAGTTCTTGTCTTGGAATTGCAGCAATAGGGGAAGATTAATGTTGAACGATGTAGAAATCATGTGATTTTGAACAATTTACTTTCTAGTTTTTAGGCAAATACATGAACTTTTGTTATTAACTAATTTGGTATATGAGTATTGATTATATGAATGTGTTGTAGAAATGATACATATGCTAGAGATTCTGCATGAAGCACAAAAAGGTATCATATTGTTTAAACATATTTTCAAGACAGATATTATCTGTTTAAAACAAAGACGTTTCAATATTGATGCTAATTTTTTACAATTTATTTTGGTGGGTAATGGAATTCAAACTTTTACCTATCTTTTTTTGCAATAGCTAATTGAGAGATGGAAAAGGTCATCCTAGCATATTTAATACTGGGTAAATAGTTGCGTCTGACAAGTATCTGGTCGATAGAAAGATATCAAGATATGTGTTTTCCCTATCTGTTATTCTGTTTTTTTATCTTTATGTATCCCTGACCCTTTACTAGCACCTGTTCTCTGTGACTATTTCATTATTTCATTTTGTGCAGCCATCGGTCTAGGCTTAATTGTCCTTGTTAATCTGGTATGGTAGTCCTCAGCTTCAATTTATTTTCCAATCAACAAACCCTTTGGTTAAACAGCAAGTGTTGAGAACAGCTTTCTACTTATAATAAGTATTGTATTCCATAGAATACAGACTGACATAGGTGAAAGAGATGCCCTAGACTGAAAATCCATTCACTGATTAGAGTATGGGCAATGGGTCTGTCTCTTTCCCGCACATGTCTGTGCTGTAATCTTTTCCTGGTCTGGTTTCTGGTTTTAAACATAGGTCTCTTCCTACTTCCTGCACTGGCTTCCATCCTTAGGCTCCAACATTGCTATAGGTAATTCATTATTCTGGAAAATAAAAGAAACCTAACATATTTAAGGGTTATGAATTTGTTCACAACGTATCCTTTATAATCATGCAAGTGTACTAACTGACCAAGGGATAAGGTGTAGATAGAGATCAGAAGGGATCTGAAGACAGAGCTTGGGGGACCCCTATGGAAAGAGTAAGAGGAAAGGAGGAGATAGGTAGAAGATAGATAGGTAGAAGGAAAAACAGCAAATAAGAAGAGTCATGGAGGCGAAGGATGTGTAGTTTTTCAGAAGAGTGGCTAGTCAACTGTGTTGAAGTCAGTAGATAGATCTAATAGTAAGAGTACCAAACACTGACCTTTGGTTTTAGCAGTTAGAAGGTTGTTAGGGGGTTTTAGAGGGGCAGTTGTTCTGGAGTGTTGTGGGCAAAAGTCAGACTGTAAGGGATCAAGAAAATTTTATCAGTGATGTAGCAACTCAGACAATTGAAGCTTTGGAGTTTTAAGAGCAAAAGGATGGGTCTTAAGTGTTTCAGAGTGGAGGGGCCCAACATTTTCTTTTTAAGCACCATGGTGACTAGTGCATATTTTAATGGGGTTGAGAAGATGTCAGTAGTGAGGAAGAGTCAATTTTGATTGCGTTTATCTCTTTTTTAAAATGACTGGCAATTCCCTGAGCAATGAATGAGTTAGTGGACACTGGCAGTGGGGAACGAAGTAGAGATATAATGGGAGAAAAGTGTTGATGAGAACAAAATAAGTTATTAATTAAAATGATACAAAAAGGTCTGTTTGGCAGCACTGACAAAGATGCTATACCTCCCTTCTGGTATAGTAAAGGCTGCAATGGTAGCTAAGCGATGCCCTGCTGCCTACCTTCCCTCTCTAAGCTGTTCATCAAGCAGGGCTGGGGAGATGAATGGCAGTGCAGCAATAGCAGTTTGGCAGTGGCTTGAAGGGACTGCTGACCTGTTGGGTGCTACACTGGTACCAGGTTTTTTTTTTTTGCAAAGCAAAAAATATTTTAATTTGCCCAGGCTAATAAGAAAACAGATATACAGAGATTTGAAAAAGTATTCCTACCCCCTGACATTTTCCACATTTTGTCATGTAACAATCAAAAACGTAAATGTACTTTGATCCATGATATTGGAACACCATAGGTTTTTAGGTTTGGGGGGTTTGGATTTGTCTAACCAGATAGTGTGTAGGAAGTGTGTAATTTGGAAGAGTCTGAATTTCTCAGTGTTCGACATTTCCAGAGATAAGAAAAGAAGTGACCTATTCTGAATAGTCCTTTATTCAACCACCATCGGAAGGCTAGAATGTTAATGCCAGAGGGGAATGATGGATTATGAAATAAATGGGAGAGGGGCCTCGTGCTAGAGATCAATGAAGTCTGTTTGTGCATTACATGACAAAGTGCCAGAGAGTGGGATAGGGTTGGTACCAAGACAGTGGGTCTCAGTTTAGGGAGGGGGGGGTTCCACAGAAGGAAGTTGATCATATGAAGAGAAACTGCCTGTCTTTCTATAGTAACCCAATCAGGTTTGGGGCCCCTGGAGTATACTGTAGAGATTTTAGCTAGTTGCATGGCCAGATAATAATACTATAAATTGGGAAGTCCCAATCTACCTTGACTTTTCAGGCGGAAGTACAGTGAGGGCCCTTTTTTCACCCAGACAAAGTTGATAATTTTAGATTGGACTTTGAGAAGTTTCATTTTTTTAATAGGTATGGGGAAGGAGAGAAAAAGGTATAGTAAACATGGCAGCAATGTCATCTTGATAGCATTGCTCCTACCTAGCCAGGACAGACCACACTTCCACCAAATTCTTAAGTCATCTTCTAATTTCTGAAACATCTGAGGGTTATTAGCTGCGTACAGGTTGTTCTTTATTGTTAGATAGTTTGATTCCTAAATAAGGAATAGAGTCAGAGGCCCAGGAAAATGGAAAGTGATGCTTGAGTTGGTCTATTAGCTTAGGAGGGACTGATACGTTTAAAGCAATAGATTTGGAGACCTTCACTTTGAGACCTGATATGGAGCCAAAGTCTTTAAGTGATTGAAAAACATTTGGGGTGGATATCAGTAGGGAGGTAATAAAGAGCAGCAAATTGTCCACGAACAGTGCACATTTGTGCTCTTGAGGGCCTCAGAAGACCCTTTTAATGTCAGGGTGAGATGTGATCGCGATAGCTAAGGTTTCAATAGCAATCAAAAAGATTAGTGGAGAAAGGGGGCACCCTTGTCTAGTCCCTTTTTTGATGTTAAAAATGTCTGAGTAGTGACCCAACAAGCAAATTTGTGTACTAGGAGTAGAGTACAGTGAATGGATGATTCACAAAAATTTAGGACCAAATCCCCACCTCTTCAGAATTTCAAAAAGATAAGGCCAAGAGACAGAATCTAATTCCTTCTGAATATCTATGGATAGCAGAAAGCCTTCCTGCTGGACCCCTCCCCACCATTGAGAGTGAAGTAGAGAAATTACATCTATGGCTCTCCTAATCTGATCTGGGCCCTGTCTCCCTGAAACCCATCTGATCTTTATGAATGTATTTAACGATAAAGCTTGATGGTCTCGTTGTGAGGATTTTTGTCATATTTTTGAGATCGTTATTAATAAGGGAAATCGGACGGTAGTTACTAACATCACTAAAATCTTTCTCTGGTTTGGAAATGACAGAGATAAAGGCTAAGTTTAAGTCATTGCCCAGGGGAGCTTCTTCCTGGTGGGAATTTAAGAACCACACCATAAAGGAGGCCAGGGAGGAACCAAACATCTTATAATAGCACTAACAAAAAAAAAAAAAGAAAAACGTGGAAAGCCACAAGCACAAATAGCAGTACCACGGACACAGAATTAGGAAATTATGTAAATAGAGGTGTCCTGGTAAACCCCTTCACTCACCGCGGTGTCAATTGTACAGCGCAAATGAGTGATACTCTTAATGGTAAAAGACCTATAGAAAAAACAGGGACAACCAGAACCAAAGAGGGGGAAGGCCCTAAAGCACCATATAGGAGTAAGCGGGGTATAAATGAAATAGTTCCCTAGCAAAAAATACTGACACAGAAATATATCAAAATGACAATAATTTATTAGAAATGTGGCATTTGCTTACTGAGAGGAATTCCCCCATCAACTTCTGAATTTCAGCTCTGTGTTCACGTTTCAACTGGGAGGAAATCTGGACAAGTTTCCCTCTCTTCACTGATTTGTGGGCTGCCCACAATGTAGCTGGTGAGACTGTGTTGTTATTATTGTCTGCAAAATACTCCCTCAGGCTTTTATCTAAAATTGTACAGTGCACGGGATTACTCAGAAGGGCCTCGTTGAGTCGCCATTTAAATGGGCCTTCCACCTCTTGGGGCCGTCAGAGAGTTAGCATCATTATTGAGTGATCTGATAGGGATGTGTCCCTGATTTTGGATGCAGTATTTAGGGATAGCAGTGGACTGTAGATAAATGTGGTATATCCTGGCATATGTTTGGTATGGAGTGGAAAAGTGCATACATTCCTTTAAATAGGGATTCAGTTCCCTCCAAATATCTACCAAGCCAAGTGAGTTTAGCAATTGTGCTATTTTTTTAGATTTTTTTAGATTTTTTATCTGTAGTGCCTACAACCAACAAATAACAACCTTCAGGGTCTTTGAGGACCTTTGAAGGGGAAAACTTTAGTCGTTTGGAGAAGCATATTGTTACTCCTCTTGTTTTGTTCTCAGCGTAACTAGGAAAAATTGAGGGTAACTCTAAGGCTCGGTTTCCACTAGTGCGACTTGCGGTGCGACTTGACACATGTCAAGTCGCACAGCAAGTCAAAACCCATTGTTTTCAATGGGGCCCGTTTCCACTGCCGCGGCTTCAGTTGTGGCGACTTCAAAAGTAGATCGTGCACTACTTTTGAGCCGTCTTCAGTGCGACTTCCCTCTATATATGAGGGACAAGTCTCACTGAAGCCGCAGTTTACTTTCGCTACAAAGTCGTGCTAGAAGTAGCACGACTTCGTAGCCGCACTAGTGGAAACCGAGCCTAAAGGATGAATGGAGGATTTTTAAGAAATAGCGAAGTGAGTTTCTTGTAAGAATACTACATTCGTCTTTAGAGTGTAGTAGAGTTAGAGTATTTATCGTCATTTTACTGGGTAATTAAGCCCCTTAAAGAGATAATCTATAACTTCAGATTGTGGAGTGTAGAGTTAGACATGGATCAGAGGATGAGGTGACTCAGAAGAGGGAAAAGTCTCACCCTCCGTGGCAGAATGGTACCTCAAAAGCGTCCTTAGTATCTTGGTCCTGTGATTTGATGAGAAGAAGGAGAAAGACATAAAGAAAAGAAGAAGAGTGGGAACGAAAGGACAAAGACATTAGTAAAAGATGAAACCAAATATCTCAGAAACCACCCAGGTTAGGAAGGGACTAGCACTTCCCACCCTAAACCCTGAGAAAGGTAATGTCCCCGCAAACAGGGGACAATAATCTGACGTTGAGAGGAAAACAAAAGCCCCTCAAAGGCAGATGGAGGTGTATTGCAACCGCTACCACTGCCCCACCTTTAAAAATTTAACAATTACTAGCATATAAACAGAGTCCTGTCCCTAAGGTAAGGGTGAAAATGGAGCCCGAGCAGCGGTCCCCACGTGACTCCCTAAGACCAATCGGCGACCCCATAAAGCGAGGGGCCACCCATTATGGGCCAGGGGTGAAGAGGGTACAGCTGCAAAGATCCAAAAAAAGAAATTGTATAACTCAAACATCCAATCCAGGTCCTAGTGCTTCCCTTTTCTCTCTTTTCCCAAAAGGGAACCCCAGGCAATATTGTAAGAAATGTTCAAGGCAACAAGCAAGCAAGGGTCTGACGGATAATAGAGAGATACCAAGCTATGTTTGTTGCAAACTGTGGAAAATGATCAACCCATAAACAATGTATAACAGTGGAACCAAGTTAATTCCCGTCCTCCGGAGAGACCCCCCCGGGATCATGAAAATCAACGTGAATGGAAAGAGAAGAAAAAATTGGAGTCAATCATGAAAAAAGGGAAAAATTCCCTAAAGTTCAGTTCCAGAAAGGATGACACAGAACTGTATTGTCCTCAGCCTGGGTGTCTGCATCAGGGAGGTTAAGAGTCCGTTGAACTCTTCGATTGTTGGTTCTGCCAAACAGGAGTGAGGGGGCTAGGCAGAGAGGACGTTTTAGTAGATGAAGAGCCTCTGTTAGTAGATGGTAGTGATATCTCTTGAGTTATCAGCCCAAGGTGTAGGAGCAAACGTTCACCTTCTAAAAAGGACAAGAAACCATAAGCCTTATTCCGGTAAGGGAAGTTTAGGCGAAATGGAAAGGACCATCTGTATGCAATTTCTTTTTGTGTCAGAACCTGAAGAATGGGTTTCAAGGAGCGATGTTTTTGAACAGTATAGAGAGAAAGGTCAGAAAAGACCTGAATTTAATGACCCTAAATTGCGTATCTATCCGAATTGCAAGACACTTTCTATTTCACATTTTTTTGTTGAAGATTATCAGAAATAACAGAAAATAAAAAGTGAACAATTTTTTCCCTACATCAGGGCATAGGAAGTAAGATCGGATAGATAGGTACAAATGATAAAACTGGAAGAAAAATGTGAGTAATAAATACTCACGTGATCGCGCCTAGGATTTTTGATAAATATATAAACGTGAAAAAGAAAATATTTGAGCTGCTTCCTTTATGGCCCACTGAGACCACCACATCTTCAAACGGGATACTTAGTGGAATCTTATCCGGCTCCTTCCGAGAAAGTGGAGCAGATCCCCGGTTACATCCCAGTGGGAAGATACAGGTGAAATGGCTCTGGAAACAATGGGAACCATCCCAAAGAGACCATTTACCTGACAGTCTGGTAAGTGGGCTGAATACTCGGTGACGGATTCCCCTCCCTGATCTTGCATGTGGACATTTATCTGCACTGGGCACCAAGCACCTTAAAACCATCACTCAGAACTTTTTTGCTGCACTTTTTGCACCAGCACTTTCAAAAGTACAAGGACTGTATATATAAATTGTTGGCATTAAGCACAGATACCTTTATAAGTTGAGCACTTTAAGGGTAACCCTCTGGTTCACCAGATAGTGGTTTTTAGAGTATGTTCAACACGTGATTTGTTATATAAAATCCCCATAAGTGATTTGTCACTATATTAATAATTTCACTTAGAGTGTTTGTTTATTGATTCTCGTATTTAAATATATTTTTGAGTGCTGTCTCCCCTTCACTACAAATGATAAAACAGTAATAACAAACATGAGTGAAAAAAATGTAGTCTATTTGAAGAGCTAAATTTAGGGAAGGAGTATTGTCCAACACCTCTAGACACCCCATCTGGGAACAAACTGTGTCAAGAGGGGAAGACAGTACACCAACCTTCAGTTTCATTCTTTCTTTATTGTTTTATGTGAACAAACAGCATTTCAGGTTGCGTAATTTATAAATTGTATAGAAGGGTAGAGAGGGTAAGAAAGAGGATGGGATGGGAAGCTGGTACAGTATAAGATGTTTAGTGGTTAAGTCATAGACTTAAGGTAAGTTTATGTGTGCACATTTGATTGTGACACACTGAGGCAAAGGTAGTATACAGCAAATCATTACATAAAAACAGTAGTGTACAATGCTAAAGAGATCTGAAGATAGGCTAATGCTCAGATAGGGAAAGGCATGAATTCAATGGGATGTAGGCCAAGTATGAGTAAATATGGATTGGTAGGTTTTAGTCATAGGGTTTAAAAGATGAAACATACAGAGGGGTGAGTTAACCAGTGTTGCCATTGGCATAGGAATTTGTCTTGTGTAAAGTGAGCCTTGGTAAATGTGTATTCAAGCTGGGCATGTTCATTTAAGGAGAGTGTCACATCCTTAATAGATGGTGCTTGCAAAATTTTTGAAGAGTCTTGCCGATATGAAGAAATGGGTGAGTACGGCGTGAGATTGAGAAGGCCATGAATCCATGCCTAAGCCCAATAAAGCTAGTTTGGGATTGATCTATATGTCTATGTTGGTAACTGTTGCTATTAGCCAGAAAACTTGAGTCCAAAAGGGTTGAATAAAAGGGCATTACCACCAAATATGAAGTAATGATCCAGTAGATACACATTGCCTCCAACATAGGAGACTGATTGGTTTGGATCACGGAAAGATTTTGTGGGGTGTGGTACCATTGGTATGCAAGCTTTTGGAGGGATTCCCAGTGGGTGATATATCAGGAGTATTTTAGAGGAAGATTTTGCGCTTGTTGGCATTGTATAACATAGTATAGAAGGATAGGGAGTGCTCCCAAGATAACATCGGCTTGGCTTTCTCTATGGTCTGTGGGGTAGACAGTAGGAGGTAAAAGGGGGATAGTCCTTTGTGCATATGTGGAGGAGATCCGAAGATGTTGAGAATGGAGTCTGCTAAGTCTGTTTTATCTATTTGGATATGCCTTAAGGCGTGGCAAATTTGCAGGTATTGGAAAAATGTGGCACGAGACATAAGGAAGGAAGAACAAAATTCCTATATGTCCCAGACATGTTTTAGTGTTCTTTTCCAGGGCCCTGCTTTCAATTTGAGTCCAGGATGAGGGGCCATTAGGTTGACACCACAATCTTAGTTGGCATAAAATTGTAGCTCTGTAATACAGTGTGATGTTAGGGGCCCTATTCCGATGATCTTGGTAGGTCTGAGGAGAGTAGTAGATTTGATCCAGGGGCAATTGCCTCGCCATATGAAGGTGTTTAAAATGGATTGTATTTTGTTTAGGTGGACTGATAGCAAGGGTACTGGTAAGTCTCAGAATACATATAAAATATGAGGTAGTAAAAACATCTTAACTAATGCAATTCTCCCTGCCCACGATAGGGATACAATTTGGAGGGATGAGCTAATTTGAGTGAGTTTGGTTATCAGGATAGAGAAATTATTGTGGAGTAATTTAGAGCTAGGGGAAGATAGTTGAATCCCCAAATATTGTAGGGAGAACAAGGGAGTGCTTGAGAACAGATGTAACAGCATTTTTGGTGGAAGGGGCCAAATAATGGTGAGCATGTGGCATTTGTTGTGATTTAGTTTATATAATGAGAGAGTACCAAAACTGTCGAGTAGTTGACTAAGGGGAGGTAATGAGCATAGAGGAAGAGTATTACGTCATCCACATAAAGGCCTATTTTGTGATGTGTGTCTCCGACTTTTATTCCAGATTTTGAAGGGTTGGTGCAATGTTCAGCTAGTGGCTCCAAAATTAGGGAAAATACGATAGGGGACAGGGGGCAGCCTTGCCTCATTCCATAATAAGGAAGGTATGTTGTGGCGTTTCGGCCCATTGGATGAGATTGATGGAACATCTGGTGCCATCGGAGGTTTGGTGGCCAGGGAGGAAGCCTACTTGGTCAGCGTGAATGAGGTGTGGGGTGATTGGCAGATACGGTTGGCTAGGATTTTTTCATAAAGCTTAGTGTCTGTGTTAAGAAGAGAGATAGGGTGAATGTTAGCAGGGTAACAATAATGGATTCTAAGAATTCTTAGTGACAGGATCCACAGTCTAATATACTGTTAAATGTATCAGTCAGATAAGGGGATAGACGGTTGGTGAATTGTCTATAATCATTTAAAAAGCCATCAGGGCCAGGAGATTTATGTAGGGGGGGTCTTAATGGCTTTGGCTACTTCTGTGGGTGTGATTGGAGAGGATAGATCTGCAAGTTGGGATTCTGTTATAGACAGGAGGTTAATGGAGCTTAAAAAATGGCGGAGAGCTTCTGGGGTTGGGGGTTGAAATGTGGGTTCATCGTATAGGTTGTACAATATGGAGTAAAATTGATGGAACAGTTCCGCAATCTCTGATGGGTTGTACATTTTTCCATCACTGTTCGATTTTAAAAAAGGAACCTTTGTCGCCACTACCCTACGTTTGTGTTGTTTGTCTAAGAAAGAACCAGGTTTGTTGTTTAGTGGGTAAAATGAAAGGCAAAATCTTTTGATGTGATAATCAAAAGAAATCTGGAAGATTGTGCTGAGTTGAGATCTTAGATCTTTTAATTTAGCAGTAGTGGTAGGGTTGATTTGTTGTTTGTTTTGTGTTTGTAAGAGATGTATTTTGGGAAGTTAGTTGATTGATGGTATGCATCTGTTGGCATATCTCGTGAGCTGCCATTTTTAAAAATATTCCTCTGGCTTTGTGGCTATTCCAGATTATCGATGGATCAGAAACTGAACCAGAGTTGGTCATGAAGAAATTTTTAGTGGGAGAGTCAATCTGTTTTTGGTAATCAGGCTTGGTAAGAAGAGATGGGTTGAGTCTCCATGGAGAGGGAGAACTGCTATTTGTAGAGACAGAAAATTGTAGAGTTATAGGGGCATGGTCGGACCAAGTGATCACACTTATAGAGGCCGAGGTTGCTCTTTGCAGAGTAAACTTGTCTACCAGAAAGAGATTGATTCTCGAGTATGCTCTGCGAGACGAGGCGTAGAAGGTGAAGTCTCTCTCATTGCCATTAATACACCTCCACGGGTCATAGAGGTCCTCTTGAGAGATAAGGGAGTTTTAGAGAGGAGGGCGATTTACGGGTGGGGCTTGTGGATTGAGGGATCAAGGATTTCGTTAACATCAACCACAGATTACTATGGGATTGGTTTAGTAAGGTTGGAGTTTAGAGAAAAGGGATTTAAAAAGGATGTTTGGTGGGTATTGGGGGCGTATATATTTACCAAAGTAATGTGGAAATTATTGATTGTTGCAGTGATAATGAGAAACCGGCCAATTGGATCGGTATCTAAAGAGTACAGTTGAAAGGAGGTTGAGTCGCGAATGGTTATCATAACTCCTTTTTGTTTGGAGTCGTCATTAGCAAAAAAACGTGAGGGAATTTTGGGTGGGAGCATTTTGGTCGTTTAGAAGCAGCAAAATGCATTTTTTGAACACATATTATATTGCTCCTGGTAGAGAGAGCCTCTTTCCACAAGAGAAATCATTTAAAGGGGCTGTTAAGTCCCTTAGCGTTTAGGGATAAGATTTTAAGTGACATAGTGTTGTATGAGGGGATGTAAATGTGTCAGGTGTTGATTATTGGCAACATGAGAGAGTTGACCCTCGGGGGAACTACTAGGCCTCAAAAAGGTTGGAGTGCCTGACCAAATGCTGTGAGAGGTCATATTGGAGGGAAAGATTGTACCAGCCCTGAAGGGGGAGAAAAGGAGGAGGGGAAGGAAGGAAGTAGGTAAAAGAACCAAGCACAAAAATAAATGTACATGCTTGTGTGCAGAGCAAACCTGTAATCTGGGGAGGAGAAAAATGATCAACAACAAACTGTAAGAACAAAGATATCAAACATCAACTAGTTTCAACAAAGAAGCCCAGCACTGGGAAACTGTGTAAGTAGCTGCGTATGCTACAAAGCCAATTTTAGTCTGATGGAATGGCAGGACTTAGGTATGGTCCACTTGGTGCCATGCATCTGAGATGTGTTGTGGAAACACAGCATTAGAGGGATTAGTTTTAGAGGGTGGGGATATGGCTTGTTCTCCTTCTGAGTTAGGGTCAGTGTCAGCAGTGTTAGCCTGGTGGTAAGTCAGGTGTTTTTTGCTTGCATGTCCCTGGTTAGATGGGGAGGTGCATGGAGAGGAGGCTGCCCTTTTAGTGCTGTCTCTGGAGCAGATGTCTTTTAGAGCAGAGCAGTCCATGTTCTCTGTAGCAGTTGCTCTGTGTGTGATACGTTGAGGAGATGTGAGCGCTGCTCTGTGTGATCTGCACCATCTTGACTGTCCCCGGGCTGTGGGCCAGTGAAGAAGTCTGTTAATTTACGGGGCCCCGGTGGGTGATTCTTCTTTCTGGTCATGCCCGGTAATGTCCCTGGGTTCTGAGCTGCTAGGAGGAGTGCGGGTGTTAAGGCTGTAGCTGATGAATCGGCTAATCGTGTCCCTGTGCTGACAGAGAGGGAGTTCCTAAGAGGTCAACTTTGTGTGCAGCCAAGCTCTGCCCCATTGCAAGATACTTTCATCCCCTCTGCCTTTTACAGTGTAGAAATGGGGTTTGACTATAATGTCCCGTGGGAGGCTATCCATGCGTAGTGGTTGCAGGGCTCTGTGTGCCCTGTCCAGCTCCAAATGGTCCTCTTGGAGGTCAGGAAATAAGTCCTTAATAAAGGAGCGGACAGCTGGGTAGACTTCTTTTACTAAAAACGAAAGCACCGCGCTATGGATGCATAAAACCTAAAGTGCCGCTGTTCAAAAATTCTAATAATTTTGCCAAAAAATTCATAGTGATACACAGCGCAAAATAGGTGTGCTAAATAAAGTGCAAAAAAGTATATAAAATGTGTATTGTGCAAGAAGTGCAAAACTTATAACAACTTAGCTATTGCATCAACACCTTTTTGTAGAATCTCTCTAAAGTGCCACAATAGTGCAAACTAAATGCAAATAATAGTGCAAATTAGATTCAGAAATACATTATTATATGTTCATAAAATGGTCATGAAATCAATAAATAAAAAATATATACATATAAATAAAAAGTCCTAAGAAAGTTAACATTTCTAAGCAAGTAGCCAGTGAAAGTGCAGTGTGCTTAGGTGCTCCTTAGTATCCAAATCAGTGCCAGTCCATGCCAAAATAAGGTGCAATATCGTGAGGATCCGCTCCCTATGGATACTTCCACTTACCAGACTTCAAGGACCCCCTAGCAATACTGCATCTGGGTCAAACACGCTTAGTCCGGTGTGGAATGGGATCTTTTCTCTTTCCTTGGGACTGGTTAACTTCCAATGTTCAGTCTCCCCCAGATGGACCAATGAAGTGTGGGACCGTGAGGAAGGAAGACTCATATAGTGTAATCCCGTTTAAATAAATTATTTATTGGTTAAAACAAGAATAACACTCACATTTCTTCCATTGAAAAAACCCTTGCATTGAACACAATCTCGTGCGGCTGAGAGGACTTCCTGGTTGGCGGGGCTCGCTCGGGTTGTGCTGGTCTCGGCTTGCATTCCACCGTGACCGGAAGTGACGTGTGCCATACCGTAGGACGGAAAAATGTGGCGACGCATTTCGCCCGCCTCCAGGTCATTATCACAGACGTATTTCCGGCTACAACGAGGAAGGTGTCTTGTATACCTCCTCAAACAATAAACATTGCTTTTACTTCCTATTTCCTGTTGGGTGTACTCGGCCTCATCTACACCCAACAGGAAGGAGCATATTGCCATTTTAGACCATAAAGCGAATAGGGGACATAATGAGATCATACATATCTGTAAGACTATAGAATATTTGCAAAACTATAAAATATTGTTTTAAAAAATCTAAATGTGGCAATTGTGGTCATAATCAAAATATGATTTTGATAATTTTAAAAGTTATTTTAATCCCTAGGGATGTATATAGTGCGTGAGCTGGCTCATGGGTGTACCGTTTCCCACCAACCAGGGGGAGCCTCTTTTCACCTTTTTAGTCACACATGATTGAACCACAGACACCATCAGGAGATACCAAAAAAACAGTATTGGTTTCTATGTGTAGTCATTATAGCTTATATAGGCAATTGTATAAAAAATCCATATTACCAAATATATTTTGGGAATAACATTGTGGGCATGTAAAATATTAAAATGTTTAAAAATATTATGAATAAAAATAAAAAAACAAATTTGAAATACAAAAAAAGATTTAGAATGGACAAAATAAGGAAAAGGAAATTATCATTATAAAATTACCAATTAGATAAAAAACAATCAAGGTCAAAATCAACATTTAACCCCTTAGGATGCAAGGTGTTTAAAAGGTAAATTCACTTCCCTTCATTTTGGGATACCCCTCTGGTTAGGGTACCCCCTCTCCAGTTAGGCATTATTCTGTCTATACCACAAAATTTGAGTCCTGTTGGGTCCCTATTGTGCACTAATCTGAAATGATTAGATAAGCTATGGTTCTTGAACCCCTTTTTAATATTGGCTATGTGTTCTCATAGGCGGACACCTTGTTTCCTAGTGGTTCTGCCTACAAACTGGAGTTTATTAAAAAAGAATAGCGCACACATGCAAAAGAAATGACTATCAAATATGGAGACAATCCATAAATAAAAATGGGGATTTAGTCCCACCATATGGCCATATCGTGCTCAAGCCCACCACTGCGTCAAAGTACCCCATTATCAGTGGGTCCTACACTATCCATAAAAAAGGGGTGAATCCAGCCTCTCTAACCCTTGGAGACAACACTCCTTGCTGGGATAGATGTGCCAATGCACTACAAAGGACTCCTCCTATATCTACTTGATAGTGGACTCTGATAGAGTACAGGTGTGGGGGGGTGGGATGCTCAACCCCAGAAGTCTGGTCAGACTGAATACATAATAAACAAGCAAAAAATTGGGGGAGCAAACCCTGAACATGTATATCTAAAGCCGGTGCAGCTATGGACCAAGCAACATGTATATTAAAAAAGAATAGCGCACACATGCAAAAGAAATGACTATCAAATATGGAGACAATCCATAAATAAAAATGGGGAGTTTGGATGGACATTCCAGTAAATAGGTCACATGGGTTGTCTCACAAGAAATACATTTATCAATTTTAAAACAAGTACCTTTATTGGTGTGTGTTTTTTTCGGGTTCTGTGACGAATGGTTCTGCATGTGACACAACGTCCACATGAGAAGAACCCTACCTGATCCAAAAAAGTATTGTTTTTTTCGGTAAATCTACCACATTTTTGGCTAATTTATTCCTCAGGGTCATGGGTTTAGTGTAAATAAATTGTGGTTTATTTGGAAGTATTTTTTTTTCAAAAATGGGGTCCTTCCTTAAAATGTACCAATGCTTTTGTATGATTTTTCCAAGTTATTTGTATTGCCTGGAAAAACCTGTCATGAAGGCCACCCCATGTTTACCATTGTTGTCTTTTTTTCACGTTTGCAACATATCTTTCCTAATATATTTTTAGACTTCTTCCTTTGTTTTTAACAGTATGTTTCTATTATAACATTTTCCTTCGAATCTTTTGATGATGGTATTAGCTTGACTTTCGAAGTCCTCTTCTCTGTCACAATTTCTCCTGATACGTATCAGTTGGCTTTTGGGAACTCCATTAAGCCATTTAGGGTGGTGGCAGCTGTGTATTGGAATATAGCCGCTTCGATCTAGTTCTTTGAAGAATGTCCTGGTACATAATTTTCCATCTTGTTTGTATATAACCAGGTCCAAAAAGTTAATGGCTTCTTTATTCCATGACTCCGAAAAAGATATAAGGTAGTTGTTGGTCCTTATTTCCTGCATGAATTCTTGGAAGGAATCAGCAGTGCCTCCCCAAAAAATAAATATATCATTTGTAAAGGAGTAGCTCGGGTCTCTCTTTACTAAAAATTACTTCCTCTTCCCATTTACTAAGGAAAATGTTAGCCACTGAGGGGGCATATTTTGCCCCCATGGCAACACCCCCTTTTTGTCTGTAGAAATTCCTGCTATGCCAGAAAAAATTCTCGCTCATGGCTAAATCTAAGGCTTCATTCAGGAATTCTATTTGTTGTTTATCCATATTGTTTTTTTCCAATGCCCATGTAACAGCTTCAAGTGCATGATGTTGCTGTATGTTCGTATATAAAAAATCTACATCAACACTGGCTAAAATCTGATGCTTGGTGGTTTTGACCTCTTGTAAAATTTGGATTAATTCCTTACTGTCTTGGAAATATGCTGGGAAGTTTTTGGCAACAGGTTGGAGGAAGCAGTCCAGGTATTCTCCAAGTCTGCTGAACAGGGATTCTATCCCGCTGACAATAGGACGTCCAGGGGGTTTTTCTTTGTTCTTGTGAACTTTAGGAATTTGATAAATAACCGGTAGCCTTGGAGCATCCGGACTCAAATATCTTGCTTCCCTCTTATTAATTAATTCTTCCCTCTGGGCTCTTTTAACGATCCTTTTGAGTTTCGCCATGTTTTTGTTTATGGGGTTTTCCCCTCAATTTTTCATAAGTTTCTTGGTCCTCCACCAGCCTGTTTAATTCATCCAAGTAGTCTTTTTTGTTGAGGATGACTAGGCCTTCCCCTTTGTCGGCGGCCTAATCACCACTTCCTTCTTGTTTTCCAACATTTTAATACCTTTGTCAATATCTTTTTGTGTCCTACATGGTTTGATATCCAATTTTTTAATTTCTTGTTCCACAAGTGTTTTGAATATTTCACTAAAATGGGGGTTCCTTGCTTTGGGATTAAAAATTGATTTATTTCTCAGTTGTGTGTGAATATATTTTTTGGTACTTGGTTGTTTAAAATCTTCATTCTTAAAATAATGCTTTTTAATGTTCATTTTCCTTAAAAACTTTTTTAAATCAATAAAAACTTCAAATTTGTTGAGACTTTTATTTGGGGCAAACTTGAGCCCCAATTCTAAAACTTTCATTTCCTCTTCCGTAAACGTGGCATCACTGAGGTTGAAGATTCCTTGGCCTAAGTTTCTCGTTTTCTTTTTCCTCTGGCCTCCTCTACATCCTTTTGTTCTGCGTTTCTTCTCTCCGGTTCCCTGTTTTGAATGGGTGTGTAGTATTGCCACAGTGTCCATTCTTCCTCTCTTGGGGGTTTGTGCACGTAACTCTCCCCTCTCCCACGATTCTGTGTTTGTCCCCGTCCCCTCCACGGTGGACCTCCATACCCTCTTTTTCCTTATTTTGTCCATTCTAAATCTTTTTTTGTATTTCAAACATTTTTTTTATTTTTATTCATAATATTTTTAAACATTTTAATATTTTACCATACCCACAATGTAATTCCCACAATATATTTGGTAATAACGATGTTTTATACAATTGCCTATATAAGCTATAATGACTACACATAGAAGCCAATACTGTTTTTTTTGTATCTCCTGATGGTGTTTGTGGTTCAATCATGTGTGACTAAAAAGGTGAAAAGAGGCTCCCCCTGGTTGGTGGGGATCGGTACACCCATGGGCCAGCTCACGCACTATATACATCCCTAGGGATTAAAATAACTTTTAAAATTATCAAAATTATATTTTGAATATGACCACAATTGCCACATTTAGATTTTTAAAACAATATTTTATCGTTTTGCAAATATTCTATAGTCTTACAGATATGTATGATCTCATTATGTCCCCTATTCCCCTATGTCCCCTATTCGCTTTATGGTCTAAAATGGTAATATGCTCCTTCCTGTTGGGTGTAGATGAGGCCGAGTACACCCAACAGGAAACAGGAAGTAAAAGCAATGTTTATTGTTTGAGGAGGTATATAAGACACCTTCCTTGTTTCAGCCAGAAATACGTCTGTGATAACGCCCTGGAGGCGGGCGAAATGCGTCGACGCAATTTCCAGCCTACAGTAAAGCACACGTCACTTCCGGTGCAAGCCAGGACCAGTGCAACCTGAGTGAGCCCCGCCAACCAGGAAGTCCTCTCAGTCACACGAGATTGTGTTCAATGCAAGGGTTTTTTCAATGGAAGAGATGTGAGTGTTATTCTTGTTTTAACCGATAAATAATTTATTTAAACGGGATTACACTATATGAGTCTTCCTTCCTCACGGTCCCACACTTCATTGGTCCATCTGGGGGAGACTGAACATTGGAAGTTAACCAGTCCCAAGGAAAAAGATCCCATTCCACACCGGACTAAGCATGTTTGACCCACATGCAGTATTGCTAGGGGGTCCTTGAAGTCTGGTAAGTGGAAGTATCCATAGGGAGCATATCCTCACTATATTGCACCTTATTTTGGCAAAGACTGGCACTGATTTGGATACTAAGGAGCACCTAAGCATGCTGCACTTTCACTGGCTACTTGGTTAGAAAATTTAACTTTCTTAAGACTTTAGGTGGTCCTGGAGGTCCTGTATTCTGCAGAATTCTGATTAATTCTGGTGACAGATTGGTCAGCTTTTCTTTCCATGACCTCAATTTGTGCCCCTATTTGTTGAAGATTAGCATGAATAGAGTAGGTGATCTGGGCAGCTTTTTGGGCTAGGCCCCTGGATAACAATTTGAAAAAAATCTGAAATCATGGAAGGAAAGTTAGTAGAGGTGAGAGGATAGTTGTGGGCCCCAATCCCATCTGTATACGGGCTGGCCAGCATGTCACTTATGGGTGACAGGATGAAGCCTTCCACCATCCTCCCAATCTGGGATTTAGCGGATGCAGGGGAAGGTGCAGCCTGTTGTGGGGTACTCACTGTGGCATTCACTTATAGGAAGGCTGGGGTGTTTGCAGCATTCTGGTCAGCTATGGAATTGTCCCTCCCTGAGCCAGTGCCTCGTGTAGCTGTGGCCGCCATCTTGGATAGACTGCAGAGCTGGGTCTAGCTGAAGAGAAAGGTCCCTCCATGCAGAGACCATGGATATTGGGTGACTCCTGGGGTATTCCCCGAATGATCGGTGGTGGAGCGAGCCCGGGATGAGAGCTCTGGAGACTGTAATGGGGATTAGAGAACCGGAGCGGTGCGGAGCTCCAAGGCTATGCGGCCATCTTGGATGCTTCAGCACATGCGCCTCTTGGGATATTTTTCTATAACCTAACCCTGCTTTAAACTTCACCACAACTTTATCCCTGACCTGTCTGGTGTGTTCCTTGGCCTTTGTGATGCTGTTTGTTCACTAAGGTTCTCTAGCAAACCTCTGAGAGCTTCAGAGAACAGCTGTATTTATACTGAGAATAAATTACACACAGGTGGACTATATTTACCAATTAGGTGACTTCTGGTGGCAATTGGTTCCACTAGATTTAAGTTAGGGGTATCAGAGTAAAGGGGGCTGAATACAAATGCATGCCACACTTTTCAGATATTTATTTGTAAAAAACAATGGAAACAATTTATCATTTTCCTTTAAATTCACAATTGTGTGCCACTTTGTGTTGGTCTATCATATAAAATCCCAATAAAATACATTTATGTTTTTGGTTCTAACATGAAAAAATGTGGAACATTTCAAGGGGTATGAATACTTTTTCAAGGCACTGTATGTCCATGTCTTTTAGATGGCAAAGGTGCTAATAGTATGTGAAATATATAATATTGTATAAAAAACTATAACGCATGTGACGGGAGTCACTTTGGTTGGGGGGCCCGTGGAACACAGCTTACCTTAGAGAGGTTGGGAAATCCCTCTCTCATCCCCCTAGGCCCCTCTTATGTGTAAGTCACCCTGTGTCTATTAGGGGCACAGGGTGACCAAGGATATGGACAGGTACTTAATAGTCACACTGAGTATATGGTTTTTATTACTTAAAATGGGACAGTAAAATTTATCAACCATATATCTCAAGAAATATATGACGACAATTCCTGGCCTTTTATATTCTGAACATGTTCATTGAAAGAGCTAATCACATTTGCCTCTGTTTCATGTTCTTCAATGTCAGAGATGGACAGTCTCTTCCTATTATCTGTGTATTAAGGTGTGATGTGTTTTCTTTTAAGCATGTCTGTCCCATTGTTAATTGTTAATGAACTCACATGTTGTTTCTGTCCAGATGGCTAGACAATTAGTTCAGGTTAATATATTTCTGTACACAATTTCATCTGCATATGATAATGTAATCAGGCACCTGACCTGGTGGGTAATCTAATCAGGAGGGGGATGTCCTTCATGTATATATTTGGTGTGAGTTGTTCAATAAATTTTCCAGTTCTCTACAAGCTAAGTTCCATCTAGTTTTTTATGGGGGGCAGTTAGAATATCTGATACCTATGTTCAAGACTGGAGGAAGCCATATACTGATAGAAGCCCACAAACAGTGTGGGTTGCGGTTCCGTTACAACGCATAAAGATACTGTACTTATAAACATTGCAACATTATAAACATTGCAACATGACAATTTCTAAAGTAAAGTTTTTTCTAGAGTATACATTTCAATTTCTACTTTAAGGACTACTATAGATTTTCTCATGAATAGTAAATGACATTGTCATCATTAAACATATATTATATTTCTAAAACAACACAAAATGGAATGAAAATGTAGATTTTAAATACCTTAAGAGGCATAATCAACTTTTTAGGTGTAGAAATGAAATATATTCTTGTTCTTGCCCTATTACCATTGAGCATTAACTATTTATACAGAGCCAGATGTACAGTACTGGTAAGAGATGCAATGTAATAGTCATGATAAAAAATGATTTACGAAAGTAATTTACTGTTATTTATTATGAGAAGGGGGTCAAACACAAAGTGTGATCTTTCAATTAGAAATGGTGAAGTCATACACTCCTTCTTTTTCACCTGTGTCCCCATGGGATCTGCAAGTAATTTTATTTACAGCACTGTTTGTTTTCTAATTAAGGCATTAAGGCTCCATAAATAATTTGTTATTCACCCGTCATCTACTACATAATTTTTAAGTATACAAATTATAGTACAGTAAGTTAATAGAGTGCTCATGGTGAAGATGGCTGGCGAAGATGGCTGGCACAACTTAGATGTGTTTATTCAGCTTCCATTTGCATTTTAGTATATGTGCAAATCTTGTTACAAAGCGATCAGCAAAAAAATTATGTATACCTCACCTCAATTTTTATTATTACACGCTATGGTTACCCTCAGAAAGTTAGTATACTGCATCTGTTCCTGCAAAGACTTAATGGGAGTTATTAGAAAATACATCTGCTCTGCTTAGAAGCCAGGTGGGAATTTTTCTTTTCTCTACTTAGCTGAGAAGAGGTACAGTGGGGAAAATAATTATTTGATCCCCTTCAGATTTTGTAAGTTTGCCCACTACCAACCATAAATTCAGAAAGAAAACAAATGTTTTTTTGGAAGATCCCGCGCTATGGAAATCGGGGGAAGGGGAGAAAGGCTGTGGCGTCCCTGGAATATAGCCAAAAAGCTATATCAAGAGTGAAAGCGAATAGGGGTAGGGAATATGGTGCTGCCAGATAGGTATTGAATAGTAAAAGAAAATGGACTCTAGTATATCCAGAGAATGGTATATAGATAGATAATCTGCTATATGCCCACGAATAAATTAGTTAAGAAAATATGCACTAAGCCAATGAATAATAAAAAAGATATGTAAAAAAATATACTACAACTGGAACCAATAGAACGCTGGCATAAATATGATATAAATAAATATAGCAGTGATATAATCATAAAGTGCTTGGTGACATAATCTGATAAATATATCTCTCAGTAAAGTGATCCAGTGGCACAAAAGTGCGAACACCTATAGTGGTGACTGAAGTGGCTAAAGGAGGTTAAAATAAATATATACAAAAAAATAATATATACATATATATATAAAAAACAGAGTAGAATATTGGTAATCAAAAATTGGAGACACAAACATAAAATAAGAAATATTATATAAGATATATGCAGTGGTAAATAATATAAAGTGATAAGTGCAGTGATGTGGGCGATATAGATAGTAAAAATAAGTAAAGTGCAAGGTGGATTATATAAGATAGGGGATTAAAGTGCAAATGCTCTTATGCACAGTGAAAATTATGCACAGTGAAAGTAAACCAATGTTCAGTGCATAAATCCAAAATTAATGTCCATAGGTGGTGGTGCTCAATCTTCATGTGGCAATCCCAAGAATCTTCTTATTATAAGAGGGTGCCCAGGGTGGTTATAAAATAGATTGCACTCACCAGAGGGCCCAACCCCACACAGGGGTATTAGGCAGGGGTAGATATAAGCTGTATACCACAGCATAGAGATGGCCGGTCCTGGGGGTCCTAGGTACTGCTCCTAATTATATACGTCTCTGTACCAAGGGGGGTAGGGGAGTATGTAATGTTCCTCAGCATTCAATATGCTTCCTGGTTGGTACTCCAAATGATCAAGGGGGGACACATAGTGTAATACCGTAAAAGAAGTTTATTTAGGGTATCATAAAGTAAGATACTCACAATATAATTGTAGATCATACGCATAAAAACATCCAGATAGGGGGGACCGTGCAAGAAAACGCCAAAAAGTTTGTAGCTCCGGAACGCAGTGCGTTCCACGAAGGTCCTGGATCAGGAAGTGACGCAACTATGCTGTACGCATTTTGTCATAGACTTCCTCAGCAGTACCTAGGACCCCCAGAACCGGCCATCTCTACGCTGTGGTATACAGCTTGTATATACCCCTGCTTAATACCCCTGTGGGGGGTTAGGCACTCTGGTGAGTGCAATCTATTTTATAACCACCCTGGGCACCCTCTTATAATAAGATTCTTGGGATTGCCGCATGAAGATTGAGCACCACCACCTATAGACATTAATTTAGGATTTATGCACTGAACATTGGTTTACTTTCACTGTGCATAATTTTCACTGTGCATAAGAGCATTTGCACTTTAATCCCCTATCTTATATAATCCACCTCGCACTTTACTTATTTTTACTATTTATATCCACCACATTACTGCACTTATCACTTTATATTTTTTACCACTGCATATACTGTATCTTATATAATATTTCTTATTTTATATTTGCGTCTCCAATTTTTGATTACCAATATTCTACTCTGTTTTATATATATATATATATTTATATATTATTTTTTTGTATATATTTATTTTCTCCTCCTTTTGCCACTTTAGTCACCACTATAGGTGTTCGCACTTTTATGCCACTGGATCACTTAAATGAGAGATATATTTATCAGATTATGTCACCAAGCACTTTATGATTATATCACTGCTATATTTATTTATATCATATTTATGCCAGCGTTCCATTGGTTCCAATTGTAGTATATTTTTTACATATCTTTTTTATTATTCATTGGCTTAGTGCATATTTTCTTAACTAATTTATTTGTGGGCATATAGCAGATTATCTATCTATATACCATTCTCTGGATATACTAGAGTCCATTTTCTTTTACTATTCAATACCTATCTGGCAGCGCCATATTCCCTACCCCAATTCACTTTCATGATACAAATGTTATCAATTGAGCTGCAGTTCAGTGAGTAAAATAAGTATTTGATCTCCAAGCAAAATATGACTTAATACTTGGGGGGGAAACCCTTGTTGGCAAGCACAGAGGTAAGACCTTTCTTGTAGTTAGTGACCAGGTTTGCACACATTTTAGGAGGGATTTTGGTCTACTCTTCTTTGCAGATCTTCTCTAAATCCTTAAGGTTTCTAGGTTGTCACTTGACAACTCAAAGTTTCAGCCCCCTCCATACATTTTCTATAGGATTGAGGTCTTGAGACTGGCTAGGTCACTCCATGACCTTAATGTTCTTCTTCTTGAGCCACCCCTTTGTTCCCTTGGTGGTATGTTTTGGGTCAATGTCATGCTGAAAGACCCATCCGTGACAATTCTTCAGTGTTCTGGCTGAGGGAAGAAGGTTCTCATCCAAGATATCACAATACATGGCCCCATCCATTAGCCCCTCAATATGGCAAAGTCGGTCTGTACCTTTAGCAGAGAAACAGCCCCAAAACATAATGTTTCCACTCTGTGCTTGTCTGTAGGGATGGTGTTCTTAGGGTCATAGTCAGCATTTTTCTTCCTCCAAACACACCGAGTCCCCCTCTTCAAGAAGGCACATGTACAGTTATGCCATTGAACATCTAAATGATTCAGAGAAGGATTGGGAGAAAATGTTGTTGTCAGAGGAGACCAAAAATTAGTTATTTGGCATTAACTCAACTCACCGTATTTGGAGGAAAAAAATGTTGACTATGACCCTAAGAACACCATCCCTACAGTCAAGCACAGAGATGGAAACATTATGCTTTGGGGCTGTTTCTCTGCTAAAGGTACAGACCAACTTTTGCCACATTGAGGGGCCAATGGATGGGGCCATTTATTATAAAAGCTTGGATGAGGACCTTCCTCCCTCAGCCAGAACACTGAAGATGGATCATGAATGGGTCTTCCAGCATGACAATGACCCAAAACCTACTGCCAAAGCAACAAAGGAGTGGCTCAAGAAAAGCACATTAAGGTCATTGAGTGGCCTATTCAGTCTTCAGAGCTGAAACTTTGAGTTGCCAAGAGACAACCAAGGAACCTTAAGGATTTTGAAAAGATCTGTAAATAAGAGTGGATCAAAATCCCTCCTGAGATGTGTGCAAACCTGATCACCAGGCGCATGCGCGGCTTCCGGATATGGCGGACGCGTAACATCTGAGCTCCGGATCCCGCCGACTCTCCGTGACCCCTGCACCGCTTCTTGCCACAACAAAAGCAACGGGGGTAAGCTCATTTACACCCTGATCACCTGGGGCACCCCATGGGGAAGATTGGCCAGCAAAAACAGACCTATTCCGGGCCGCTGGAGCCGCGCTCACAGGCCGCCATGGACTGGTTCCTGACTAGGCCGCAATCCCCGGCCTCAATTTCTCAGCCGGACCCGTTCTCCTCCGCGGACTGCAGGGCGGATAACGGGTTGGCTATGGCTGCACCAGTCGCCTCTGTCAGATCAGGTGGTGCTCACCCCAGCCATGATGGACGATAAACTTCAGGCCCTATTGTTCCAGATTACCCGCAATATTGCTGCGGAGGTGGTGCAAGCTGTCTCAGGAGCTTAGGGGGAAATTACTCAAATTGGGGACCGCACAGATGCTCTGGAGACTAAAATGGAGGATGTGGTGCAGTATGTACAACTTTTGGAGGAGGAGAACGCGGCCCTGAAACATTCAGTGACACAGCTCCAGTTACAACAAGAAGACCTGGAGAACAGGGAGAGACGCCAAAATATCAGATTCAGGGGTATCCCTGAGACGGTGGGGGACAACAATCTTCGTGCTTACCTTCTTGGCTTATTTAATAACCTGGCACCTAACATAGTGGACATAGACTGGCGATTGGATCGGGCCCATAGGTCCCTAGGCCCTAAACCTCCGGCTGGGGCCAGGCCGCGTGATGTAATCGTTCGTTTCCATTACTACGATAGTAAGGAGGCTTTGACCTTGGCCACACTTACGAGATAACAGGTGGATTACCAGGGAGCCAGGATTCAGATCTTTAATGATTTATCCCCGATAACCCTTGGCAAGCAACAAGATCTCAGGCCTGTGACTACCCATCTTCAGCGTCATCGTGTCATCGTGTCCCCTATTATTGGGGCTTCCCTGTTTCTAAAGATGGAGTCCAACACAGTATGCATGATCTTCCTGAGAGTGAGGCTTTCATAAAGGGTCTGGGTATTCCCCCGCTCCCGGATGAAAATATGCCACAACAACTGGCCTCTCTCTGTCCCTTGCCGATGACACCGAATCGAATGTGGACCCCCGCCAAGGGCCAACAACGAAGATCATCTTCCGCCCCTCAGCGTTCCAGGCTGTCCAGACCCCCTACCTGAAACCAATTGTATAGCTGACTGTTAGTTTTTCTCTCTCCCCTCCAGGAGTTGTGCCTTTTGTGGCCTTCCGGAATATTTTTTACCCCATGGGGTAACTGTTATTTTTCTTTTTTGATGTTTTTTTATGCATTTTGAGTGGTGCTCTGGACTTACCCTGGGTCTCTATGATGTCTTCATTTTCACAGTTGGACACTGTCCCTCTTTATGCCTCCTTGGGGGGTCCTGGTACCATTTCCATTTCAGTTTTAACTGTTTTCGCTAGCTGGAGTGTCGGCGGGTATCCCCGCTCATCTTCCCTGTTCGTATCCTTGAGGTTACCCTCCGGGAGCTCCCATGTTGCCCTACTGTGCCCGGGTTTTGTTACATGGCACTCTGAGGTGTTACAGCGCCTCCGTTTTTTCACCAATGCTTTTTGAGGACTGTTGGTTTTTTTGTTTTCTTTTTTATGTCTTTGTTTATATGTTTATGACATTGCAATGTACTTCCTGCTCTTTAGTCCTGGTTGGGCCGGTTTATTTTTTGCCCCTCCTGGGTGCACTAGCTATGTTGGGATGGTGCCTCTGTGCCTGGTCGTCTGACCCGGCACAGACAGCGGAAGGGACTGTGTGTATCTACATCTTGTTCTTTTTGTGTGTATATGTTGAGTATGAAGTGTTCACTGCTTCTGTATTCTGTTCAGGCTCCTTTTGAAGATGGCTTTGAAAATCCTATCTTATAACCTTAAGGGCCTGAACTCGATACAGAAGTGTTGATTGGCTCTTAAGGAATTTCACTCCTCGGGCGCAGATGTTGTCCTGGTCCAGGAGACACACTTTCATGCTGGGGGTTCGTTTAAATTTGCCTCCAGGTTTTTCCCCACTTCCTATGTTGCTAGTGACCCTTCAGGTAGGCGGGGGGGGGGGGAGCGGCGATTCTGGTTAGGAAAACGTGTCTACTCAGGATTCGGGACTCGTACCTGGATCCTCAGGGACGTGCCATTGCTTTGGTTTGTGACTATCAGTCTACCTCCTTTACCCTGCTCAATATATATGCACCCAACTCAGGCCAAATAACCTTCCTAGAGGCAATACTGGAGAAGGTTTCCCGCTTTGCTCAGCCCTTTATGGTAGTTGGAGGAGATTTTAACTTGGTGATGTCTCCTCACTGTGATAGGCAACTCCTTGTACGCGAGACCCCCTCCCGTCGCTTGCTGGCCCAGTCCAGGGCCTCCCGTAAATGCATACGGGCACAAAAAAATTTTGATACCTGGCGGGTTAAACACCCCACTTCTAAACAGTTTACCTTCTACTCGGCAGCACACAAGATGCACTCTAGACTGGATCACTTCTTTATCTCCGCCCCCCTCATCCCTTGCATGGTAAACTGTGAAATACTCCTGATTACCTGGTCGGATCTGTCTCTCGCCCCCACCTCCACAAGGGCTTGTCATTGGAGTCTGAATGACCGCCTTCTCCAGACTCCGGTCATTCGTGATAGACTGGCTACTGGCCTGGCGGAATTTTTCACTCTTTATGAGGGTTCTGTGGATGATAGTTCTACACTTTAGGAGGCGCACAAGGCCGTTTTCCGGGGCTCTTGCATTGCTGAGAGCTCCAGGATGAAGAGGGAGGCTGGTTGTCTCAGGGCCTCCCTGCTGGCCGTTTTGCGGTCGGTAGAGTCTCGGCTTGTGGGCTCCCCCTCAGTGTTGAAGCTTAGGAAAGTTGTACATCTTCGGGAACGTATTAAGTCCCTGGACCTGTCCAAGGTTGCCAAATCCTTATCCTGGGCGAAGCAGAAATTCTATGAATTCCCTAACAAACCACATAAGATGTTAGTTAAAAAACGTAGGCCTCGTCCCTTTCATTCGGTCCCTGACCTCTTAGTTCAGCCTGATGGTACCCCTACGCACTGTCCCTATACTATGGCTAAAGTGTTTGGTACCTTTTAAAGCAAACTTTATAATTGCCTTACTCCTGAGAACCGCTTTACTTTCACTCAAGATCGTTTTGATGAGTTTTTTAAAGACCTTTCCCTCCTCAGGTTGTCCGCCTCTGCTTTATCTAAGTTAAACGCTGACATAACTGTAAAGGAATTTGCTGCTACGATTAAGGAGCTTCCTTCCCAAAAATCCCCTGGCCCGGATGGTTTGCCGTTCCTTTATTATAAGACCTTCCAACCCATCTTGGCGCCTCATTTGTTAGCGTTGTATGCCTCCCTGCTCCAAGGGAAGACTCCCCATCCTCAATTCACTCATTTATACATCTCCGTTATCCCGAAACCGGGGAAGGACCCTTCTCTCCCCGACAATTATTGTCCTATAGCCCTGCTAAATTCAGACTACAAAATTTTTACAAAAATCCTTGCAAATAGGCTATCCCTTCTTATTCCCAAATTGATCGATAGAGATCAGGTAGGGTTTGTCCTGTCCCGCCACGTAGGTGACAATACTAGGCATACTATAGACCTGATTGACCTCCTTAATAGATTCCCCCGCCCGGCTTTGGTGCTGAGTTTGGACGCTCAGAAGGCGTTTGATCGCTTGAGTTGGCCGTACCTCTTCGCGACTCTACAGCGATTTGCCTTTCAGGGCCCCTTCTACAGGGTATTGGAGGCCCTGTACTCGCAAGCTACGGCTCAGGTATGGATGTCGTCTGCTTTTATGTCACCCTCCTTTGTGATGCATAATGGTACTCGTCAGGGGTGCCCTTTGTCCCCCCTGCTATTTATACTTTGCTTGGAGCCCCTGGCGGAGGCCATTAGACAACATCCGAACATCAGCGGGGTGCTGATGAGACAGAGGGAATACACTTTATCCTTATTTGCAGACGACATTCTACTGACCTTGACTAACCCATTGCTGTCTTTACCGTCCCTCCATGCTGTGTTGTCCTCTTTCAGCGCCATTTCCGGGTATAAAGTTAATACTACAAAAACGGAAGCACTGCCCCTCCGTATACCCCCAGATCTCCTGTCCCAACTGCAGGGGTCATACCCCTATCGATGGTGCATGTCCACCCTTTCTTACTTGGGGATTAAACTTACGCCCTCAAACGATACCCTTTATCAACACAACTTTGTCCCCCTGTTTTGGGAGATCTTGGGTTCCTTGCCTCAGTGGATGGGATATCCTCTTTCACTCTTGGGCCGGATCAATGTCCTTAAAATGTCCATCCTGCCTAGACTACTTTACTATTTTGATACCCTGCCAGTTCAGGTCCCTATGTCACAGCTAAAAACTTTGCAGCGTAGCTTTCTGAATTTTATTTGGAACAATAAGGTTCACAAAATAGCCAGCTCGGTAGTTTTCTCCCCGCGTCGGAGAGGGGGGCTGGGGGCTCCGGATATAGTTAAATATTATTTTGCATCCCACCTCCGGGTGGCGGCCTCATGGTCTTCTTTGATGGCTCCCAACCGGTAATGGGAGATTGAAAGGGGTGTGCTCTTCCCGGTCCATCCTTGCTCTTTATTGTGGTCAGCTAATATACACACGGATAGAATTTTACGGGGTATGTGCCTTGCACCCATGCTCTGTTCTTTGGATGTATGGCTCAGGTGTTATCGTAAGTACTCTCTCTCTTCACCATGCCCACCGCTAACTAGCGTTTTGTTTAACCCCTCCATTCCTGATAGTTTACAGATGGGGCGGGTGTTGACATGGACACGGGCTCCCCTGTTTCAGCTTCGCAGCCTTGTCCACCCGGTCTCATGCACCTTATACAAATTTAACATACCCAAACATACTTTTTATTTTTACCTGCAAATTCGTCATCTTTTTCATTCCATGACGATATCCTTGACTCTGGAGAGGCCCATGGCCTTTGAACAGTTGACAGCGCAGGGGCCTCACCAGAGACACCTGGTATCCACCATTTACAATATTTTACATGATGCTCAACCATTGACTGAGGACACTCACCTCTATATGCACAGATGGTCTGAAATATTACAGAAACCCATTTCACTGCAGCTATGGGACAAAATTTGGTCTCCTGCTTTTAAGTCCCCCAGATGTGTGGTGCAGAGAGAGACAACATTGAAAATATTGTTGTTTTGGTACAGGACCCCGGCTAAATTGCATAAGATTGACCCATCGTGTCCGGCCATTTGCTGGCGCTGCAACGCTGGTTTGGGCACGCTGTATCATATTTTTTGGCAATGTCCTCTCATACAACCTTTTTGGGCCATGGTGGGGTCCAAGATACAATCGGTGATGGGCCTGTCCTTCCTGCTTGACCCTCTTCATCATCTTTTGGGCCTTCCCCAGGGTTTCCAAACTCACCAGGCGATTGATCTCTTACCTCCTGGTTTCGGCCAGGAGAGCAATCCTGCTGTGCTGGCGTCAGACAGGGTCTCCTGACGCTGCTCTTTTTCAACGCCTGGTGATGGAGATACGGAGAATGGAATTCCTTACGGCTACTGTCCATGATGAAGTTTCTCGCTTCAATGCTATCTGGGCAGATTGGGACCTTCAGGATTCTGCCCTGATATGAGTGTACCTCTGTTTCCTACTGGTTAGCCTCTCATTTCACCCTGTGAATTACCTAATTGTCTTTATGGCCTGATGTGTGCTCTGTATTGTTTTGTTCTCTTTTATCTGCGTTGGACTGTTTTGAACTGCTTTGCAATGTTTTGTTTTTGGGGTTATCCACCCCTTGTCTGTTTAATGTACCTGTTTATATTTTCAATAAAAAATACAATTTAAAAAAAAAACCTGATCACCAACTACAAGAAATGTATCATCTCTTTGCTTGCTAACAAGGGTTTCTCCACCAAGTCATGTTTTGCTTGGGGATAAAATACTTATTTTACTCACTAAATTGCAACTTAATTTATAGCATTAGTTTCATGTGATTTTTTTCTGGATTTGTGGTTTATATTCTGTCTTTGTCATTTAAAATACACCTATGATAAAAATGAAGACCCTTCATTTCATTGTGGGTGGGCAAACTTACAAGAGCTGCAGGGGATCAAATAATTATTTTCCCCACTGTAGCTAAAACTTAGAGAAGAAGCCATTTTCTTGTCAAATAAACCATTTCTCAAATACATTTCTTCAGTTTGACAGATGGTTCGTAAATAAAAAAAGAAGGGAGATACTAAAGCAAAACCTGAGAGATAATAAAATGATTACTAGAATATTTGCATCTCTATTAGTGCTTATCACCAATTCCTGAATATCATGATGTCATGAACTGTCAGAAGGACCACCTGTGTATATTAACAAAAAATATATCCCCAGAAACATAGTGCTTAGGTAAAAATACTTTAAGGATATGTGGCATGACATATTTTGTGATTGAAATGGTTACTTAACTATCGAATGACAGGCCTCTTGTATAAAGAAATATATAAGATCAACAAAGTTTTTTTCTTTCAAACCTGGGTTTTGTCATATTCTGGGTTGGGCCCTTGTACCACTTACATAGCTGTATTTATTTTGTGTCCCATTTGTTGATAATAGAAATAAAAGATTTTGGCTTTACCCTGACTTTCACTTAAGGAATTCCATTGTCCAAAATTCATTTTTACTTTAATTTCCTTCACTATTTATGCCTGTTTCTAAAGACTTTGTTGATTTAGTAGGATCAACACACATCAAGCAGAAGTCTGAGTGGTTGAAGCGGGGGAATAAATACAAACATCTAGACTTAGCTAATCAGGGCCTCATAATAAGTAACATTTATACACAGGGAGTTGTCATCATTGTCTAAAAATTACATTTGCTTTTCCTTTTAATTAACCCTTTTGTGCCTAAGGGTAAACTAAATCTAAATGCCCAAGCATAATTTTGCAATTTTGACTTAGATTTAATTTTGAATTAATTTTATGTTAGTAAAACTATAAATATCGTCACAACTACTTGGTGCATCCAGGTGGAGTATACCTGTTTTCTTTTTTTTTTCAGGAAAAATTGTGCTTTCATTTGTTAGCAAATAGTTATGGATATTTTTTATCTTTTATTTTTTTTATATCAAAGGAAATCTGGGCCAAAATAGTAAAAAAGAAAAAACATTTTTTTAAATGTAGCTGTATATTTTTTTGTTAATACCATAACCTAACACCAAAGAACAACTCAAAATTAATTTGCCTGCTCCTAAACATCACAGCGATACCATATATGTGTATGTTATTTGTTGTTTGTACCCATAGTACAGCCCAGAAGCAATAGTGCACATTTTGCTTTTATTATTTATTTATTTTTGTTCTACCTAAAACACACTGACAATAACTGACACTAAGAATAATAAAAAAAAACCCTGCCCAAAATATACTGACTTTGACCCTAAACTTCACCTTAAACCCTTACTTGACCTAAAAACTAACCCTAGCACTGACCTAGATCAAACCTTAATCTAGGTATTTTTTCTTTATTGTGTATTTTATTTTTTATTTTTGTTACACTTTCTTTTTTTCTGCAAGGAAATAGCAAGATACATTGTATCTTCCTCTCTCTTCACAGAAAAAAAAAACACAGGTACAGGCTTCACAGTGACTAATCACTGTGGTTGCCAATCAGAGGCTATCACAGCGATCAGATGACCTGGAATCGGGTGATCCGTGTTCCAATTGTTAGTACAGGGCCCAGGGCTCTTGGTGAGACCCCGGTCTCTGTGCTGGGAGCATGCCCTGCTCCCAGCACAGAAGGAGATATGCATAAATGCGACTCCACAGAAAAAAGCCCACTTCCGTGAGGCTGCATATATGTGTTATGTCAGTGTGAAGGGGGTTAACATTTATTTTAAATATCTGTTATGAAAAACCTTGGTCTTTTCTCAAAAAACACTCATACAAATTTATTGCGATGGTTTTCCCTTTTGTATTGTGCTTATTGCTGCGTTCACTATCGAATCGTAAAGTGGTTGTAAGCCTCTGACACAAAATATGAACAAAGCATATCCTCAACCCAGAGCACAAAGTGTCATTTCTGTCCGCTGCTTTGTTCTTCTGCTATCAGCCTGAGTAACTTCTTCCAGGTTTTCCTGAAACCAAGATATAAAAATTGAATAGAGAGTAATCTCTAGCACACAGCCTCTGATTGACAGCCTCAGCTCTGTTCCTGGATGCTGTGTGAAGGGGGTTGTGTTCTTTCCCTTCAAAGAGCTCTCAGAGCTCTTCTTACTGAGATCTGCAGAGTGTAACTTCAGCTCCCTGCCCCCTGCTTTCTGAAAGCTCAAACAAACTTAAATTCTGCACTTTAAATGGCTGTAGAGAAGAGAGGGCTGCAGATAAACAGGTACAATTTATGAAGGAGGATTTGAATCATCGATGTGTATCACCTAAATCAGCCATTTCACTGGGTAAATGTAAGGGTTTACAACTACTTTAAGCTTGACTGCAGTCTTTATGTTTGAGTTTCATGTCACTTTTACTGTTTCTATTGTTCTTAAGTTATGGGAATCATTGGACCACAATGTACTTTTTCCTCTCTTTTGACTTTCACTACAACAAAAAAATATATACAGTATGGGATATTTCTGTTAATTGTTTTTCGCAGCCTTACCATATTCCTAAGTTTAGAGTATAAGGGGATAATTTATTGCTAAAGTTTATTTAGCTTATGTTTATCTAAGACGACTTAAACATAACTACGTGGTTTCAATTAGCTGTAGATTTTGGCCTTATTTTGTTTAGTACTTTACACATAAAATCTGCATATTGTTTTGTACTATGTATGCACAATGTTATACTCACTTCTTTTTCATGCTCATTTCATTGTATTTGATTTTGACCTTCCTAATAAAATCGTTTATAAACAAAAAAAGTTTTTCTGGGTGTCGTACTGCTTGCATGAAACTGCTGCTTTAAAAACAAGCATTTCTTAATCAAGTTTTTCTGCATTTTTCAGCATATTCGGGCATTTTTGCAAAATTAAATCAGCTTACATTTAGCTCTGCAATGTAAAAAATGCTAAACGCTGATATGAGCATTTATGAATTTTTTTATGGTTAGAACTGCTCTTGAACACGATTTTAGGGCGTTTAGACAACAGGCAATAAACTTCCCTGTTGATAAACTTCAAAAAAGGTCCATGTGTGCATAGACTCATAGGATACCATAGTAGGGAGTTTAAGGGCTGTTAAAAAAAAACACCCAAACTCACAAAAAGATGAGTTTATCAGCTGCAGTGGGCATGAGGCCTTACTGTAGGGCACTATACTATAGAGGGAAAGGGCAGAAAAAGAGAGAGTTCATCAAATGTGGGGTGTTTAGCCAGGAGAGCAATCCTCCATCAGTAGCTACAACATTAGGCTTTTCATACCGACACTACAGTATGAAGAGAGGAGTGAGATAGAAGTGATCTGTAATACCCTTGCTGCCCAACCTATGGCATTTTGACCCTTACTGTGTGGCCCTTGGGGACCCTGAAAACAGTAGTCTGTGTTTTGGTGCTTACTCAATCCTTTAAAAAAATGTTTGTTTGTTTTGCCTGATTTCTAACAGATAAATTGTTTGGGTTGATTCTTTCATGCTACCTTAACTTTTTTATGTGCTTCCTGTCCTTTTCCCTTTTTTATGTTTTTTTTTTTATAATGCTGAAAGAAATTTTAAACGGTAAACAAGGAGTTTTTTAAGGGGTCTGAATGGAGCACAAATGTGCAAAACATTGATTCATTAAGGCCTCATGCACACAGGACCTTTATTTAACCACTTGCCTATATACTGCAGCAGGTTGGCTCTGTCCCGTGAAACGATGTAACTGTATGCCACAGGGGAAGCTGATCTGCGGGTCCGGCGGCCGCGATTGATGCTCCCCGTGGAGACAGAATTGTTGTAAACATGGCAGACCGCTGTTCTCTCAGCAATGAACACAGGGCTCCTGTGTTCTTTCTATTTAGGAACACAGGTCCCTGTGTTCATTCCACAAGTCCATCCCCCACAAATTTAGAAAGCACCCCCTAGGGACACATTTAACCCTTTGATCGCCCCTGGTGCTAACCCCTTCCCTGCCAGTGTCATTAATACAGTAACAGTGCATATTTTTAGCACTGATTACTGTAGTAATGTCACTTGTCCTCCCAAAAGTGTCAAAAATGTCCAGTTAGGTGTCCAATCAGTCCGCCTCAATGTCGCAGTCCCGATAAGAATCGCTGATCACCACCATTGCTAGTAAAAAATGAATAAAAATGATATAAATCTTTTCCCTAGTTTGTAGACACGATAACTTTTGCGTAAACCAATCAATATATTCTTATTGGAGTTTTTTTACTAAAAATATGTGGCAGAATACATATTGGCTTAAAATTATGAAAAAAATTAGATTTTTATTTATTTTTTAATTTATTTTATGGGAATGTTATATAGCAGAAAATAAAAAATATTGTTTTTGTTTTTTTCAGAATTGTCGCTTTTTTTTTTGTTTATAGCGCAAAAATAAACAATTGCAGAGGTGATCAAGTACCACCAAAAGAAAGCTCTATTTGTGGGGGAAAAAAGCACATCAATTGTATTTGGGTACAGTGTCGCACGACCACGCAATTGTCAGTTAAAGTAACACAGTGCCAAATCGCAAAAAAATGGCCTGGTCATTAAGGGGGAAAACCTTCCAGTCCGGGGGTAGTTAACTCTCCTAGAAGCCAGCAGCGTTTTTGAAGAAAAAAATGCCTGACTCTTGTAAAAGTGTCTTAAGCTTTAATAAGCTTTTAGGAGCTTTTACAGGAAGTTAATTCATTTCATTAGTCAGAATTAATAATTTATTTGTTTCAATTAACCAATGTTCAAGCAAAAACTTTTAGCAGTGCTTAGAAGCTGTTAGCAGTTTTTAGAAGCTGTTAGTAGCTTCAAGAGTTTTTTTCTGCCCAAACTCTGCTGCTCCTGAGTCCTGAACGTACTGGTAGTCCTTTTTTTTCCTGCCTTTAAAAGCTTCTGCCACTGAACGCTGAAAAAAGCCTAAACTTTCTGTGCATGAGGCCTTAAGGCCCGGTTCACACTAGATGCAGTGCGAATTCACAGCAAATTTAGTGCAAATCTGAAACGCATTAAAATCGCAACCTGTTCATACCAACTGAATGCGGAGTGTATATTAAGTTAACAACACCCCACAATCAGTTTGCAAAACGCAGCGTGATTTGCAGAATCAGATCACGTGGGTGTGAAAACCCACGCGACCTGATTCCGATGCACACAAAAAAAGGGTCCTGCATGAGTTTGGTCTGAATGCAATGCAAATTCAGTCATACAGTTTGTATGGCTGAGTTCGCATCATACGTACATCACATGTGATCTGCACAGCAATGCGATGCAAATCACATGCGATGTCTGGCATCGCACTAGTGTGAATTGGCCCTATAACGGGCAACTATAGTAGTGATCTCTATCAGTTTCAAGCAATGTGTCTTCAGTCTATAACTGTCTTCAGAACTGTGACGGTACTCACCGTCACTGGGAGTGAAAGACAGATACTTGATGGTTTGCATTGTTTCAAATGGGTTCTGTGTTTACACTTATGCTAATGTGTATTGTACTTCAATGTCTGAGACAGGCTCTCCCTATTGTCTGTGTATTGAGGTGAGATGTGGAGTCTGTTAAGCCTGTCTGTCCCATTGTTAATTGTTAATGAACTCACATATTGTGCTTGTCCAGATGACTAGATAATTAGTTCAGGTTAATTCTATTTTTGTATACAATTTCATCTGCATATGATAATGTAATCAGGCAACCCCGGACCTGATGGGGTAATTTGATCAGGAGAGGTGTGTGCTCATGTGTGTATAAATTGAGTGTGAAACTGTTCAATTGAGGAGAAGGTTTCAGTACAAGTTGTCGGCTAGCTTTGTATGGGGGCAGTGGCGTACCAATGGGGGGGGCGGGGGTGCGGCCCGCCCCGGGTGCCACGCTCTGGGGGGGGTGTCAGCCGGTGTCCTGCCGGTGTGTTCAGACAGATCCCGCAGTGTGAAGGAAGCTGCAGTGGCAGCTCCTTCAGTCCGTGCTGCTAGCGGGGGGCGGAGCCGCGGCGGGAATAAGGGGGCGGAGCCGCAGCGGGAATAAGGGGGTGGAGCCTCGGCGGGAAGAAGGGGCGGAGCCTCGGTGGGAAGAAGGTGAGTGCCCATTGCCCAAGTGTGTGTGCTGGATCGGAGGGGGATGGGGAAGCTGTATATAGAGGAATTAATCTTTCTCTAATCTTCCTGCAGCTGCCTACTGAATTCTCCTCCTCTCCCTCCTGCAGGAAGAATAGGGAAAGATCAATTCCTCTATATGCAGCTGCCCCATCCCCATCCAATACACGTTCTTTTGCTGACCCCCCCTTTTCTTTAGCCCCCCCCCATGCTCTTCAGCTCCCCACAGTGCTTTCTCCCGCCCCCCAAGTGCTCCCTGTCCCCCCAGTGCTCTCCACCCCCTGGTTTTCCCTGCCCACCCCCCAAGTGCTCCCTGCCCCCCCCAGTGCTCTCCACCCCCCTGGTTTTCCCTGCCCACCCCCCAAGTGCTCCCTGTCCCTTGCAGTGCTCTCCACCCCCCTGGTTTTCCCTGCCCACCCCCCCAAGTGCTCCCTGCCCCCCCCCAGTGCTCTCCACCCCCCTGGTTTTCCCTGCCCACCCCCCCAAGTGCTCCCTGTCCCTTGCAGTGCTCTCCACCCCCCTGGTTTTCCCTGCCCACCCCCCAAGTGCTCCCTGTCCCCCGCAGTGCTCTCCCCCCCCACTGGTTTTCCCTGCCCACCCCCCAAGTGCTCCCTGCCCCCCCAGTGCTCTCCACCCCCTGGTTTTCCCTGCCCGCCCCCCAAGTGCTCCCTGTCCCCCCCAGTGCTCCCCACCCCCCTGATTTTCCCTGCCCACCCCCTCCCCCCAAGTTCTCCCTGTTCCCCCAGTGCTGTCCACCCCCCTGATTTTCCCTGCTTGCCCCCCAAGTACTCCCTGTCCCCCCCAGTGCTCTCCACCCCCCTGATTTTCCCTGCCCACCCCCCCCCCCAAGTGCTCCCTGCCCCCCCCAGTGCTCTCCACCCCCATGGTTTTCCCTGCTCGCCCCCAAGTGCTCCCTGTCCCCCCCAGTGCTCTCCACCCCCCTGATTTTCCCTGCCCACCCCCCAAGTGCTCCCTGCCCCCCCCCCAGTGCTCTCCACCCCCATGGTTTTCCCTGCTCGCCCCCCAAGTGCTCCCTGTCCCCCCCAGTGCTCTCCACCCCCTGCACCTTCCAACCCCCCTACAATGCTTTCCAAACCCCCTATTAATTCTCTACAGCCCCCCCCCCCCCACCGTGCCCTTCAACTCCTCCAGTGCTCTCTGCTTTGTCTGTGCTCTCCGGCCCCCCTAGTGCTCTTCTATCTTCTATCATGTCCTCAGCCTCTGAGCATCTACTGTATCATGTCTGTAGTCTCTGACCATCTACTGTATCATGTCTGCAGTCTCTGACCATCTCCTGTATCATGTCTGCAGTCTCTGACCATCTCCTGTATCATGTCTGCAGTCTCTGACCATCTCCTGTATCATGTCTGTAGTCTCTGACCATCTCCTGTATCATGTCTGCAGTCTCTGAATATCTCCTTTAGCAAGTCTCCAATCTATTACTCAAACTTAAAGGGGCACTGTGATGGGGGGCTGTGAAATTTGTGCAAAAAATATATTCTTGAACACATTACAATTTTTTTGTGGGTGTTTTTACATTTTAAAGTTGGGGGGGGGGGGGTGCCAGATATAGGATCCGCCCCGGGTGCCAAATGCTCTAGGTACGCCACTGTATGGGGGTTGTCTGGAAAACCTGATATCTATGTTCAAAACTGAGGGAAGCCGTATACTGACAGTGCGGGTCTCGGTTCCGTTAAAAGAACCATGTTCCCAGTCCCCAGACTGTAAACTATTCAACATGTTTACAGTCTGACCATCCACCATCCACAGTCTCCGACCATCCACTGTACATAGCTGCAGTCTTTGACCATCTCGTATAACACGTCTGTAGTCTCTGACCATTCATTTTGATGTTTACAGTCATGGAAAGTTTTCAGTAACATTTCCACTGACTCCTTTGTGCGGTCCTTTGGTGATGTCAAGGGACACACTTAAGAACCATTACATCAAGTAGGTTGAAAAAACTGTGTCATACAATCAGACCACATCAGACTGTTTATTCTGTATCATGTCTTTGAATTAAAAGCATTTGTTATATGCTAGAGAGAAATGGAAGGTTTAAACATTTTTGCCAGGGCTCTTATACAGGCAGTCCCCAGGTTACAAACAAGATAGGTTTTGTAGGTTTGTTTTTTTAAGTTGAATTTGTATGTAAGTTGGAACAGGTGCATTTTTAAGTGTAACTGCAGTGCAAAAAAAATGATGAAGCCTAGTATACAGTACATAATGAGATTATTGGACGATTGATCGTCCATTTTTTTTTTTTTTTTTTTTTTTGCATGCTAGTCTCTATTTCAAAAAAGAAGATGTTAATAAAGTACAAAAATTATCGTACGACAGAATTAAAAATTCGGAAGTGATGCAATGTAATATATTATATTTGTATTGTATTTTTGGGTGAAAACTGTACAGATTAAACTATAATCATACGATCTGGTATCGAATTAGAAAAATTTTCGGGTTTGCCCTTTCGGATAATTTCGGACGAAAGTTGTGTACTAACGATCAGATTTTCAAGTGATCGCTTTGAAAGCGATATATTTCATCTGATTTTCTGATTGTGTGTAGGGGCCTTAAATTTTGGATAGCATAGGGAAGGGTAACACCCCTGCAATGTTTGTTTTGCTGTCTGTGCCCCTGTTCACAAGAATACACCACACTTTCTGTCCCTGTGACAATTGGATTTTGCAAATTTTGGGTTGCTGTGGAAACAAGGAATGATGATAAAGGTTCAGTGGAGACGCCTTTTTCCCATGATAACTCTTACAGAAGATAATTTCCCCTTCTAGGGGTATATTTCTTTTCATTCCCTGTTACCTCCCTCTGTTTGTAAGCAGGAGTCGTATGTAAGTCGGATGTATGTAACTCTGGGACTGCCCGTATTCTTTTTATTTATAACAAGCATTTTACTGAGACCAGGGGTGTTGCTAGGTAGGAAAAAGACCAGGTGATTGAGCCCAAAGGTAAATTTGATCCCACAATGTCCCTTTCCAACATCAGAAGGGGGCATGAAGATCAATGCCAGGCAGCTTTGCCTGGCGCTGGATTAAAGGTGAGTGTAACACCAATTAGAGCATTTTGATGGGGCAAGGTTCAGGAGTGCATTGTACGGAGTGCAAGGTTCCGGAATGCGTTGTACAGGGTGCAGGGTTCTGGAGTGCGTTGTACAGGGTGCAAAGTTTAGGAGTGCGTTGTACGGGGTGCAAGGTTCTGGAGTGCGTTGTACGGGGTGCAAGGTTCTGGAGTGCGTTGTACGGGGTGCAAGGTTCTGGAGTGCGTTTTACAGGGTGCAAGGTTCGGGAATGCGTTGTATGGGGTGCAAGGTTCTGGAGTGCGTTGTACAGGGTGCAAGGTTCAGGAGTGCATTGTATGGGGTGCAAGGTTCAGGAATGCGTTGTACAGGGTGCAAGGTTCAGGAGTGTGTTGTATGGGAGTGCAAGGTTCAGGAGTGCGTTGTACAGAGTGTAAGGTTCAGGGGTGCGTTGTACAGAGTGTAAGGTTCAGGAGTGCGTTGTACAGAGTGTAAGGTTCAGGGGTGCATTATACGAGGTGCAAGGTTCAGAAAAGTGTTGTACAGGGTGCAAGGTTCAGGAAAGCATTGTACAGAGTGCCAGGTTCAGGAATTAGTTAAACTGCAAAGACACACATTAGTTAAACATTGCACACTTAGCTTGAAATCATGACTAGCAGTATACAGAAGCAGAGGGAAGAATGGCGACATCAGATGCAACATAAATGTGTGCAGCCGAGTAGAACATGCAGCAGTGTAACATCTATCCAACATAGCCAGTGATTGGTGGGCAAGCTGGGGGCGGCCACAATGAGAGTGATTGGAGTTGTCAAACTTAGGCACTGATCGCGGGGATGGGTGGGGCTGATATGTGGGGCTCCACCCCTTTGTTTTGTGCATAGACAAACAGCCAGCAGCAGTGGCATGTATACATTGCTGGCAGGGAAGGAAGGCGGAAGGGGGCGGGACCAATTGTAACTACTGTATATGCACCCACAGCGGTGTATAATTCAGGTTTATTATACACCGCTGTGGATGCACATACAGTAATTACAATTGCTCCTGCCACCTTCCTCCCCGGCCAGGGGCTGTTTGTCTATGAACGGAACAAAGGGGTAGAGCCCCACATATTGGTCCCACCCACCCCAACATCAGCGCTTCATTTTGACAGCTCCACTCACTCTTATTGCGGCCGCCCCTGACTTGCCCATCAATCACTGGATGCCAGATAAATGTTATATTGCTGAGGTATGTAGCCCCCAGTTCCCGGCCCACCCCAGGCCTTGGGACTCAGGGCTATATCCCTGGTCGCCCCCCTCCCGAAGCCACTAACTGAGACTCATTAGGTTAAATGATGAAGGCAGATTGTCCCTTTCTTTCTGTCCCAATTACACCCATCCAAGAATTGCAGTAAAAACTCTCTCAGAATTTCTGACCATTTCTCACTCTGCAGGAAGTAAGGGAAAATCTCACACTGCAAAAAAAGCTCAGAGATGCTCTAACACTTCCGTGCTCTATCTGACACTAAATAAAAAGTGTTTTCTGAGGGTGAGCTTTAAGACTATCCATTTGTTTTGTTTACAACAAGCCTTTTAAATGATCCATGTAAAATAACGGCTTGAAACCTTGACATCAAACACCAAAGGCCTGTACACACAATCTGGAAATCATACGAAAAAAAAATGCTTTCGGAGCAATAGTAGGATAATTTGATTGTTAGTAGACAGCTTTCGAGAGCCGATCATGACAGTTCATCTGATATTATTAGATGGGACAAGCACGAACATTTGTTTTGTGCGATACCAGATAATACGATTTTTGTTTAATCAGTATAGTTGTCATTCAAAACTACAATACAAATACACCACAACACATTACATCACTTCCAAAAAAATTTTTCTGCTGTACCAGAATTTTCGTAACTTTAGTAAACTCTTCATACGAGATTAACATGCACAAAAAAAAAAACGAACGATCATTGGTCCGATAATCTTATCATATGTACCAAGCATTAGACTAGATACATTCAAGTTATAGCAAATGTCTAAAAGAGACATGTACAGTGGATATAAAAAATCTACACACCCCTGTTAAAATGTCAGGTTTCTGAGATGTAAAAAAATTAGAAAAAGATAAATAATTTCAGAACTTTTTCCACCTTTAATGTGACCTATAAACTGTACAACTCAGTTGAACAACAAACTGAAATCTTTTAGGTGGAGGGAAGTAAAAATAAAAAATAAATAAAAAAATATGTTTGCATAAGTATACACACCCTTAAACTAATACTTTGTTGAAGCACCTTTTGATTTTATTACAGCACTCAGTCTTTTTGGGTATGAGTCTAACAGCATGGCACAACTTGACTTGGCAATATTTGCCCACTCTTCTATGCAAAAACACTCCAAATCTTGGTTGACCCCCAGAGGACAGTCGGAAAAACCCCATTAGATGGATTGCATGGAGATGACCCAAATGGAATACGAATCTATAAATCTGGGGCTGGGTACCACCCCCTATCCTATGGCCCAGTTTGTCCCCAAATGGGGTGTCGTAGGTGGGGGGCGCTGCCCTGGCCTCAGAACTGTACATGATAATGTAGTAATTGATCTCAGAAATAGCACAGTTCTCACTGATTTACAATAATTGTTATCTCATATTTTATACACACCCTGTTATTTTGCTAACCTCTATGTTGTTTTATATCAACATTATATAACTTCCTATGAAACTCAATAAAAATATTAAAGTAAAAAAAAAAAACACTCCAAATCTGTCAGATTGCGAGGGCATCTCCTGTGTACAGCCCTCTACAGATCACCCCACAGATTTTTAATCTGATTCAGGTTTGGACTCTGGCTGGGCCATTCCAAAACTTTAATCTTCTTCTGGTGAAGCCATTTCTTTCTTGATTTAGATGTAAGCTTGCTTTGGGTGGTTGTGTATCTCTTCATTTACTAGTATGCGGTTTAATTTTTTTTTTCACTGTATCAAAATGTAAATTCCTTTTGACAAACATATACAACATTTGTGGGAGCAAGATACGCTTTTTGCTTTATAATTCACTTTATAATGTCAGCCATTGTAAGACATGAAACATCATGAAAGCAAAGATTTTCTTTTCGACTTTTCACCCACTGTACTGTAAAAATACTGAATCTCATACTGGATTATTTTACTTCCCTCACAAGACTAAAATGTCAATGTTTTCTATTTAAATGCAATATGATTTATGAATTGCACATTATAACAATGACACTATGAAGAAAATGAAATGTGAAAAAGCACTGCAAATGAATTGGGTCAACAGATGTCCTTCCATGATTAGGGACAAGATAAACCCTTCCTAAAAAGTCCAGCTGTGATTTCCCAGTAGTATCCCCAAAGTAATTTAATTTACCATGCTGTAGTATTCAAGTAATTTGACCTTGCGTATATGTTAATCAAAATAGATGGATAGGTACAGAGTACAAATATACAGTAAATAGATAAAAGTACTTTCTAATTATATCTGCAATTTCATAAACTCTCATCTTTTTCCTTTATTTACTAAAAATGATTTGTGTCTATACTTTTCTCCCTTGACAGCTGAATAGAGCAGTATGTTTGTGTATGACACGCAGTATACTGTAAGTAAATACAGATGTTCTGCTCTCGGAAAAATTACAAATATGAATTCAAGCCTGTTATTTTTATATTTTTGCCAATTTTTGTTTTTGTCTAACTATTCGCATGTCTGTTTATATGTAATTTCTAACTGCCCTTACTGTGAACTATAATTCTAGCCAGGATAATAAACCCTTCAAGTACCATCATTACTAGCAGGTATCTGGTTCTTGCATTGGCAGCCTCATTTATTTTTAAGAGATGAAACAATTAGAACATATTTTACCTGTAAATAGAATACAGTAGGTTTTGGGACACTTGGCTAACACCAATGTGAATTACTGTACACAGTAACGAGAAAGAGTTCTATTTCCCATACTTGTTTTAGGAACAGGCATGCACACAACAAATGCAACCTAGCAAAAGTAATGGTTAGCATATTGTAAGAAATCTGCCTCTTAGAGTCTTTGAAATGCAGAGTCATAGATGTGTATCTGACAATACATTTTATTTCCATTTATTCTCTAATTTTATTAGTATCTCATCTAATAAAAAACTAGATATGCAACTCGGGCCCTTTCACACTAGCCTTATTTTTCTATTTTATCAGTATCTCATCAAATAAGTAAATAGATAGGCCCTTTCACATCAGTCTGTTCCCTAAACAGATACACAAATACACATGCATTGTATCACATATTAACACCCTTTTGAATGGCACCCAATGCACTAAGGCAGTGATAGCAAACCTTGGCACCCCAGATGTTTTGGCACTACATTTCCCATGATGCTCAACTACAATGCAGAGTGCATGAGCTTCATGGGAAATGTCGTTCCAAAACATCTGGGGTGCCAAGGTCCACCATCACTGCACTAAGGCAACGCAGCTCCAACTCATATGTGTTACAGCACACCACAATGCATAGTAATACATTACTATGTGTTGTGGTGCACTGCATTGCCAAAATGGTGCATGCACATTCTTTTCTTTGGACATTTGAATAGGCTTTTACCAAAATGCACGTTAAAGTACATTTTTATTCATGCATTAACATGCTTGTAAAATGAGTCTTGCATTAAGGCAGCTCTAATGGTTATTGGACTACCCATAAGGGTTTAAATGTCAGGAAATGTATTCCCATCCGATAAACTCAAAAAGCCACTTGAATGAGTAGTGAAATATTTTCAAGAATGAGTGTTGCCTTTGATCAATAAAAATGCCATTAACTGTATGACTAAAAACTTCAAACCTCAAACATCTCATCTAGATTCATACCTTGAGTGTATATTGTGGTACGGTGGACTAGGATACAACACTAGCCAAGGAAGTGAAATTTATGGAAACAGAAATAGTTTTCGACACTTGTCACACTGATGACGATCACTGTATCTCTTTTAGGACTAATTGAAAGATTTAGCAAAGGTTTCCTTATATCTGAACCTACCATTTACCTTAGAAACTCCAGTTTCTAATTATATCTGCAATTTCTTAAACATCTTTTCTCAAACAAAATTCATAAAAACCACTAGGATTTTTTAATGAATATTGGATTGTTCCAATTGTGAGCTATTTCAAACTTTATTCTTTAAAAATTCCACCCTTAAGATATCACTACAAGTTCAGAGCATCTGTTGCTATATTCAAACAATCAGTTTCGTAAAAGAAGCATTGTGCACTCATCAACTCTTTATACATGCAGTACTCTTAAAGTAAATGTAAAGCTTCATTTTTTAATTAAAAAAACAAACATATTTTGCACAGGATAGCCCCGATCCACCTCTTCTCGGGTCCTCCATCTGTGCTCCAGGCTCCCCCCCCCCCCCTGCCGATTGCCCCCATACCAAGCCACTTACTATGGGAGGATTCATGCATGCTAGCTCCTAAGTGTTGCTCTGTGTGTCCATAAGAAACACAGTGTGAAGCTCTGCCCTACCCCCTCAACACTGTCTGTGACTGACAACAGCTGCCATATCTGAGGTAAAAAGGGAGAGACAGAGAGAGTTTTGACTCTCGTGCACCTTGCTGGATCGAGATCTGGCTCAGGTATGTATTTAGAGGTGGCTGCAGGGGATCTGCATGCAGAACATTTTCTACCTTACATATACCCAGTAAAGTGACTGTCCTGAGTTGATACACATACAGGAAACAAATCCTCCTACATATGTTGTACAGGCTTCAGCCGTTCAGCCAGCTTCTGTCGGACGTGCATGCTGGAAAACCAGCAGATGACCGACTCCCGATCTGCACTCTCAGCTAATGGTGGAGACCGCTGATCTTACTGTTCTGGGGGGGCATTCCCCTGTCAGAACACAACAGCTCAGTGGGGAGATCATTCTACTAATGTCAGAGGGTTGGTACAGTGGCTCCGACTAGAGCTGTCAGTTTTTTTCACTGGGTTGCACAGAAAAAAAAACTGTTAGTGTGTACCAGGCTTTACCAGGTCATCCAGAGAGGCAGTGTCACTAATGACAGGGCTTACATCTTTATCCGGTCTTCCTTCCTGGTTTGTGTGATTTAGCTGTTTGAATGGCAGAGCTGCGATGATGTCACTCTCACCTATGGGCACAGGAGTCACGGCCGTGGTACGGCTCTCTTAATGGACGGCACACCATCCATTGAGAGCACAGTGCATATGCGCCTGTGACATTGCCAGCTGCTACTATTGTAAATATCTCATGCACATTTCAAAGATATTTACTGTACCTACAAGTAAGCCTTATCAAAGTGTGTTCATACTTTTACCAGGGTTGTGCAGTGCCCTTCTTGATTTTGCCAATGACCATCACCATATTATATTTATATCCACCCATTGAGGCATCCATTGCTGGCTACCATTGGTGCAGATTGATATCTGCCCAACAGTGGCTTTAAAGTTTCAGAGCCTGACATCAGCATGTGGAGCAGCTATAGTCTCTCAGATAAATAACATTGGATAGGAAGGGAAATAATTGCCACTGAACCCCAAAGAAAATGTATTATTGCCACTATATGTGAGTATGAATGTATTTTGCCACTGGACACCAATGCAAGTTTTATTGTCACTGCATATCAATGCAATTGTATTATTGCCACTGAAGGGCAATGCAAATTAATATTGCCACTGAACAGCAATGCAATTGTGTTTTTACAAATGAAATTCAATGGAAATGTATAATTACTGAAGTGCAAATGTTTTTTTTTTTCCATATTGAACATTAAGGATTGGTGAATCTTTCTAGGTATGACTCCCAGGGGAGTTCATCAAATCCCATTTGAAATTCAAGAAACATGAACTTAAAGTGAATAACACTGAAGTCTATTGGGACAAATCTTGATTTTAAATTCTGGCCATTTTCAAGGCAATAGGCAAGCTATTGCCAAAAAGAGCATTAGGAGCTGGGCAGTGCTATGGGGGACACTTAAAGTAGCTGCAGCTTTCCAATCATTCCAACTTAAAAGAAAGTTTTCCCTAGGCTGTTTTGTCTTCGACACCTGATTTTTTTCATAAAGTGCTACTAGGTCTAAAATGACCAGCGGCCATTATACTTTCACACTCAGCAACCACAAATCTAAAAGCTAGAGGTAACTTTACTACTAAAAAGCCCTCAACCTTCATCAAATTGGCCAGTGGCACAATTTATTAATAAATACAAAATAGAGATATAGGGGACTTTAAAAGTGCCAAAGTCAATACTCCACAAATAGCATATTGATATATGATAACAATTGTTTTATTATAATTACAAAATCCTAAAATACAGCAAAGTACACATTACAACTATCACAGAAGAACATGCGGCTTGAACAGTGATGCAGCAACTTTGTTTTTTTTTTTTTTTCCAAAAAGTTTATTGAAGAAACATGGTACAACAATAACAAAACATTACAGTGTGAGCATTGTAATAAGTACAGTAGGTACTGTTCATGTAAATACATGTAGTAACACTTGAAACATATCAAAAGGTAATAATAAAAATTGCAGATTACAGCTTCCAAACTAAGATAGAGTAAAGATGGGGGGGTAGAGGGGAATAACGTTACTCCCTTGTGACCAGCACAAGGGGGGGGGGGGAAGGGGGGGAAGGAGAGGATCAAAATCTGACATTCCTAAAGCTGGATATTTCAAATGATGAGACACTGATAAGGGTAAGCAGTCAGTTTATGTTATTACAGTATCCAATTAATAGAAGAATAATCAATGCAGAGATACCTCAATCAATTTTTGAAAATCAGGAGAATTACGAAAAGAGATCCAATCTTTCCAGATATTCGAATAGCGGGTAGGATTATCCTGGGCGGTGGCAATCAATTCCTCCATTTCGGAAATTCGCTCGATTTGGAGCAACCAATTTTGCAAAGAGGGGATTTTAGAGGTACCCCAAAGTCTTTGGATACACATCTTTGCTGCATTAATCATTATCATGGGTAATGATCTAAAGTATTTAGGTGGCGGAGTAGCAAAATGATTCAGGAGGAAATGAGCTGGTAGCAGATCTATTGTTTGCTTCGTAATTTTTTCAATGTGTTGACGCACCACGTTCCAGAATGGTTTGATGGAAGGACATTCCCACCAAATGTGGATCATATCTGCAAAATGTGCTTTACAGCGCCAACAAGAATCAGGCACCTTACTATCAAACTTATTCAATAGATGGGGGGTGCGGTACCACTTTGTGAGAATTTTGTAATTATTTTCCTGAATGGACACATTAATTGAGCCTCTGAGGACGTTTCTGTATATTTTTTCCCAATGGTGATCCTGGATTTCTATGTTTAATGTTTCATTCCAATCATCACTCAGCCTGTCAAGGTGTGCAGGACACGAGTCCCACAAAAGGGCGTGAATTTTGGAAAGTAGGTGCTGTTGTGGAGAAGCTGCAATGCACAACTTTTCAAACTTCGTGAAGACTGATGGGAGGGATTTAGATTTGTTGATAAGGGGGGTGATGAAGTGATGTAGTTGTGTGTATTCCCAGAATGATAAGGAGTTATTGTGGAGATATTCTTTTAGCTCGGGGTGTGATAACAATTTCCCATTTTGTAACAGGTGAAATATCCTTAAACCCATTGCACAAGGAGTCTTGCAAAGAGAATGACGTGTCTGGCCTGGGGGAAATAGAGGGTTATGTAAAATCGGGGTCAAGGGACCAAGTTGTCTAGTTAGAGATTGGTCAGAGTTGGAGGAATGGAAGCAGCGTAGGGTAGGACCGATGAGAGGGTGTCGTTTTAATGAGTTTGTCAAATCGGGGTATGAGATCCAAGGTAGACACTGTATCGGAAGGTCAGAAAAGGAGTTCTCTAATGCTACCCAGTCTTTGTTTTGTATTTGTGTGTGCCAGTCAACCACACGAAGGAGGTGCGATGCTCTGTAATAAAGAAGGAAGTCAGGGATTCCCATACCTCCTTTTGATTTGGGTCTCGTTAGAGTCTTATATTTTATGCGTGGGGATTTATGTTGCCAAATAAATGCTCTAGTTGCTTTTTTGATGGACAAGAAGAAACTGGCGGGGAGTTGGATGGGAATGGTTTGAAACAGGTAAAGTATGCGAGGTAGAATATTCATTTTAACTATGGCAGCTCTGCCAAACCAAGAAAAATGTGCTTGATGCCACTTTTTGAGATCTTGAAGAATTAATTGTGATTTGGTTAAGTGATTCAGTTTATATAGATCATGTAGTTTGTGTGGGATTTCTATCCCTAAATAGGTGATGGAGTTTGGTTTCCATGTGAAGGGAAATGATTTTTTGCACTGGGTAACTTGTGAGTCAGTAAGAGAAATATTCAAAGCTTCACATTTCGATTTATTAATCTTGAAGTTAGCAATATATTGGAAGATTTGAAGCTCTTTTTGTAAATTTGGGAGGGAGATAGCCGGATTGGAGAGAAATACCAGAATATCATCGGCGTATGCCGCTAATTTGTAGTGCTGAGAGGGGGTTTTGATGCCCGTTATGTCAGGGTTTTTCCTTATTGAATTTAGAAGTGGCTCTAGTGTGAGGATGAATAATAGGGGAGAGAGGGGGCAACCCTGGCGAGTCCCATTGCCAATTGTGAAAGGTTTAGAGAGTGAACCATTAATCCGGACCCTAGCAGAAGGGCGAGAGTACAGGGACAACACAAGACCAACCAGCCTGGGTCCCAAGCCTATGGACTCGAGGATTGCTCTTAAATAATCCCATGCTAGCCTGTCAAAGGCTTTTTCAGCATCGAGAGAGAGCATGAAGCCTTTCTGTTTTGTCGATGTGATAAGGTAGTGTATGTTCAAGGCTTTGATTGTGTTGTCCCTGGCCTCCCGCCCCGGAACAAAGCCCACCTGGTCCTTGTTGATAGCAACTTTGTTTTACATGTTTCACCAAAATATGGTTTTTTCAGGAGTCTTATGAGTGCTGCAAAAGCTTTTAAAATAAATGAGACACACAATTCATAAATGAGAAAATGAGTGAAAGAGTTAACAAATCAAATATAACAAAACGTAACCACTTATATATACTAGATCATTTGTGAAGTGTATCCTACTGGGGTGCTTTGGAGAATCAATCAAATAAAAAAAACTTCACGCATCAAGGTAATGAGGACTAACCCAGGATTCTACAATTCAATTTATTAATATAGTTTGTGGCCTTTGTTTTTCACAGTACCAAACTTTCTTAAAAAAGTTTTATAAAAACTAAGACCAGCAAGCTGGGAAGAATCAGTATGGGGGACTTTGTTATATACCACCCCCTTACTAAAAAAGCCAATTGTCAGTGAATGTGGGAATAGTTTGCAGAGAGCCTGTATAGGGAGAGTTAGCTGCTATACTTTTCTATATTATGCTAAACTAGACATTAATCCCGTTAAATTAACAGGCGCTAGAACATATGTGGGCAAACATTTGTAAAAAAAGACTTGTTCCAGTACAAAAAAGAGTGGACAACCATGCAGTTGATTTCTATCTTATCGTATTTATTCTTTAGAAATGTTACAGAAGAATAATGTGAAAAATGTCACATTTCTAATTTTTTTTTTTTTATGTAGTAAACAAAAACAATTAAGGTACGGTAAATGTTGCTTAAGTGCAAACCTTTTCAAACAATTGTAAATATACAAAATAGGTAGAGGTTTTTTTTTTATATTTGTTCTTGTTTATTTTTGGGGGGGGGGGTTGGGGGGGTTATGTTCACTGTGCATTGAAAGGGGGGCACGCAGTGCTGGGCAATGCTGTGGCACGCTGCAATGATTGGGGGCAATGCTGTGGCACTCTGCAATGATTGGGGGCAATGCTGTGGCATTCTGCAATGATTGGGGGCAATGCTGTGGCACTCTGCAATGATTGGGGGCAATGCTGTGGTCACTGTGCATTGAAAGGGGGCATGCTGGTCTCTCTGCATTGAAAGGGGGGCACGCAGCACTGGTCACTTTGCATTGAAAGGGGGCACGCTGGTCACTGTGCATTGAAAGGGGGCACGCTGGTCACTGTGCATTGAAAGGGGGCACACTGGTCACTGTGCATTGAAAGGGGGCACGCTGCTCACTGTGTATTGAAAGGGGGCACCCTGGTCACTGTGCATTGAAAGGGGGCACGCTGGTCACTGTGCATTGAAAGGGGGCACGCTGGTCACTGTGCATTGAAAGGGGGCACGCTGGTCACTGTGCATTGAAGGAGGGCATGCTGGTCACTGTGCATTGAAGGGGGGCACGCTGGTCACTGTGCATTGAAAGGGGGCACGCTGGTCACTGTGCATTGAAAGGGGGCACGCTGGTCACTGTGCATTGAAAGGGGGCATGCTGATCACTGTGCATTGAAGGAGGGCATGCTGGTCACTGTGCATTGAAGGGGGGCACGCTGGTCACTGTGCATTGAAAGGGGGCACGCTGGTCACTGTGCATTGAAAGGGGGCACGCTGGTCACTGTGCATTGAAAGGGGGCACGCCGGTCACTGTGCATTGAAAGGGGGCACGCTGCTCACTGTATATTGAAAGGGGGCACCCTGGTCACTGTGCATTGAAAGGGGGCACGCTGGTCACTGTGCATTGAAAGGGGGCACGCTGGTCACTGTGCATTGAAGGGGGGCATGCTGGTCACTGTGCATTGAAGGGGGGCACACTGGTCACTGTGCATTGAAAGGGGGCACGCTAGTCACTGTGCATTGAAAGGGGGCACGCTGGTCACTGTGCATTGAAAGGGGGCACGCTGGTCATTCTGCTGGGAAAGTCGGAACTGGTTACTAAAATTTTTGAATCCCGCCACTGTGTATATATATTCACAAACATTTATCACCACTCTAAAGCTGGCCATAGGTGAGTTAGTTGTTTTATCGTTCTACCGGTGCGTTGAATAAAAAAAAACTGACCTGATTTCCCCATGCACATATTTAGCCCTGGTTCACACTGGTGCAGTGCTGGAAACCCTGCGATTCAGTGCCAGTTTCTGAATCGCACGCTGGTTCACACCGAGATCTGCAAACCGCTGGGGGTGTCAAGCCCTGGGCTGGCTTATATATATATATTTATATATGTGTATATATATAAGCCAGCCAAGGCCTTGACACCCCCAGAGGTTTGCAGATCTCAGTGTGAACCAGCGTGCGATTCAGAAACTGGCACTGAATCGCAGGGTTTCCAGCACTGCACCAGTGTGAACCAGGGCTAAATGTGTGCATGGGGAAATCAGGTCAGTTTTTTTTATTCAAGGCACCGGTAGAACGATAAAACAACTAACTCCCCTATGGCCCGCTTTTGAGTGGTGATAAATGTTTGTGAATAGAGCCTATTGGATGGCAGAGAACACATCATACACATGACCCCACAGCAGTGCAGAGAAGACATTGAGGAGGTGCTCCATCTGTAGAGGACTCTCCTCTCCCTCTATAACAAATACAGAACACACAGAGGATAATCTGCTGCCTGAACTCTGCCCTATACCTGGGTGCAGAATCATTCTCAAAACACATGGAGCTAATACTGTATACACAGCACTTACCTGCAGCTGCAGAACCACTTCCTGTGTCCTGCATAACCCTTCCCCCTAGAAACAGAGTACGGAATTTCCGGGTTCCGCCTCTACTCTGTGCCTTTTAACTGTGTGTTGGTGCCATGGAGAGCTTACACTGACACTGAATATGTGATAATAATAATAGTGTCAGAGCAGAGTCAGTCACAGAGGGAGAGATCACTGCACAGCCTGGCATGCAGGTCTCTCTCCAGTCTCCACCACCACTCCACTTTGCGGGGCGGTGCCAAGAGCTAGAGCAGAGCAGGAGGCGGGTGCGGCCAATCCGAGGGAGGCCTGAGGCTCTGCCCCTGAGCGATCGCATTGCATCGGGGATTGATCTGAGATTCTTATCGGGAGATGGCCGCAGAGTGAGACTTGCGGCGGACACTGCAAGGACCGCTCACGGACACCAGTGTCCGTGTGCGGATACCTTGCCGACCCCTAATCCTGAGGCGGATGTTGAAAGGTGGACGGGGATCCGCTCAAAAACACGCCCACCCAGCGCCGACTCTGCGTCTTAACGGCTGTCCTGGGGCACATGCGCAGTAGCGCATTTCCACGGATACAGGGAAAGCGGACGCAGAGACACATGGCTTTTATTAATATAGATTACTGTGGATTGCAGTGTGGTGGGCTTCATATTCTCATGTACCTCAGTTAGAAATCCAACAGCCCTTTTAAAAATGGCCTACCGTATTTTTCGGACCATAAGGCGCACCGGATTATAAGGCGCAGTATCAGTTAACAGTACATTTTCAAACTATTTTCATATATAAGGCGCACCGGATTATAAGGCGCACTTTTTTTGTGCAACGTTGATCCGCACAGGGTTTACTGGCAGGGGCTCAATTTGCAAACATTTTTCATGGATCCGCGTAGCCTTTAAACGCAGCTTAAAAAGAATCAAGACCCTAAAAAAAAAAAAATACAGAGAAAAATCACTCACTTTTATTAAACTTTTAAACAGCTTTATTTTACAGTCGGCTCTATTCATCTTCCATGAAACCTTCAAACTCTTCATCCTCTGTATCGGAGTTCATCAATCAATGTGAAACAGAAATTGTTTTGAGATCTCTTCAATACTCAAAGTTCATATATAAGGCGCACCGGATTATAAGCCACACTGCTGGTTTTTGATAAAATTTTAGGATTTTCAGTGCGCCTTATAGTCCAAAAAATACGGTATTTGCGTGTTTCTGCAACAAGTGTATTTGCTGTTTAGCTGCTGTCCCAGTTCTGTTGTTGCTGTTCTTGTTATATATTTTTTTAAAACATACATCTATACTGTTTATATTTCTAGTATGCTTAGTAAAATAAGAATTGATAGGAGTTTAGTGTTTTAGAATTTATTTTTTGAGGGCAAAATATTTTTTCCTGCTAGGGATTTTTTTGTTTTCGGGTGTGCAGTGTACATCTGCTGCTGACACAGGCAAAACTGTCCTTGGCAGCACATCACTTCACACGTGTGCAGTAAAGTAGCATGCACAAAAAGCATATTTATTACCCCTATTTCCGTAGCTGCCATTAAACTTAGCCGATCACTTTTAGAATGTCTAGTAGGTCTAAAGAACGAGGCACAGGTTCTGCACATGGTGGTAGCTTCTGCAGGGCAAAACAGTGTTTGGGCTGCACCTTTTAGAAGTAGGGCATGTTTACCCCTTTCTATCTCAGAGTGATCATGCTATACAGCCAAAGCACACTTATTCCACTCCCAGGTGCAGAGAAACCAGTTGTTTGCAAGTATTGCTAATGCTCCCTTTTTTTCTCCTTCTCCTCATCTTCTCCTATATTCATTATAGCCCTGCAAACTGGCAATGAGGGGTCAACAGAAATCTTTGATCAGAAGGTCACTGACTTACTGCAGAAGGATCTTGGCCATGCACATACATTCCTCCTTTAAGATGCTGAGGATGAGAAAGAAAGCCATGACCCTGGAGGGAGGGGACATCAGGCAGTAACAGAGATTTTCTAGCATCTGGAGCTTTCTACTAAGTAGCCACCATTGGAGAGGGAAAAGATCTGGGGAAGAGATAGAACAGCAGTGAGGGAAGAATTTGCCCAGGGGTATGAGCAGTTTACATAGAATTGATGGGAGCAGCCACCATAATCCATCTGGTGGCACTGTCCCAAGGTACAGGCCATCACTATATCCAGGGCTGGCCTGCAGAGCTCTGCACTTTGGGTCGTTTTAGAACATCTGCTACTGACAACACCATTGTTGTCTGTTGCCTCTGCCTGCAGCATATCAGCCCTGGTAAAAGTACCAGTCATTTGAGTAACACATAGCTTTGTACTATAGAGCTTGGTGGGAGCAGCACCTCAATGAGACAAGTAAGCAGTGAAAAAAATCTACACTCCTCCTCCACATCTTTTTTTCTCTTCTCCTCTTCCCCTTTATCCATCAAATTCTTCTTCAAATATAGATAAAGAAAGTAAGTGAAAGCCGCTGGCAACACCACAACAGAACAATTTGTGTTAAGCCATATATAAGACATAAGTTGCCACGCAAAATGATCAAAAAGTGAAACAATAAAAATTTTAAATGTGCTCCAAAACCTACAAAATGGTGAAGATGAGCAAAAAGTCTCTTTCTGGGTGTCCAATAAGTGAATGAGATGCTGTATAAAACTCCACCGTGAGTTATACAAAACGCTTGCTTACCAGAACATAAGACTCCATATTATAAGAGTCTAGGCATGTAGTGGATGGTAAACCGATGATCAGAACAATTCCCTCTGCTTTAGGCTGAAGAGAATGGTGTCATGGCTGACAGTGTAAGTTGCTCCAATTCACAGTCCATAGGGAAGAAAGAAATTGCCCACATAGTGTAAAACTGTATGATGTTTATTAAGACAAAGTGATGCTAAGAATTTACAGAAATCCAGATAAAACCAACATGAAAAAGTCAAAAGTTCTTGGTGAACTGGTCCGCTAGTAAACAGAATTGGCTTGTGTGGTCATATCAGACATGGACTCCACCCTATATGTTTCGTCAGAGGTGACATTATCAGGAGCATGGGGTCCATGTCTGACACCATGAAGATATTTACTGACCAGAGCAGAAAGAGCACAGTTGTCCCCACTAATCCAATCATACTGCCAGTCAATATGGCCGCTGTTGTGTCGGAATAGATGGCCAAGCCTCCTTCTGAGAATTAAAAATGGTCACCTTTATAGTAAGCCAGATAGCCAAGCCTTGTTCTAAAAACAAGATGACCGCTTATGCACCTAGATAGATAACCAAGCCCCTGTGTCAAAATACGGGAACAACCAGAACTCATCCTTGATGGAGACACCCAAGCGTTATCCCAGTCCACAGGCACTCCAAAAATGGGCAAAAAGCAAAAATAAATCAACTGGTTAGTCCATATAAATATGTGTAGCTAATAAAAATAGTAATGTTGAGAACAATGATAAATAAATGCAATGTCCTAGACAGATTGGATGGCATCAAGTCTGGTTGATAGAATATCTATAAAAAACAGGTAATTACAAATGGGAAAATATACATCCCCTATTATGCCAGAAAAGATATTTGTGTTAAAATATATATTTTTTTTTTTCAAATTCTTTTTATTTGGTTTTCAGAAAATAAAGAACACAAAATACGTACAAGTACGAAGTAGCGAAGCATTTGTACATATCACAACTTAGCAAACAATAGAAAGGAAAATACAATGTTTTTGAACAAACAAGTAAGATATAATGCCATCTAATAAACATACGTGTGAAGCCCACAGCCCCCAAATGGATACATTCGTAGGCGGTAAATTAATGAACAAACTTCATTAGCCAACATCTTAATATATGTTTCTACAATGACCTCATCGGGTGGGGAATGGGCGGAGGGGCTTATGACCCATATCTACATTGATTTAGTAAATGGCAATTTTACATTTCTAGGAGGGTGCCCCATCCAGGGAACATGCTGCCACCCCCCAGTTCGGGTCTAGCTTCCCTCCGCCCCGGCCCCCCGAATCCATCGCCCACAGAAAATTGGGCTCAACTTGAACTATGTTTGGGGAAATAATCGTTCCAGATCGACCATTTGGCCTGAAATTGTCGTACCTTAAGTTCAGTGAAGGCTAGGGTTTTTTCGTAGATGTAAGATTCTCCTACAAGTTGAATGACCTCCCTCTGAGAGGGAACATCTGCACATTTCCACTTGCGTGCTATGGACAATCTAGCAGCAAAAAGAATGTTTTGGACAACAGTCCTAAATTGGGGGGGATACCTGTCTACATTAATACCTAAGATGGCCTGTTCAACCATCACTCTGTTTAAGATTCCCGTAATGGATGCAATAAGTTTTGATACAGAGGCCCAGAAACTTCTCAGGGAGATACAGGACCACATCACATGTAGTAGGGTGCCCACCTAACCGCACCGTCTCCAACATAGATTAGATGTCTCTGGGGAATACTTGGCAATAGTGTATGGTGTTTTGTACCACCTGAGATGTAGTTTTTGAAGCCCTTCCCTGAAGTTGGAGCATCTGGTATGTGTTCGAGTAAGCTTACAGGAGTTTAGCCATTGCTCAGTGGTGAATTCCTGGTTAAGTTCGCTTTCCCATTTGAGATGATGGGTGTTTTTGATAAATGACCCCTTATCCTGTAGAGCTGTGTAGAATGTGCCTATGCCTTTGAGCTGTTTGCTGGATCCAAAACATAGGGAGTGAACCTGTGCTGGCATGGAGATACTAGTCGCTTCTAGGCTAGATATCAATTGAGTCACCCTACAGAACGTGAGAAACTCCCCGGCAAACGAGGGGAACCTCACACACCTGGTGGCAAAGGAGGAGCTACCCTGATTATTTTTAAAGTCTTGGATTGTATGTATACCAAAAGATGGCCAGTGGTTTACTTTCAGGTTTGGGGAAAGGAAGGAGAGGGTCGTCAGAGGGATAGGGATATCCACTCTGCGACCTACCTTGGTATTGTGGGTAAAAAAGTACTGCCAGGCTTGTATTGTGGCACTTATAGTCGGGTGTACCATAGAAAATGTGCGTTTAGATAGAGGGATGCTAAGTATCAAGTCCGCCAAGGACCCCTGTGGCACCACCGACTTTTCTAACCTGGTCCAGCTGGGAGCCTGATCTGGTTTTAGCCAATGTAGAGATTGTGTGAGGATGGCTGCCATATGATAGTCCCTCATATCTGGAACCCCCATGCCTCCCACCAGGGGATGTCTGACCAAAAGCTTATGAGAGAAGCGGGGTTTTTTCCTGGCCCACAGGAACCCAGAGACCACGGACTGCACTTTGCGGTAGAATGCTTGGGGAATCTTGATGGGAAGCGCCCTGAAAAGGTACAGGAGCTTCGGGAATGTTAACATTTTAAATGCCGCATTTCTGCCCGACCATGAGAGGAAATGTTTATCATATCTGTCGATGTCCCCTGTCAAGGTGTCCATAAATGGGTTGAAGTTCAATTTAAACAAATCCTTCGTATTACTTGTCAGCTGGATGCCCAAGTAATCGATAGGGCCCTGACTCCACTGGAAGGGTACTAAATGTTTAATCTCTGTTCGTGTGTTGTCATCTATTCCCACCCCTAGCATGTGCGACTTAGTGTCATTAATTTTGTAATATGAGATGGAGTGAAATTCCTGAAGAACTTCCTGAGCTGCAGCAAGGGAGGTTTTTGGGGCTGTCATGGATAAGATAACATCATCCGCGAACAATGAAATCTTATTCGGGAAACCGTGGATGTCCAGACCCCTGATTCCCGGGTGGTTTATAATCCTTTCCGCCAGAGGCTCCATCAGGAGAACGAAGACCAATGGGGAAAGTGGGCACCCTTGCCTGGTCCCATTTGTCATATCAAATTTCGTAGAGAACATACCCTCCGTGTAGACATAGGCCGAAGGTTGAGTATATAAAGCCATGATCGCGTCCAAAATCTCACCCCCCATGCCGAAACGTTGCAAAACTTTATGTAGATATCCCCAGTGAATCCTGTCAAAGGCCTTTTCGGCGTCAAGGGACAGGAACACTGTGGGCGTATTTGTGGATTCAGCATGGTGGATGAGATTCAGGAGGCGCCTTGTAGCGTCAGTAGCCTGACGGCTCAGTACAAAACCTACCTGGTCCTGTGTCAGGGTCCGGACTGGTAGCAGGAGCGATGCAGGGAGTGGATCCGCTGTGTCAGTGAGGGATTGGCGTGGACCGTACCGGAGGATCGGTTCTAAGTAGTTACTGGTTTTCACCAGAGCCCGCCGCAAGGCGGGATGGGCTTGCTGCGGCGGTAACTACCAGGTCGTGTCCTCTGGTAGCGGCTCAACCTCACCGACTGCTGATATAGGCGTAGTACAAAAGGGACAGGCAGAGGCGTAGTCAGACGTAGCAAAGGTCAGGGCAGGCAGCACAGGTTCAGAGGCGATAGTCGTTAGCAAAGGGTTCGGCAACAGGCAAAGGATTACACAAATAACGCTTTCACTAAGGCAACAAGGCAACAAAGATCCGGCAATGGCTGGAAGGGGCAGGTCACTTATATAGGAAACAGGAAACAGGAAACAGGTCACAGGAAACAGGTCACAGGAAACGGGTCACAGGAAACAGGTCACAGGTCACAGGAAACAGGTCACAGGAAACAGGAAGGGAGGTTTGGACCAGGCACCAATTACTGGTGAACAGGCCCCTTAAATTTCAAACGACCTGCGCGCGCGCGCGCCCTATGGTGCAGGGGCGCGCGCTCCGGGAACCATGTGAGCGGGGAGCGGAGGAGGGAGCCGGAGCGGGCACAGGTGAGTGGATCTGGAACGAACGCTGCGAGCGCTCCGGTCCAGAAGCAGGGACCGGAGCGCTCAGCGTTACAGTACCCCCCCCTTTGGTCTCCCCCTCTTTTTGGTACCCAGAAACCTGAGGATGAGGTTACGGTCCAAGATATTCTCCTCTGGCTCCCAGGATCTCTCTTCAGGACCGCAGCCCTCCCAGTCCACCAAAAAATATCTTCTCCCCCTGACCAATTTAGAGGCCAATATCTCCTGAACGGAAAAGACATCCGAGGTACCGGATACAGGCGTGGGAGGAAGATTCTTGGGGGAAAAGCGATTAAAGACCGCAGGCTTGAGGAGGGAGACATGAAAACAGTTGGGAATTTTAAGGGAGGGAGGGAGATGGAGTTGGTAACACACAGGATTGATCCTCTTCTTGACCTTGTAGGGTCCCAAATAACGAGGACCAAGCTTGTAACTTGGAACCCTGAAGCGGACGTACTTGGAGGAGAGCCAAACTCTGTCCCCAGGAACCAGGACAGGAGGAGACCGACGTTTCTTGTCCGCTTGGATTTTCATGCGGGATGAGGCCTGTAAGAGGGACAGGCGCGTCTCACGCCAGATGGCAGAAAAGTCTTGCACCAGGTCATCCACTGCAGGTACACCGGAGGAGGAGGATAACGGCAGAGGAGGCAGAGGATGACGACCGTAAACCACGAAGAAGGGAGACTTGTTGGTGGCGGAAGAGTCTTTGTGGTTATAGGAGAACTCCGCCCACGGGAGGAGGTCGACCCAATCGTCTTGACGGGAGGAAACGAAGTGGCGAAGGTAGTCGCCCAAGATTTGATTGACCCGCTCTACTTGTCCGTTGGTTTGGGGGTGGTATGAAGAAGAGAAATCCAGCTTGATTTTAAGCCATCCACAGAGAGCCCTCCAGAACTTGGACACAAACTGGACTCCTCTATCGGAGACAATATGTGAAGGCAGGCCGTGTAACCGGAAGATGTGTCGGAGGAAATGCTTGGCCAACAATAAGAGGCATACCCGAATCGGTTAAACCTCAAGACCTGTCTGACTACTTTACTTGTATTATGCAGGACTTATTACCGAATGTGGCACCCAATGACCTGGCAATAGATAGGATCCACAGACTACCTAAACCTAAGCATATTCCTGATAAGTACCCCAGAGATGCTATTGCCAGGATACATTTCTATACTGTGAAAGAGAGGGTCATGGCACGGATGAGGAAGGCCGTGGACCTCCCGGTCAGTGTGCAAGGCCTGTCATTTTATGCGGACCTATCCGCCCACACCATGAACAGGAGAAGAAACTTGTTAACAGTGACGAAACCCTTGAGAAACAACCATATCCAGTATCGCTGGAACTATCTGGCAACACTCCTAGTTACTAAGGGGGACAAGGAATTTAAAATAACAACCCTGGAATATGGCATTAACCTGCTCCGTCAGTGGGGTATATTGGACTCTGATGACTCAGACACACAGCGCCAATCTAGGGGTCCTGACTGTTCCCCGTCCACCTGACTGAGGAATTCTTTCTGCAAGTGTCTATTTGCTTCATGTGGGAGTTGACCCTCCATTCACTAGATCGCCCAGTTTTAGATATCCGGCAGTTCTGTTCGGCTGCTTATAGTATCTTGTACTAATTGCCCCAAGTTAGCAGATTTTCATTCTGCTCAGATTTTCACCCGGATATCGTCAATTTTTACTTATGAGCGCCAACTGTTCCTAGCGCCTTGTGTTGTATGTGTTTTTCTTTTTTTTTTGTTATCTTTTTCATACTTTATTTTTGCTTTTTCTTTTGACTATTTTTTGACGCCTGTACCTTGCAGAGCTCACACCGCTTCATACCACCATGTCTTTCAAACTGACATCACTGAACGTTCGAGGTCTTAACAGTCCGTTTAAACGTCATATGCTGTGCAGAGAACTTAAAACGCAAAAATGTGATGTCATGCTCATTCAGGAAACCCATTTCTGTGCTGCAACGCACCCCATGCTTAAGTTCAAGCAATTCCCCCATGTTTACTATGCCAATGGCCCTAAGAAAAAAGGGGGAGTGGCCATCCTCATTAAAGACTCTGTGGATTATAAGTACATCTCCCACCACTCTAACCCTGAGGGCCGCTTCCTCTTGTTGAAATGTGAAATAAACAACGTCAAGTACTCCCTCCTCAACGTCTATGCCCCCAATGCTAACCAAAATTCTTTTTTGAAGAAGCTGTGGAAAAACATCAAACCGGATCTTTCCGGATTTGTACTGCTGGGGGGAGACTTGAACTTAGTGGCCAATTGCCGCCAGGACATTTCCAGGGACCATCCAATGCACCCCCGCAGAGCGGATTTATCCAAATTTCTGATTTCCTCGGACCTACAGGACATCTGGAGATGTCATCACTCCTCGGAGAGGGACTTTTCCTTTTTTTCTAAAGTTCATTCCTCGTATTCCAGGATTGATATGATCCTCTCTGATAAGTTTTTGTTACAAAAAGTAGTGGAATCTACCATAGGCCAAATTACATGGTCGGACCACGCACCAGTTTCAGTGACTATAGGCCCTCGGGTCTGCTCCACGAGAGCCAACAGGTGGAAAAACGACATTACTATTTTTTGTGACCCGGGGACTTCCTCCGAGGTCCAAGTGGCCCTGGAGGAATTCTTCCGCAACAATGACAATGGGGAAACTTGCCCATTTATGGTCTGGAACGCTCATAAGGCATTTATGCAAGGTTTCCTCATGTCTAAGAGTGCAGCTAAACCGAGGCAGAGGAGGCAGCAGTTGGAAGACATGTTACAAAAAATCCAACAGTTGGAATCCCTTAACAAGCTAAACCCGCTTCCGCACATCACTGACCAGCTGACGCAGGCCCAAAATGAGTTGCGCTTATTGCTACTAGGACAGCATCAAACTCAAATCCGTAAGATGAAAGCTAACTTTTTTGCTCACGGAAACAAGGCTGGCAAACTTCTAGCCAACCATCTAAAAGACGAACGTATCCGACAACGCATCTCTAAACTGACTCACCATTCGACTGGACAGACCTTGACCAACCCCAAAGATATTGCGGATGCCTTCAGTCAATACTATGGCTCCCTTTATAATTTGAAAGACGACGTGTCCACTCCCCAACCGTCCCTGGAGGACATAGATAATTGTCAAATGCCAATCAGAGCAGAAAGGGGCGGGGGCGGGTTGGGGCTCTGTGTCTAAATGGACACAGGGAGATGTGACTCAGCTCGGGTGCCCCAATAGCAAGATGCTTGCTGTGGGGGCACTGAACAGGAGAAAGGGGCCCAAGAAGATGAGGATCCGGGCTGCTCTGTGCAAAACCAACTGCACAGAGGAGGTAAGTATAATAAGTTTATTCTTTTTATAGGAAAAAAATAGACCTTATAACCCCTTTAAATGTTTAAAAAAAATGCATTTAAATATATTTGGGAAAGACAAGGGGATGTGACTATCCTCTTTCCGCAAGGGGCACCAACACAGTTGGTGGTAATAGTGTCCAAATCAAAATATTAGTACACAATGAATAATGTTAATAAATATACATTTCTATAATATACAGTATAAAAGATAGGTCTCATTTTAGGTTCTCTTTTAAACATTATAGAAATGTATTGATTTTTTTATTGTTTCACTTTCTAATAAGCAGCTTGTTTAAGAGAAATTCTCTAATTACTCCAAGCCAAAAAATAAAAAATAAAAAAAATTAAAGGGATGACAATTAATAGAAAAAATAGCAAGGGCATTGACAACTGAAGAGCTGGATATCAATCAGTTATTTCAGACAGATATTGGTCTCTAGAAGGATTTTTGGGTTTACAGATCTGTGCACACATTCAGGTTGTATAAGAAACCTGTACCCCACCACTACAATGTACCTCAGCACTACAATTGAACAACGTATTTAAAGTAAATAGACAGGGGGAGGTTCTGTATTGAAAAATATACTGTGGCACTCAGGGCAGGGACAAGGGGTGGGTAGGAGGGGCGGTGCCCTGGGCGCAATGGTTTATTGCAGGGAAGGGGGGTGCCTTGACCCTAACCCTAAGGGAAGGGGGAGGGCGCAGTTTGGCATCCTTGCCCTGGGCGCTGGATGACCTTGTCCCAGCACTGGTGGCACTATCCCCAAATAAAGCTAAAAGAAAGAGGCCCCTACCTATCTTCCAATTGGAGGAAATGGCGGGAGAAAATTGGGGGATTTTAGAGTGCCCAACAACTAGTGGATTGCTTGTAATTGAAAATATAGTCCCTAAATATATAAAAACATCATCAGAAAACTAGCTCAGTCTATGAAAAAGGGGGATAAGACATTCTTCAGATATATAAATGAAAAAAGGAAATTAAAACAAGGAATAACTAAATTAAAAACAAAGGACGGAAGGTATGTAGAAGAGAATAAAGGGCTAGCTGACTGCCTTAATGAATACTTCTGTTCAGTTTTTACAGAAGAAAAAGAAGGAGAAGGACCTCCACTTGAAAGGATGACTAATGAATCTTTTGATGCATGTCATTACAGAGGAAGACGTTCTAAGATTGCTGTCTAAAGTGAAGACAAATAAGTCACAGGGTCCTGATGAGATACACCCAAAATTATTAAAAGAGCTTAGTGGTGAGCTGGCAAAACCATTAACAGATTTATTTAACCAATCATTAGTAACAGGAGTTGTCCCGGAAGATTGGAAATTGGCAAATGTCGTGCCCATTCACAAGAAAGGTAGTAGGGAGGAATCGCGCAACTATAGACCAGTGAGTCTGACATCAATAGTAGGCAAATTAATGGAAACCCTATTAAAGGATAGGATTGTGGAACATCTTAAATCCCATGGATTGCAAGATGAAAAACAACATGGGTTTACTTCAGGGAGATCATGTCAAACAAATCTTATAGATTTTTTTGACTGGGTGACTAAAATAATAGACGGTGGAGGTGCAGTAGACATTGCATATCTAGATTTTAGTAAGGCTTTTGACACTGTCCCACATAGAAGACTTATCAATAAACTGCAGTCATTGAGCATGGACTCCCATATTGTTGAGTGGATTAGGCAGTGGCTGAGTGACAGACAACAGAGGGTTGTAGTCAATGGAGAACATTCAGAACAAGGTCATGTTACCAGTGGGGTACCTCAGGGATCTGTACTGGGACCAATTTTGTTTAATATCTTCATAAGTGATATTGCAAAAGGCCTCGATGGTAAGGTTTGTCTTTTTGCTGATGACACAAAGATATGTAACAGGGTTGATGTTCCTGGAGGGAAACGCCAAATGGAAAAGGATTTAGGAAAACTAGAAGAATGGTCAGAACTCTGGCAACTGAAATTTAATGTGGATAAGTGCAAGATAATGCACCTGGGGCGTAAAAACCCAAGGGCAGAATATAGAATATTTGACACAGTCCTGACCTCAGTATCTGAGGAAAGGGATTTAGGAGTAATAATTTCAGAAGACTTAAAGGTGGGAAGACAATGTAATAGAGCAGCACGAAATGCCAGCAGAATGCTTGGATGTATAGGGAGAGGTATAAGCAGTAGAAAGAGAGAAGTGCTTATGCCGCTGTACAGAACACTGGTGAGACCTCACTTGGAGTATTGTGCGCAGTACTGGAGGCCATATCTCCAGAAGGATATAGATACTCTAGAGAGAGTTCAGAGAAGAGCTACTAAACTAGTACATGGATTGCAGGAAAAAACTTACCAGGAAAGGTTAAAGGACCTTAACATGTATAGCTTGGAAGAAAGAAGAGACAGAGGGGATATGATAGAAACTTTTAAATACATAAAGGGAATCAACTCGGTAAAGGAGGAGAGCATATTTAAAAGAAGAAAAACTACCACAAGAGGACACCGTTTTAAATTAGAGGGGCAAAGGTTTAAAAGTAATATGAGGAAGTATTACTTTACTGAGAGAGTAGTGGATGCATGGAATAACCTTCCTGCAGAAGTGGTAGCTGCAAATACAGTGAAGGATTTTAAGCATGCATGGGATAGGCATAAGGCTATCCTTCATATAAGATAGGGCCAGGGACTATTCATAAGATTCAGATATATTGGGCAGACTAGATGGGCCAAATGGTTCTTATCTGCCTACACATTCTATGTTTCTATGTTTCTATGTTTATTAGTACATCAAGTGTTAAAAACGTTCTGCAGGTAATCAATATAACTAACAATGACATAATCAACCACATATATAGTCCAACCGAATAAACGGGATAAAATGAGTACAAATAAAGATGGATATGGATCATATTGAACAACGTAGTTTGTTACAGTACATATAAACTCAACCAATAAAATCTCATATTAGCTTTGACATGATAAAATCAACTGAAAAAAAAAATATTTTAATTCAATTGGTAGCTTTCATAAAAAATATTAGTTGGTGATATTGATATAAAAAAAGTTCTTGTTTGGACGCTTTATGTGTTACGGGGGTAACAAAATTCTTGCCTGTTAATCACTCTGTCTCATGCTTTCCCATAGAAAACGATATGCTTCTGTTCTGATGCAGATTACTCAGGCATATTCCACTGTTGTCTCCATTGCAAAAGGAAAAAAAATTACAGCCAGCAACAATTAAAATATTTGCCTGTAAAAAAAACATGCACAGTCTGTTATTACTGTAGTGCAAATGGATAGGAATAGACCATAGAGGCTGCAGGACATAAGCCGTATTAGGATGTAACACAAGAAGAGAAAAGGTGAAAACTCTTCCCTCCGTCAACCCCCCCATACAGAATTTTGCTAACTGTGATGACAGCAGTCTCAAATCCTATAGTTTCCACCAATCAATGACTGCTGTCTTCAATCCCACCATTACAACCATGTGACAATTGCGCTCTCAGCCTGTGCAGAGATTTTTAGCTCATGGGACAACAATTCAAGTGCAGGCAGATTAATTACCACTTAAGAACCAAGCCTATTTCTGACACATGTTGTTTACAAGTTAAAATCAGTATTTTTTGCTAGAAATTTACTTAGAATCCCCAAACATTATATATATATTTTTTAGCAAAGACTCTGGACAATAAAATGGCGGTCGTTGTAATATTTATGTCACACGGTAATTGCACAGCGGTCTTTCAAACTTAATTTTTTGGGAAAAAATATACTTTACTGAATTAAAAGAAAATTAACAGTAAAGTTAGCCCAATTTTTTAATATGTTGTGAAAGATGATGTCAGGACGATTAAATAGATACCTAACATTTTACCGTTTAAATTTGCGAACACTCGTGGAATGGCGACAAACTATGGTACTTAAAAATCCCAATAGGCGATGATTTAAGAAATTTTAATGGTTGCCAGGTTAAAGTTACAAAGGAGGTCTTTTGCTAGAATTATTTCTCTCACTCTGATGATAGTGGCGATACCTCACATGTGTGAACTGAACACCGTTTACATTTGTGGGTGCGACTTACATATGCGTTTTCTTTGGTCCGCGAGCACACATGGACGGGGGGGGCTTTAAAAAAAAAAAATGTTTTCCTATTTATTTATTTTTATTTTATTTTACATTTTTTCACTGTTCTTAAAAAAAAAAAATCTGATCTGATTTTATTGTAAACATCCCTTGTGACATTAATAGGCAGTGAAAGGGACTCTATATGCAGGGATCTGGGGTCTAAAATACCCCAAATCCCTCCTTTGAACTTAAAAGTATTCAAAATGCCAAAATTGGCATTTTTGAATACTGACAATTTTTTAAATCAGTGCCATTGTTGTGACATCGCTTCAGGGTTGCTTCATCAGAGACCCGATCTAAGCTGAATCTGGCTTTGTTTGGGACTCTGACCAGCCAGCGGATGCACTGTCTGGTCACTTGGGTCTCCCGGTGGGCTGGGAGACCTGAGCAAAGTGGCGGAGGCAGCAGGAGGGGGGGAGGTCCCCTTCTGCTCCCTGTGATATTGGCCGAGGGGCTGCTGAAAGCCGACTGCTGGCTATAAAAAACGGTACTGGGGTGATGCCTCTAGTTGCAGGCATCACCCAGGTACAACCACTTCGTCAAGGTATCTCAGTTTGCGGGAAGTGGTTAAAAGGGATCATCATTGTGATAGATAACTCCACAGTTAACCCTTTACACCCAAAAACAGTAGCTGCCACCATGTGTTTTACCCCACCATTATTAGCAACAGTTGTAACATTTCTGACCTTAAAAATGCATGTTACACTCACTGCCATGCCCGACAATAATTTAACAACAGAGGCTGAATTATGATGGTGTTCTTAAAAGTGGCAAGAATTTTTTCAATTCTTATTTAGATCATTTGGAGAATTGACCTATTGATGCTTAAGTATAAAAAAAGAAAAGAAGTGCAAGAACATATTTACAGAAAAACATGTTAAAACATAGACAATAAAAACATGAAAAACAGACAGCGATCTACCTTGATTGTATTGTGTGGGGGTGCAGTGCACGATCTTTATGCCTTGACCTGAGCCCAGTGAGGAGGAGAAAGGAGAAAAAAAAACTTTTATCAGTCTGTTAGGCGTTCGGTGCTGCACATTTAATGCAATCTCAGTGCATATGCGTCTGCTTAATCTGCATTTAAAAAAGAAAAAAAAATGTCCTTCATATTTAACTTTGGCATACAGTCTTTAGACAGACACTGCTTTTCTAACCTGCTCTTCAAAAAGCACCAATGTAAAGGGAAAATAATTATTTTTCAGTATTTAGGGAAAAAAAAATATTTTTCAGTTTTTCATTCAAATGTTTTTTTTTTATTCAATAGCGGAAAAGAACAAAAACAGTATCCAACCTGTTAGGCGTGCGGTGTGTAGCAGCCATTTCCTGCAACTTCAGTGCATATGTGTCTGCTTAATCTGCATTTAAAAAAGAAAAAAACTTTTTTCCTTCATATTTTACTGTGACTTACAGCATTTAGACAGACACTGCATTTCAAATCTGCTATTCAACAAGCACCAATTAAGGGGACAGTTATTTTTCAGCTTTTCATTCATATGTTACAGTGCGATACACCCATTGTATACTGTTGTTGTATTCCGCTTTGCAATAAAAACCCATTTGGGGAAAAAAAAGTTAATTGCGGCCCCGTCTGCATATATTTCAGTGAGATACACCCATTGTATACTGTTGTGTTTCGCTTTGCAATAAAAACCCATTTAGGTGAGAAAAAGTAAATTGCGGCTTTGTCTGCATATGGTACAGTGAGATACACTCATTGCATACTGTTGTGTTGCGCATTGCAATAAAAACCCATTTAGGGGGGAAAAAAGTTAATTGCGGCCCTGTCTGCATATGTTACAGTGAGATACACCCATTGCATACTGTTGTGTTGCGCATTGCAATAAAAACCCATTTAGGGGAAAAAAAGGTTAATTTCGGCCCTGTCTGCATATGTTACAGGGAGATACACCCATTGCATACTGTTGTGTTGCGCATTGCAATAACAACCCATTTAGGGGGAAAAAAAGTTAATTGCGGGCCCTGTCTGCATAGGGTACAGTGAGATACACCCATTGCATACTGTTGTGTTGCGCATTGCAATAAAAACCCATTTAGGGGGGGGGGGAAGTAAATTGCGGCCCTGTGTGCATATGATACAGTGAGATACACCCATTGCATACTGTTGTGTTGCACATTGCAATAAAAACCCATTTAGGGGAAAAAAAGGTTAATTTCGGCCCTGTCTGCATATGTTACAGTGAGATACACCCATTGCATATTGTTGTGTTGCGCATTGCAATAAAAACCCATTTAGGGGAAAAAAAGGTTAATTTCGGCCCTGTCTGCATACGTTACAGTGAGATACACCCATTGCATACTGTTGTGTTGCGCATTGCAATAAAAACCCATTTAGGGGAAAAAAAGGTTAATTTCGGCTCTGCTGCATATGTTACAGTGAGATACACCCATTGCATACTGTTGTGTTGCGCATTGCAATAACAACCCAGATAGGGAAAAAAAGGTTAATTGCGGCCCTGTCTTCATATGTTACAGTGAGATACACCCATTGCATACTGTTGTATTCCGCTTTGTAATACAAACCCATTTAGGGGGAAAAAAGGTTAATTGCGGCCCTGTCTGCATACGTACAGTGAGATACACCCATTGCATACTGTTGTGTTGCGCATTGCAATAAAAACCCATTTAGGGGAAAAAAAGGTTAATTTCGGCTCTGCTGCATATGTTACAGTGAGATACACCCATTGCATACTGTTGTGTTGCGCATTGCAATAACAACCCAGATAGGGGAAAAAAGGTTAATTTCGGCTCTGTCTGCATATGTTACAGTGAGATACACCCATTGCATACTGTTGTGTTGCGCATTGCAATAACAACCCAGTTAGGGGAAAAAAAGGTTAATTGCGGCCCTGTCTGCATATGTTACAGTGAGATACACCCATTGCATACTGTTGTGTTGCGCATTGCAATAAAAACCCATTTTGGGGAAAGAAAGGTTAATTGCGGCCCTGTCTGCATATGTTACAGTGAGATACACCCATTGCATACTGTTGTGTTGCGCATTGCAATAAAAATCCATTTGGGGGGGGAAGTAAATTGCGGCCCTGTGTGCATATGATACAGTGAGATACACCCATTGCATACTGTTTTGTTGCGCATTGCAATAACAACCCAGTTAGGGGAAAAAAAGGTTAATTGCAGCCCTGTCTGCATATGTTACAGTGAGATACACCCATTGCATACTGTTGTGTTGCGCATTGCAATAAAAACCCATTTTGGGGAAAAAAGGTTAATTGCGGCCCTGTCTGCATATGTTACAGTGAGATACACCCATTGCATACTGTTGTGTTGCGCTTTGCAATAAAAACCCATTTAGGTGAGAATAAGTAAATTGCGGCCCTGTCTGCATATGGTACAGTGAGATACACCCATCGCATACTGTTGTGTTGCGCATTGCAATAAAAACCCATTTAGGGGAAAAAAATGTTAATTGCGGCCTAGGCTGCATATGTTACAGTGAGATACACCCATTGCATACTGTTGTATTCTGCTTTGCAATACAACCCATTTAGGGGAAAAATATTACATTGCGGCCTACTCTGCATAATTTACTGTGAGATACACCCTTTGGATACTGTTGTTCTATTCCGAAATTCAATAAACACCCATTTAGGGAAAAAAATATTACATTGCGGCCTAGTCTGCATATATTACAGCGCAACAAGGCACACAGGTCTCTCATGGAGGCCCAGTTACTGGTGGTGAAGTGGTGCTGTTCCGCAGAGCGACTCATGCATGCGTGCTGCAGCTGAAACTCCACTATTGCCTGCTGCTGCTCTCACAGTCTGCCAAGCATGTGCAAGGTGGAGTTCCACCTTGTGTGCACATCACATATGAGGCGGTGAGCAGGAAGGCCGAAGTTATGCTGCAGCGCTGACAGGGGAGCAGCAGCAGGGTGAGAACGCCGAAAGTGCGCACAGACGGCCCGTACTTTCTGCAGCAGCTCTGACAAATCGGGGTAATTTCTAAGGAACTTCTGCACCACCAAATTCAGCAAATGCGCCAGGCAAGGGATGTGTGTCAAACCGGCTAGGCCCAGAGCTGCTACGAGATTTCCCCCATTATCGCACACCACCAGGCCGGGCTTGAGGCTCACTGGCACCAACCACTCATCGGTTTGCTGTTGAATGCCCCTCCACTACTCCTGCGCAGTGTGTGGTTTTTCCCACAAACAGGCAAGTTTTAAAACTGCCTGCTGTCGTTTACCCCTGGCTGTGCTGAAGTTGGTGGTGAAGGTGTTACGCTGACCGGATGAGGAGGCGGTAGAGGATGAGGAAGCGGAGTAGGAGGAGTTAGGAACAGGAGGCAAACTGAAGTGCACTGCAATTCTCGGTGGTAGATGGACATGTGCCATACTGCTATCCGCCTCTGGCCCAGCCGCCACTGCATTTACCCAGTGTGCTGTTAGGGAGATAAAACGTGCTTACTGGTCCACATATCCGTAGTTAGTTGGACCTTGCCACAGATGGCGTTGCGAAGTGCACACCTGATTAGGGATGATCGAACGGTTCGGGTCGACCATCGGTTCGGCCCGAACATTGGGTGTTCGAGGTTCGGCCGAATTTAGAACTTTTTGCCCAAAAAGTTCGGAATTCGGCAACCAGAACCAACCAAAATGCAATGCTTCAGGAAATGGGCTTTAAAAGCCCGTGATTGGACCAGAACCATTAGCAAAAGCCAATTGAGGGGGCAGGAGAATGCTAGGAATGTGATTGGAGTGACTAGGGGGTTCCTAGACCAATCATTAGTGAATACGCCCCCCAGTATATAAGATCGCCCCCGCCATATTCCTAGCATTGTTATACTGGACATGGAAGAGAGTGGAAGCAGTTCTGTTAATTTTACTTTAAAAGTGTCATTTAGCTATTTATTAGTGTGAGGAAAGGGATATCTAGTGTAGTTAGAGTGCTCCTTTACACTTAAGTTAGCTTCAAAAATTTAGTTTCTGTAGGGAAAGTGTTAAGTGTAAGGGGACTGTAGTGTAGTGTAGGGTTAACTGGCAGTGACTGCTATGGCAGGGTGACAAAACCCTTCCATAGCAGGGTGACCGCTATAGAGAAATGATCATTTCTCTGAATTGCTTTGGAACTGGAATATGGCTTCTCACCAGCCAAGCATTTTTTATGCTGCAGGGGCTGCCACTGCCAGTGCTTTTTTGAGGACATGTTTGATGTCAGACATGACATCTGAACATGTGTATAGGGGGTATATATACACATATATGTCTGTATATATACCCCTAGACATATATAGGTGTGATAGTAGCAGAAATATATGCTTGCGCTAATGAAATCATTTACAGTAATATATTTCTGCTACTATCACACCTATATATGGTTAGGTGTCTATATACATATAATTATGTGTGTATATATACCACTATACACAAGTTCAGAGATTTTGCCTGCCTCAAAAGAACCCAAAAAAATGCCAAAAAAAAACCGCTAGCGTTAAAAAAAAAATGCCCAGGTGTGTTTTTGCTGGCATTTTTTGGGGGGTTTTGGAGGCAGGCAAAACATCTGAACTTGTGCACATTACCACTATACACAAGTTCAGATGTTTTTCCTGACTGCAAAGAACCCAAAAAAATGCCTGCTTTGAAACCGGCAAGGTGCGAAAACCGAGTAGAGAAGCTAACCCCCTGAGCTGAAAGTTTTCTAATACAAACAATCCTTTTTTTTTCTGGTTCTGGACATGCTACAGAGCTGAAACTTCACAGGTACACCTTTTAGACCACCCAGACACAAAATCACACAAAAAAGTTCTTAAAAATTGTCATTTTTGATAAAAAAAGCCAATTATTGAAAAAATTAAAAAAAAAAGAGATTTTTTGATTTTTACTTTGGATTTCAGATCTGGTGGGTCTAAAAAGTGTACATGTGAAGTTTCAGCTCTGTAGCATGTCCAGAACCATAAAAAAAGATTGTTTGTATTAGAAAACTTTCAGCACAGGAGTATGGCTTCGCTGCTGTAACACCTTGCCGGTTTAATAGAAGGCATTTTTTTGGGTTCTTTGCAGCCAGGAAAAACATCTGAACTTGTGTATATTGGTACTGTGCACAAGTTCTGATGTTTTGCCTGCCTCCAAAAACCCCCCAAAAATGCCAGCAAAAACACACCTGGGCCTTTTTTTTTTTTTGACGCTAGCGTTTTTTTGGGCATTTTTTGGGGTTCTTTTGAGGCAGGCAAAACATCTGAACTTGTGTATAGTGGTGTATATACACACATACATATATTTATATACACACCTAGACATATATAGGTGTGATAGTAGCAGAAATATATGCTTGCGCTAATGAAATCATTTACAGTAATATATTTCTGCTACTATCACACCTATATATGGCTAGGTGTCTATATACATGTAATTATGTGTGTATATATACCACTATACACAAGTTCAGATGTTTTGCCTGCCTCAAAAGAACCCAAAAAAATGCCCAAAAAAAACGCTAGCGTCAAAGAAAAAATGCCCAGGTGTGTTTTTGCTGGCATTTTTTGGGGGGTTTTGGAGGCAGGCAAAACATCTGAACTTGTGCACAGTACCACTATACACAAGTTCAGATGTTTTTCCTGACTGCAAAGAACCCAAAAAAATGCCTGCTTTGAAACCGGCAAGGTGTGAAAACCGAGGAGAGAAGCTAACCCCCTGAGCTGAAAGTTTTCTAATACAAACAATCCTTTTTTTTTTCTGGTTCTGGACATGCTACAGAGCTGAAACTTCACAGGTACACCTTTTAGACCCCCCCGACACAAAATCACACAAAAAAAAGTTCTTAAAAATTGTCGTTTTTGATAAAAAAGCCAATTATTGAAAACATTTTAAAAAAAAAAGAGATTTTTGGATTTTTACTTTGGATTTCAGATCTGGGGGGTCTAATAAGTGTACATGTGAAGTTTCAGCTCTGTAGCATGTCCAGAACCATAAAAAAAAGATTGTTTGTATTAGAAAACTTTTAGCACAGGAGTATGGCTTCGCTGCTGTAACACCTTGCCGGTTTAATAGAAGGCATTTTTTTGGGTTCTTTGCAGTCAGGAAAAACATCTGAACTTGTGTATAGTGGTACTGTGCACAAGTTCTGATGTTTTGCCTGCCTCCAAAAACCCCCAAAAAATGCCAGCAAAAACACACCTGGGCATTTTTTTTTTTTACGCTAGCGTTTTTTTTGGCATTTTTTGGGGTTCTTTTGAGGCAGGCAAAACATCTGAACTTGTGTATAGTGGTGTATATACACACATACATATATTTATATACACACCTAGACATATATAGGTGTGATAGTAGCAGAAATATATGCTTGCGCTAATGAAATCATTTACAGTAATATATTTCTGCTACTATTTTGTGTGATTTTGTGTCTGGGGGGTCTAAAAGGTGAAGTTTCAGCTCTGTAGCATGTCCAGAACCAGAAAAAAGATCATATAGGTGTTAAAGGAGGGTTCCACATCCCTGTTCTACTGAAAAATTATCTTTTTTTTTTTCATGGTTCTGGACATGCTACAGAGCTGAAACTTCACATGTACACTTTTTAGACCCACCAGATACTAAATCCAAAGTCAAAATCAAAAAAATCTATCTCTTTTTTTTCAATAATTGGCTTTTTTATCAAAAATTACAATTTTTAAGAACTTTTTTTGTGTGATTAATAGTTAATGGGGCATGACCCAGAACCCTAGGCACTTTTTAGGGGCATTTATTGGGTTTTAGGGCTTAAAAATGGTGTTTTTTGATTACCGAAGTTCGGGTCCCATTGATTTCAATGGGGTTCTGAAATCCGGGCCGAACTTTTGGGAAGTTCGGATGTTCTGGCCGAACCGAACTTTTCAAAAGTTCGATCATCCCTACACCTGATTTTGTCACCCACTTGGTTGTGCAGGGAAGGGATGGCTTGCCTGGAAAAGTAGTGGCAGCTGGGCATGATGTACTGTGGGACAGTCCCCGCCGTAAGGCTTTTAAAACTCTGCGTCTCCACCAACCGGAATGACAGCATTTCAAAGGCCAGGAATTTTGAAATGCTGGCATTAAGGGCCAGGGATCGCGGGTGGGTAGGAGGGTACTTCCTCTTCCCCTCCAGTGTTTGGGAGACAGAAAGCTGAGCGCTTCCACGGGACATTGTGGAGATGGTTGTTGGTGACCCAGGTGGTGGTGTTGCTGGCAGATCCTCTTTTTTGCGGGGTGGCAGGAAACAGGAGGAGCCAGAGACCTTTCTTGGTTTTTGAGGTGTCTACTCCACTGCAGCTCGTGCTTTGCACTTAGATGCCTGGTCATGCAGGTTGTGCTCAGGTTGAGAACGTTAATGCCTCACTTCAGGCTCTGATTGCACAGCGTGCAAACCACTCATGTCATGTCATCAGCACATTGTCTGAAGAACTTCCCCGCTAGACAACTCCTTGGAGCTGGCTTTGGTGTGCTCAGTCCCTTGCTGCGTTGGGCAGTAGCAGGCGTACTGTCTAGGGGATGGCCGCTCTGCTTTTGCACCCTGCTCCCTCTTCTGCTGTGCTGGTGGCTCTGTGCGACCACTGCCTCTTCCTCTAAACTACACAGGTCACCTGCATGACATTGATTCCATGTGGGGTTGAGGACCTCATCGCCCTCCACATCATCTTCCACCCAGTCTTCAAACCTGCCCTCCTTGTCGGTATGCACAATTCTTAAACCGCAGCAGATGTTTCATCATCATCTGAGATGTGCTGCGATGGTCCTCCCATGTACTCATTGTTACCCAGAAGATATGAGATTTAATTTACCTCAGGCAATATTCGGGTTAAATGAGAGTTCTTTGACCATGAGTGAAACTTTCAAAACAGCAATATTAGTTTTATTGGTATATAGCCTGAAAGCCTAAATTAATTTACAACAATCTATCTATAGTACATACAAAAATGGAAAATATTCCTAGTTTAACTGAACAAATATAGAGTATGATACTCATATACAAACACAGCACTACCAACACAAAGAGGACAAACAATGTATACCTTAAAATCCATAATTACCCTTCCTATCGGAGTTCCATAAGGCAAGAGGAAGTTCCTCTCCCTTTACCTTCACTCTTATAGATCTATATTGCATAGACTTGTATAGGGCTATTCTAATTGGTTCAGCTATCCTGTCCTGTTCCTCCCTCTGGGCGTATCTCGTTCAGGATTGGACAACTTCCTCCTCGTCTAGTTTTGCATAATTCAGCCCCTTGCTAACCCCTCCTCTCTGTTGGAGGGAGAATTTAATAATACCTGGGGATTTGCTCTGAAATTGAAAATTAAGATATGCAAGGTTCATCTCCGGTGCACATTGTCCAACACTCAACAGAAAGTTCATCTTCGTTGCATATCTTAATGAGAGTTCTTTGATATGGAGGATTGAAATAAGGGCGGACATGACATAGTCTATTCATCCTATAGCATAGGCCCCAGGATGTCTGGCTCTCCGGAATTTAATTACAGGGTGATACTATCAGTATGTGTAAATGTAAATAGCAGGTGCCCCCTGGTAGCTCAGGCATGCATTTTAAACAGACTTGTGAAATCAAGTTACTATTGCCTGCAGACTGAAGTCACACAACTTCATATAATTGATAATCATATATCAACTAAATGTAAAATCAAAACTCAATATCTCGTACATATATATTTACACCCATCTATATACAGTCACTAATGTAGATTTATACATACCTTATCATCAGGCAACACAGTAATGAAGATTACACATAAACTCATAAGGCAACATCATCTTCAAACATAAGTGGTTGGGCATCGGTCCACTTAATCTCTTCCACTTCTGGGGCAGGGCTAGGTAGATGGCCCTGGGAAACCATGCTAGCAGAGTCATCAAAAAGAAGAAGAGACTGCTGCATGACTTGGGGCTCAGACTGCTTGGCTGATTTGCAAGGGGGTGAGGTGAAAGATTGATGGACATCAGCTGCAGGTGCCAACTCTGACCTTTCAGCAGAAGACTGAGTGGGAGACAATGTGAAGGAACTGGAGGCACTGTCAGCAAACCAATCTACTATCACCTGTACTTGTTCTGGCCTCAACATTTGTAGAGGCGCATTAGGCCCTGCCAAATACTGTTGTAAGGTTCTGTCTCCTACGCGCAGCTGAGAAAGGTGTTTCACTTGTGCCTGTAGCTGGCACAGATCCACCACACCCTCTCCTTGCAACAGGAGCTCCACCAGCAGCACCACGACCCAGCACTAACATGGTGGAGCACACGCTTAGACGTACTGAATGACGGGTCTGCCCCCTTCATCTTCTGGCTCTCCAAATTGGGCACATGGCCTGAGCTTGCCCTTTACGCCTTGGAGGTGCTGGCATGTCCTGCAGCCAGTGTATTATCTGAACGTGTATTTGGCACGGCTGGGGGTGTTATCACAGACAAGCGCAGCTGCCTGTCCAGAGCCAATGTGGACAAGCTCACGTTCATTAAAATGAACCAGGCATGGATCCCACAGGACTTGTCCATACCTTGTGCAGAATAGACATGTATATCGGCCTTACCCAGCCATTGTTGTATTTTTGATCTTTCTCACTCTTTTGGGGTGTACCCTAATTTATAAAGAAATACAATTAAAAACAAAAACCAGTGTTGGCTACCTCGTCCTCCTCCAGCGCCGCTTCCACCTACACCGCCACATCCACCGCCACCTCAACCTCCTACTCCATATGGGCCTCGTCCTCCTCATACATCATTCAAGATGATTATTTTTTATTTTTCTGTTTTTTATGTTCTTTTAAGTTATTTCCCTATCCACATTTGTTTGTAGAGCACTTGCCATGCTCTTAAGATGATCTTGCTGCCATTTGCAGCCCTCTAGCCCTTTCCATGTTTGTTTTAGAGGCATTTTAGTGCTCAAAAGTTCGTGTCTCCATTGACTTTAATGGGGTTCGGGATCGGGAAAAAATTTTGGTTAAGTCCGGTTCACGCTGTTCAAGTCCCGCCGAACCCGAACATCCAGGTGTTCGCTCAACTCTAAAAGTGACATCAGAAAAAGGCAGAGTAGTCCATTACAGTTGATTTTCTCACTACCTCTGCTGGTAGTTTATTCCAAGCATCAACTACTCTTTCGGTAAAATAATACTTTCTAAGATTGGTTTTGAACTTTCCTCCAGTTGGTTTTAGGTCATGTTAAGTTGAGGTCATTAGGGATCAAGCTACTGCCATGCACTGTCAATCAACAGCAGACTTGATGGGGAACTATTCTCTCAGTTCCCTATTACCCCTACTAAAAAAACTCTTTAGCTATGCACCTTTCAGTGTGAGAGGAGGGAGATCATTGAGGAGGGAATTCTCAGTATGAATACTTCAGCCTTGTACCTGTCCCTAATATACTTTTTAAGTCCCGTTTAGTATCCCATCAGCTTTCTCAATTTTTTCTGGAGAAAAAGCTCTTAGTTTCTGATGATTGCTTTCTCTGTAGTTTTTTTTATAAATTAAAAATGATAATAATAATAACTGCTATGAAACACAGACAACCAAAACATGCACCTGAATGATTCTTCCCAGAATATTATTAAAGTCTGCTTTTAAAATGATTGCCAATCGTATCCCTAAGTAACAATTAACATGCCAGTCTTGCTTAAAAAGAACAACAATGAACCCTGCTTGCTGTAAGCCAAAAAACATTTCCTGCAGTTAAAAAGAGGGCAAGTTGAGACACTATCATAAATATTCTTCTTTCTTTCATTGTGGGAATCTGGTGCTTATGCAGCTGTTAAAAGATGTTGTCAGATCCTAACCATAATTCGTTTTATTAGAAATTAATAGAAGTCCTATGTTAGAAGATTCTACAGTCTGCAAACTTTGCAGATTAATGTATTTTATATCTTGCCAATGTCTAACATTTGTGTTAGAAACATATACAAATGGAATGTCTAAACCTTTAATTAAGCCAAAGAATGTTCCTAAAAAGGTGAGTCTACACATGCAGAAAAAGTTTGTTTAGTCTGTGTGTTCAGAAAAAATACTGAAACCATACAAATGGCGGGTTTTAAATTTGGCGCAGGAAATCATTTTTATTTCATTTTCAGCTAATTCAAACTACTTTACTTGCACTCTCTCTCCCCTGTTGCAGTAGCTTTGAGCTGAGTGAGATAGTGGACCACATATGTACAGGGGGGGGGGGGTTTGAGAGCTTGCTACTGTGATAGTAGGGTGAGCAATAATGGCAGGGAGTGTCTTAGCAACATCCTAGCAACAAGGCAGGACAAAATGGTTCCATCTATGTGATTTTTTTATCCAGGGTCCGGGGGGATAAAAGAAATGGCCCACATCTTTAGCAAAGGGGGTCTATTTATTGAAAGTTCATTGTGTGGATATCTCAGAATCCACACAGCTGCCGCAAATAAAACCATCATCTGCTTCATCTAGTGGCCATAATGTGTTTTTTTTCCTAAAGTACTTTAATCAGGAACATAGAAAGTTAAAGCCACTAGATGGAGCTGATGTACATAGGAAATAAACACATTAGACACATTAAAGGGATTTTTGCAACAAAGGTCGAGACATCTGCACAATTCATTTTTTTATAAATAAGTCTCTCCCTCTTTCCTCCACTGCTCACATACTGCTCAAATAGCACAGATCAGACAAAGGAAAGCTTCTACAAAACAGGCAATGAAGAATCATGTTGCTGACTTGAAGTGGTTGCAAAGGCTAAAGGTTTTTTTCAACACAAATACATTGTCTGCGATAAGGTATAAAAACTTTCATTTTCATCTCCCTCCAGCTCTCCTAAACACTTACAGTACATGAGTCCAATCTCAATCCAGCACTGTGCCCTAGAGCAACAGCGCTGCTCTCTCCCTGTCCTCATAGGGCATAGAGACAAAAGCGGGAGTCATTGGTTCCTGCTGCTGTCAATCAAATCCTGTAAGGAGGGGGCGGGCTGAGCCACGCTGTGTTTGTCTATGGATGTGAACAGCTTGGCTTGAGATCGAACCCCCACAAGTGCCCCCATAGCTATGGGATGAGGAGTTGAGAGCTCTGGGGGTGTACTTCAGAAGAAGAGGTTTGGGGCAGCTCTGTGCAAAACCATTGCACAGAGCAGGTAAGTATAGCATGTTAACTATTTTTTTTTTTTTTAATGAACATTTAGAATCACTTTAACAAAAGCATGTAAGGTTGTGTGCGCTGCTGAACTACTGACAGACGAAAGGTCGGTTACTATCAAAAGTAAATAAAAGCAATATCTATGGATAGGTGACATTTTGGCAAAAAAAAAAAAAGCAGCATATTGGTAAGCTTAAAGTGTATTTTCAATTTTGCAGTCAAATTTGAGAAAATCTTGCTACATGTTTGTTATGTTTTTTACAAGCTTTACCTGTAAATCCTCAGATCACCTATAGGAAAGATAGTAGCCTCAAGGATATGATGGTTCTCAGCCATTATGAAGAAAAAAGCCTCAGACCACAAGCTTCCTTGACTTGGTTACCATAAAAACCTAAAGGAAGTCATAAATGTGGTCACTGTAAGGCCTGTAGATATATACCAACAGTCAAAAACTTCATCAATCCAAAAAATTTAGAAGAAATTGATATTACAGTCTTCTATAACTGTAGCCAGGAGGGTGTAAAATATGTAGCCAAATGCCCCTGTCCCCTTCTCTATGTTGGTAAGACGATCCATCAATTAGACGCAGGGTTCAGGAACACATAAATGATGTGGTACTAAAAAAGCAATAACAGACCAATAGCAAGACATATTGTACAAAAACATGATGGAAAAGCTGATGGCCTGTCCTTTTGGGTGGTCCAACAAATTAAATTGGGTCAGAGGAAAGGAGATCTAGATAAGAAACTATTAAAAACAGAAGCCAAATGGATCAAACAAATCTACTTTAATAAAGTCCTAAACATTCTTAGGCCTTGTCCCTATGTTTCCTAGTGTGTGGGCAGACGCACCCTGTGAGAGTTGATTGATTATTACCAATAGGAGGGACTTTTTGTTACAAGAGGCCATTGTTGTTATTTAAAATGTAATATCTGTTATGCGTACCCATTTACACTGCATTTATTTTAGTACTAGATGTTTCTCAGGACAAGGTGTCGTGGCTGACTGCAAGGTTTTTTGAATGAAGCGTGTGTGACGCACTGACGTGAAGGGCCCCCGCACCAGCTTGCATCCCACGTTACGGCACTTACGGTTCCTGTTTCCAGACATCGGACCCTGAAACCACGGACGGATCAGTCAGGGAACTCCCTACTGTGACCATCCAGCATGGTATTGGGACTGTACCAGCCTATCCAATCTCAGAGCTCTGCATACCCCATGGGCAGGGTAAGGAATTCAACCTCTAGCTAAGCCGAAGCCGCTATGTGGCTATGGGACAATACTGTATGAGACTAACAGTGCACCACACCAACGCCTACCCTGACCCCTGTCAAGCTGGACATCTGCCACAGACGGCTTGGCTGCTTGCTTTCTATATGGACTTGTACAATACTCTGGGGGGCCCAACGGTCATTTGAAGGCTGAGTTGAATACAGCTATTTGATCCTATTATAGGGAATGGGACTTTCTCTGCATGACGGTTTGGTCAACTATCAAGATTTTCCATTTTGAGACCCTCTGGACTGCTTTTATTTACTGGGACCACCCCATGATGACCAATGCTATATACATAGCCCGGCTATGGCCCAGGGTCCATAATTGCTGCTGTCCATGGCCTGCCCCGTCCTTGATGCAATAGTTGGAAGCTGCCCTAAGTAAATGCAATAACTCAAAATAATGCAGCGGCAAAGGAAATAAATGGCAATAGGTAAACAATAATCATAAATCAGTGATTAAACACAGTGTACCTATGATCATAAATAAGTGGTTATGCACAGTTGAAATGTCTCACTGGGTGTCTCAGGGGGATATTTTGCCCGCCTTATTTTTAGCAGGATTTATAGTGCCAGCCTATTTTTCAATAAAGAATTGTTTGCATATATATATATATATATATATATATATATATATATCAGTGATGAGCTTCAATTGCAGCCTTTCTGCTGGTGTCCTGCACAGTCAGTACTCCGGCTTTTTCTTTTGGTGTGATGTTAGAGTGAGTCTGTCCCAAATCTGTCCTCATCGAAAGTTTTGAAATCTAGTTACAACTGATACTGAAGGTCTGACTGCACAGTACAGAGATGGTTATCTATAGCAAACACAGTTGCCCAGCCCCCTTACAAACAAAGACAACTATCCAGGATTTTTCCTTGCTGGAGGGTCCAGATTAGAGCATATGAAAAAAGTAAGCTGCAATTTTTAACTTTTTTCTAAGTTATGCTATGTGAATGGGAACATATAACAAATATGAAGTAGGTTTTATCCCAATTTGGCTGCAAAAGGGAGAAATATACTTCTAGGCGGGACATACACGATTTGAATCGAACCAATAATGGGCAGGCTGAATGTACCAAGCTGATCGATCAATTAACTTGGGTACAACCAGCCTGCCAGGTGAGCTTGTGATTATCGCAAGCAGCTGTTTTAGCCGCTAGCAATAATCATGGTCTACTCCCAGCTGGGATAGCTTCCCCCGCCTCCTTACCCCCCCCCCCCCCCTCCACCCTGCCGGGAGAAGACAATGTTTCGGCAGGAGTGATCCTCCTGTCAACACTGTCTGTGTTGATATAGGAATCATGCAAGAAATTCACACAATCTATGGCCTGCCTAAAGCCTAGTATACATGAGGCGGATGCCAGGAAACATCGGCCAGTTCAATAGAAACCGGCTGACAATCGGCCTGTGTGTACTGGAGTTGGTCCGATAGAAGGTGGCCATCTTCTGTTGAAGGGGCATGACTGAAAAAGCTCTGCCGATCGGCTCCTGATCAGCATTCTCAGCCAATCGCTGAGAGCACTGAGCGGAGTGTCCTGGCAGGGGGCCGCCCCCTTGTCAGAATACAATATAACAGCAGGGGAGATTGCTGTACTAATGTAAGATTGTTAGTACAGCGGCTCCTCTGGAGCTGTCAGGTTTTTTTCATTCAACCTTGCTGAGTTAAATTAAAAGAACTACTAGTGTGAATGGGGCTGACTCTAAAAAGACTAACTTTATACCAGTTTAAAAAGTTGGTTGTAGGCACGGGTTTGCTCACCTTAATGGAGTAGAGACAAAAAAAATAGTGATAATGTACAGTACAGTGGCCTATAACAACCATATCTCCCAATTAAAGTTTACCCTTTTATCAGTTTAGAGCAGGAGTAAGAAGATAATTGCTTATTGTTTTATCTAGACTGCTGTTGTTCGTACATTGCTTTTCTGCATTACACGTCCGTCAGTTTGTTTTGTTGCGGTCATCATGTATGATTCCTTATAGCTCGATATTATGTTTAGTCTAAAAATAAATTAAATTTATGTTACTTTATAACGCATGATGTACTTTGAAATGAGAGATGAAAAACACTACTTAACAATTTGTTTGCATGAATATTCAGATTTTTCAAAATTAGTTTAAAAGACTAATCACAGTTAACAATATTATGTATTTCTTACTCATAGAAAAAGTTTCAGCTTGCATCATGCACAATAGATGATGAAAACCTTAATCATTTAGGATTTATTCCCTCTGGTCAGACCTTGAACAGAGGGACAATGCAGTCAAGGAAAGTGAGGAAAGGCTTAACAACAAACTGCAGCAATTAACAAAAAGTGAATGGATTCAGGTAACCTCCAACAATAAGGTCTTTTGTAATTGGAATATTTCCATTCTAATATAAAGACCAATGAAGTGTGCATTACTTAATGGGCAGAGACATAAATCATTACAGTGCCAGGATAAGATGACTTCTGTTACAGTAAATAAATAGAACATTTTAAACGGAGCAGGATGAGTCTATAGCTGACTTCTGTGTTATAATGACTTTCAAGATTAGAAAGATTGCCTTTGAAATGTGACTCCATGCTGTAAACTTCAAATGCTTGCTTTACCATTTACCGTTCACCAACCTTTAACATGAAACATTCACAGGGAAAATAAATCTTTTTTTTTTTAGTTGTATGCATATTGGTATATTTTAAGGGCAATTCATTATTTTGACATAAAGTGGAATTACATTAAAACATTTAAATATGGCAGATGACATCCTGCCAGTCTGCATTTGTGTACACCAAGCTGTATATGCCCAGCTCAGCGTACATTTACGGAATGGCTATATGTCGTGAAGATGTGACATGACACCAATCAAGAGGCCGAAGAGTCAGAACCTGGAAGAAAGAACGGGAGAAGATGGAAACTCCTATGACTATCAGGGGGGCTTACATCCCCAGCACTGGATTGGATCACTTCCAAGGTAAATCTACCATAATATGCCAATATGCTGTACATACTAAAAGCTCCTGAAGGCCCTTTTTTTTTTTTTTTTTTACAGAGGTTTAGTTCTGCTTTAAAGTGTTTCTGTTGTCTTGTTATTAACTAAAACTGGCCTTCTGAGAACCAATAATTTCTACAGATGAACAGCTTAGCATTAGTTCTGCAAGGAACAATATTATTAGTTGAGAACATTCTACTATGCCTAATATCCGGGGTATGCTGTGATTGTCAAATAAATGGGATGGGAGACTGGGCACTGCCCTAGGAAAGATGTCCAGAAAAAAAATAAAAAAAAATAAACTTCCACTTGGCAAGAAGCAGCAATTTTAATTTCAATATCTCTTTATTTTAATTTTTCACATAACAAAATAATATACAAACCACAAAAAAATAGTACAAAATCCAGTAGCAAAACCAAGAACAACATTGTTGCAGTAAATTTGTCAGTTATAACATTATACTACCAGAGGAAAAAGAAGAGAAAAGAAAAAAAAAAAAGAAAACCACTCCTCCCCTTCCTTCCAGTATAGTTTTGACCCCCACTAAGGGGGTTACCATATTTAGAATACCGTTATTTCAAATCTCTCTCATTTAACATTAATTTTTATGGAGGGAGGTAAAGCAAGTCTAAAACTGCCTAACGATATTTATATTATCCCAGCTGCTTTAATCCTATTCCAATGTTACTATGCATCTTCTATTATTTAACCATGATTTCCAACTAACTTCAAACATTTTCTTTGTTGCACTTAAGGTAGCCACAATTTTTTCCATCTGACATTGTTGATTTAATAATTCAACCGCGTCGGATGAAGTTGGTACCTCCTGAGAGTTCCATCTTCTAGTGATTAAAGCTTTGCCGCTAATAAGAGATGCATAACTACTACTCGGAACTCCAGGGGAATCTCGTATATATTTAGGTGAAGGATCGCCATTTCAGAGTTTGGGACTATATTTTTTCCCACCAGTTTTGATACCAGGGAGAATATTCTGTACCAAAATGCTCTAATCAATCTGCAGTCCCAAATTATATGAAATAACGATCCTTGCTCACCGCATTCTCTCCAACATAATGCTGATGTTGAGGAATAGAATCTCGACAATTTCATAGGAGTTAAATACCAAAAATTCAAGATTTTTTGGTATAACTCCCAATGGTTGATACATTTGGATGAGATGTATGTAATATCAAAGGCTTTCAACCAGCTTATTTCGGGAAAAACTTTCCCCAATATTCTCTCCCATTTCAAAACAGTAGTGGATTTAGAGTAAATATTATGTTTATTCAATATATCGTAGATAATTGAAATACCATTAGAGGTAGTCATTGGTTCTTGATACAATTTATACATAGTAGTTGGTAATTTAAGATATAAAGTGAGATTGTTCTTCTGTAAAAACGAACGTATAGCAGCAATTTTAATAATGCTCATGGGGCAACATAAAAAATGCTAAATTCCTGGGGGACGTCCCAAAATTGCCTGTGAAGTGGCACATCCATAGAATGTATCAAATCTTACCTTTAAAGTGGTTCTAAAGGCTGAAGTTTTTTTCACCTTAATGCATTCTATGTGTGCAGCTCCATCCCCTGCCCCCAACTATACTTACCTGAGCCCCAGCAAGTGCATGAGAGCAGCCGGCTTTCCCATGTCTCTCTCTCCTCATTGGCTCACACAGCAATGGGAGCCATTGGCTTCTGCTGCTGCTAATAACAGCTAGAGAGCCACTGAAGAGAGAGGGGTGTGGGGGGGAACTGTTCTCCCTGTGAGAATGGACATATAGAGAGCAGCTCAGGAGCTAGCCTGCTTGACTGCTCCCATAGCAAGAGACTTGCTTTTGTGAGCACTCAGCAGGGGGGGGGGGGGAGCCAGGACCACTGGTGGCGACCTTAAAAGATAAGAAACCGGATTTCTCTGTTCAAAACCATTGCATAGAGCAGGTGATTATAACGTTTATTTTTATTTTTTTACCTTTAGAATCACTTCAATTTTAAACAAAGCTTCTAGATTCCAATGAGCTCTCCACTCACAGGCCCCCCACAACTGCCAACCCACCTTTTTTTATGGACCTCCTTTTCAAATCCATACAACACCAGAGAGTCTGTTATGAATTTAGTGGGGGAACTGCTGAATGGGTCAGGGAGGGGTTAGTCACTAATTGATAGATTACCAGTGACTGCCAGATCCCTAACATCCAAAATCCCCAAACAAGAAGCTGTCACATTTACCAGTAGTAGTATTACCTAAATGTTTCACTTACCTTTGCAGCTGGAGGTTTAGCTCATCACCATTGCTATCCAAGAGGGCTATTTTTTCTTGTTTTGTTCATTTGGCCTTCTTAATGTTGCAATTTCATATGTGACTGTTTAGAAGAGGTTTAGTAGCACAAATTACTTAATGGGAACAGTACAACCATTGAGGTCAGAGTAAGAGGGTACCAAAGGTACCAATAAGCCTAACTTTAAACCTTCTGTTACAAGAAAGCAATGATGTATCCCGCAACAACTACTCAAAGATTAACAGAACTTAACACGTAGCTGATGTTTTATTACTATTTATATTTACATGATGGTACACATCTGTAAAAGTATTAATTCTACATGATATAGTAGATCAGAACTATAACCTGGATGACAGCTCTACTTGCCCGCTCAGTAGACTGTTTAAAAAATAATTTGGTGAACTCAATGGATTGCTATTTGTATTATGATAAAATATTTTCACCCTTTTCAATCATTTTTCCATCTCAGTGCTTCTGATCCTCTCCAGCCCTTTTCATTCATGTCTACATGTGCTCGCTCCACTGTTGGAGCCTCCCGATATTGACAATGGTGGACCATGCAATGTCTGTTCATATGGCTGTTTATAGCCTCTACCAGGGGCACATGTTACAGAGTGAAAATTCCTATAATAGTAAACTCCAGAACATGGATCTTCTTGCCAGAATCACTAGGTCTTATTTTTTGCATACTTAAATATTGGAAGCAACTTTTAAAACTACATTAACTTATGAAACTTACTGATTCAATGTACTTTAATGAACCTCAGATTTTGGGTTATTTTCTATGTGGTAGATGATTAAATGGGCAACTAGTCAGCAAAGCATACTATAGTTTCCTACGAACTAGATATTTTATGTTCTATAGCTCGGGGTATAAATGGAGAATAGAGCCTGCGTGTGTTTGGCGTACCAGAGAGACCAGTGATTACGTAGGACAGAGGGGAAGAAAAGGACACATAACAGATTATCTGTTTCATGTTCACAATCATGCCTTGTTTAAAAGAAAATTATACCCTCTAGCAAGACACATGACCCAGAATGCATTAATGTTTGTTGGCAGAGTATAAGTAGAAATGAGCCAAAAATCAAGACTGTTTGCCTAAAAGGTCATTTTATTGTAATTGTTTTATACTAAGCATCTTGTATGAAGACCTTTTGCCCCATTGGCGATGCATCTTGTGTTCACTCTCTAAAGACAAGTTTGGGTATAATTGATTATTGAAGGATTTTAATAAGAATTACTTACAATCAATAATACCACTATTTCATGCACTAATATATAAATTGCCAGTCTAGTTATTTTTCAGTATAAGCACTGAAACATATATTTAAAGTGCTCTGCTACATAGGCCTACCAGTCTAAATTTTTATGTATTGATATGTATTGTGTGTTTTTGCATTGTTTTTAATTTTTATAGTTCTACACATTATATAGTTGTATATGTGAGTAGGGTGAAAAAAAGTAACATCTACAAAGAAACTTATGATGTTGTAGATAAGATAACACAAATTATTAGGGGCATAGTGCAAAAAACTGAGACATTTTAGTCCCTAAAGGTAAGGGCGCTTCACCCGGATCTGCTATGCTTTGGCTGCGGTACACTGTATCTATGGTTTTTGGGTTAGCTATGTTTTCCCTTAGACTTCTATTATGTCTGGCAGTTTTGATGTGCTTTCAGAAAACACACCAAAACCACTTCAATGGGAAAGCACAACTAACCCGCACGAAAACCACGTGTACACTGCTCTGCACCCGCAAAGCAAATCAGCGTGAATCCGCCCTATTCAGTGGTGTAACAATAGCCATAGCAGCCCAGACAACGGCTATGGGGCCTGGGGGTGGAGGCCCAATTAGGATGGCTGCTGAAGCAATTTAAACACAGAAAATCTGTGTACATCTGAAGATAACACATAGCCATCATGGTATTAATAAAGGCTAAGTTCACCTTTTCATGCAGAGTTTTCATTTCACAATAAATACAGGCTCTATTTTCACAATAAATAGAAGCCTTTTCTAATGTATTTTCTGCCCAAGTCATCCCAATGTGCTTATCTCTCACTTACCTACCCCATGGCAGCATTGAACCTGTATAAAATTAAAACACGTAGACCGCGGTCATAAGCAGCCAGTGAAAAAAGTCGTATGTGAAATTGATACAAATAAATACAGTGCACATAAAGTCCCAAATAATATAATCTTCTCCCATGAGAATCGGGGGGGGGGGGGGAATAATAATAGTAAAAAGGTGACTAAAAAAATATAGATGCTGTAAAGTGACAGAAGTTCACCAGTACAGTAAAGAGAGGAGTTATATCTTAAAACCTTGTGGATGTCAGTGAAACGTTGGGACACAGTGAATGCAATAAAATATTTGTATCTTTAAATACATATAAAAAGGCTTAAATTGAAGACTTAAATAAATAAAGATGAATGAATAACCAAGAGATAAATATTCTGATAATGCTTCGATAATAGTAGCAGCGAATTATTAAAAATGTTACCAGATATTTACTTGAGACAAATAATTTAGGGATTTGTATATGGATGACATATAATGCTAAGAGGGCAGCTAAAAGGATTTATAATAATCAGAGTCCTCTTGGTATTAGACAAAAAAAATAAATAAATAAAACAGCGCTGATGATTTTAAAAATCCATAGAAAACAGTTCTGAAAGGGTTAAATAGATGAAGCACCCTCCGGCTATCTCTTTCAAGAGACAAATAAATCTCTCACTCCAATAGTGGTGAAGACTAGGCGAGTGGTGGAAGAGGGGACATAAGGATCCTGGATAAGTGTAGCCCCACTACCTGCTTACCTTACTGCTGTAAGGTAACAGCATAAACTCCAGCACCACGATAGATCCATGCTCCAAGGTCCTCACGCTTGTTCCAAGGGATGTCCTCTGTAGTTAACATAAGGCTATCCTGGTGGTAAGTGTGTGCTCCAGAGTGGAGGATTCCCAGATAGATATAGGGGAGGAAGAGGGACTCCAATAGTGTAATATTGTTTTTTACCAAAAAAAATATTAGATAGAAATGCTAAAACTCACATTAAATGAAGCCGCACAGAGGCGTACAGCGCATAACACAATCGGCCGGTCCTCTGGCAACTATTCCGATTCAATCAGCTTCCCTAAGCATGTCGTCACCGTCACGTGACTTCAACAGGGGATGTTGATAGGTGGAAGGGGTCTAGTTTAAATAGGCGAAGCCGCAGGAGCCTATGCTGCGGTAATTCAAATTAGTGCAGCGGATCAAATAGTAGCACCTGAGACAGTGATGATGCAGTGAGATAATAGATAAGAGTCAAAGACATTAAAGAGTGTGTGAGTGTGTTTGTAAGGCCGCTCCAATAAAAATAAAAAAATTGTGATAGTACTGAACAAAATTCACAAATTACACTGCGGACAGATAGAAAAAATATATATTAGTTGGTAAAAATAGGTACAAAAAATAAATTTAAAAAATTAATAAAAAGCACTGCAGACAAAAAGTGATAATGATGCGGTGATGCAGTGAGATAGTAGACAAGAGTCAAAGACATTGACAAGTGTATGGTGTGTGTGTAACGCCGCTTCAATGAAAAAAATGTGATAGCGCTGAACAGAAAATTCACAAAGTGGACCTAATAGCACTGCGGACAAATGGAAACGATACTAGTTGATACAAGTGGGTAGAAAAAAGAAAGGCACTGTGGACACATAAAAACAAAGAAATACATGTTGATACAGATAGGTACAAGAAACCCAATGAAAAACAAAGATCCGGTGTACTCCACATCTATAAGTGCAAACTAATAATACCGCGCAGTGTGCAAGAATTTATACAAATTAAGCTGAAGAGAATATGTGAAGAGGACATTTCAGCTTGATGGGAAAAAAATATAATAATGTATAGTAGCAGAAGTTTTGAAAGGAGACTGAACTGGAAATAGCTGAAGATATATACTGCCGGCATACCGAAGCCTTTAAAGCTTAAAATACTTAAAGAGAAGTTTGATGTGTAGTGGCAGATATAGTGAACAAATACTGTGCGTTAAGATAAAAAAGCTTACAAATCTGCAAAGCTGAAGGATTGTGTCCTAGCAAAGATAAAAAGGGTTAATGTCCCTATACCTAAAAATAAGGAATAACGTCCCAAGAAAGAGTATAAACAGTGCATATTAGGTAGGTGAAGATGAACCCGGTGAATACATATGTAAAAAACCGGGTAGATAAGGAGCCGGATGATCCAAAAAATAATAAAGTTAGGGTGCAGTAGAAATATCCCAGGTTATAAAACATACCCCAGGGTATAAGTGGATAATGTGCCATGGAGATGAACCCCAAACAAATGGCCCGCAGAGACAAGTATTCTCCCATGAGAATTTGCTTAAAAAAAGACACCGGTGGCTTGTGCAAATGTCCACTCATCCACCAGCAATCACATGCCCATTCCACACACCAGATACGTGTGACCCCCATTACAGGTAGTCAACACCAGCTTAGGAATAGCTCCAGGTTCATACGGTGCAATAAATATCCTCAGGGTAAGTATCAGATATATGTGATCCCCCATTATAGGTAGTCAACACCAGCTAAGAGAGATTTCCAGGTTCACCAGGTGCAATAAATATCCTCAGAATAGGTATATGTAGAGAAGAAAAATACCTCTCATTGTGAAGTATCAAGGAAATTCATTTATTTAAAGTAAAGGTTCACTTACATGTGACCCCTGATGACGTCAGACGTTTGATGACGAAACGCGCCGAAACACAGACATGTAACACATCACTTCTGCTGTGTTGGAATGCAGGTGGAACACGGAATGGTGTCCTCCACTTGATAAAAGATTGAAAGCAAGATTTTAAACTACCCTCGAATATAAAGAAAGCTTTTTCTTTTCTGCATAAGAAATACATTAATGGTATATAGCGAAGCTGAAATGTAAAAATAAAAGGTGAACTTAGCCTTTTAGGATTGCAGAGATTGCTGTTGACACTGATCCCCTACCCCCTGTAGCATTTACAATCAAGAAGAGCTGACAACAGATATACAGTAGGAGACTTCAGAATTGTTGTCCAGCAGCAGACTTCAGAATCATTGTGGCTAGTCACAGATCTCCCTCTGAAGGTTTTGCAGCAAGGAGAATTTTTTAGCTGTTTTAGAAGTGTAGATTTATTTTCCTCAGAGCTTTTGGTCATCCTGGCTAGCACTGAAACTAACCCTAAATACCTAATACAGCCTTCTTCAGCCTTTAAATATCTTCTTAGTTAAACACAGTTTAAAACCACTTCCTGCCCTAGGCCACCATATGACTTCCTGGACTTTGGGTGGAGATATCTGAATGATGCCTGCACTTGCGATTTTGGCATGCAGCATCCTGCATTTTTGTGAGTATGGATCCCTGAGTCTGATTCCCACATTCCAATCTACCTGATACATTTCCATGTTCATTACTATGTTATATATTTTTAAATCATTTTACTTTATAGATTATGTCTATGCATCAACCCCTGAAGAATGAGACTGAACTCACGAAATGCGTTGGGTCACCACAGATGCCATGACACATTTACTTTGTACTATTTGATTACTGCATGGACCAATGTAATGGATTTGTATACTTCGGCTAACTGTTTTGGCACTATGACATCTTTTCTCAGTTTTATTACTGGCATATACGCAATAAACTTGTACTATGTTCTTATTACTGGTTATGTGGCGTTTCATCTAAAGTCCCTATGAGCAAAACTCTGCAATTGTATGTACAATAGGGATGGAGGGTACTACCAACCATTTTTTGTTTCTTTTTTTTTATTCCAAACTCAACTTTTTGTTTTTAATGTTAGGGATGGGGTTTTTTAACCATCAAAATCAGCATGTCTTCACTGGCACATTAATAACACGGCTTTGTTTATAAATACAATTATGTAACTTTTTTACGAGCAAATTTCAGCTAGGAGATCCACATGGTAAAATTTAAAGGTCAGTTTTGATACAATTTTTTGTCAAAAGTAAAATTGCTAATTTTCCTGAAAAATGACTGATAAAAGAGTGGATAAAAGAGTGGAAGCTATTCACGTAGCAAAGTGAATTCTAGTAAATAGTGGTAAATCTGAAGAGGATGAACCTGTGTTTGCAATGAATGCCAAATTATGTGCAAGTAAACTTGAAGATGGAGCTTGTTTGGCTGTACTTCTAATGTGGATCACAGGAGTGCAATACGTTCTGTACTTCTCTGACAGTTGACAGCAAACAGTAGGCTGAAGTCCGCTGTCTGCTGACATCACAGAGGCAGTCCAGGCTCAGCCAAAATTGCGAAAATGAAGTCGGGATCTGCCCACATACCTGGATGGACACCTGGCTCAGCTTCTCAGAGCCACTGAGAGTCTGAGCCATCCGCTTTGGCCCCCTCCACAGTCCAGCACTACAGTGAGTGCTGGGGGGGGGGGAGAGCAGACAGCTACCGACTGACCGTCACCAGCTCTCTGCTCGGGGAGCTGTAAGAACCAACTGATCAGCGTTGTTAGATTGCTCGATTCTCAGTGTTAGAGCTGGCAGCGGACAGATGCAGCATCGGACCAATGCTGCATCCACCTAGGTAAGTATGATTCTGGAAAAACCCCAATTCTTATACTTCTCTTTTAAAAAGTAAAAAAAATATATTATTATTTATTATTATTTAGTGATTGTAATGAACATAACTTTACCTTATTTGCTAAGCTTACCAATCCCTACTTGTTTTGTAGCCCAAACCCTAAAGATTATGGGTTGCATGCTTTGGGGCTCTTGTGGAAGAATCTCTTTGTTCATTTAATGTACTACAACCCACATATCAGTAAGTAAACAACATTTTGATATTCAATAAAAAATAAAAAAAAAACCTTATTGTATAATTGTTTCCTGTGGTAATTTAAACACTGTATCAGCCTAGGTGTTGTCCACAATCTTTACATTTTACAATTCCTGCATTTAAAAAATGCCTATAGCGGCATGGGACTTCCTTAGGGGCCACACTATATCTGGCACACGGGGCATATCATTTTTTTACAACTTGTATATAAATACCCAAGCACCTTCATTGGGCCCAAGTAGGGCTAAATGGGAATCTGAATTCCAATTGACCTTTACAGATTCACAATGGCATAAGGCCATCACGGTCAACTATAAACTGTCTAAATGTATTGATCATTGGGAACAATTTCTGAAAATATACCATGGATGGTACTTAACGCCTCATAGGCTATCTAAAATCTATCCCTCCTCCAGTGCGTTGTGTTGGAGACAATAAGGTAGGAACACTGTATCATATCCTTTGGGATTGCACCTTTGTTCAACCCTTTTGGAAGGAAGTGGAGATTTTGCTTGGAGTTTTTCTGGGCACGACCTTCTCTATCTGGCCGGCTTTGGCACTTTTGAACTTGGGAATAGATCTGATCCCTCCAAAGTACCAGACTATAGTACTCCACATCTTGTTTGCTGCCAGATTGACCATCACTCACTATTGGAAATCACCTGAGTCACCAAAAATTCAGGAACTTACTTCACGGGTAAACACACAATGTCATTTTGAGAAGATAAAAGCTGTTAAAGATCATAGAATGATGGGCGTGGCTTGGATGTAGAGCGGAGAAGATGTGTGCTCTGGGAGCTCCTATCATCCTGACTACTTTACACCCATCCTGCTGCCTAAAATTGCTCAGACTTACCCTCGGGACTCCCCTCCGGGACGCGGTGCCTTTCTGCCGGTCGCCCATACCCTCCAAGCGCCGTCCTGCTGCTCCGCGGGCGAACTCTAAGGACTTGGCACCCTCGGCCGCATGCTCTGACGCCATCTTGGTGGAGCAGCTTCGTACGCTTCTCGCTGGCATGGCGGCGCCTCAGGTCCCTGCACCTTCTCCCAGGACGTCGGATCGGGTGGTGGGTCCTGATACAGAGGTCATCCTCCAGGCCATAGAACACAGCAAGTCATCTCTGCTGGTACGGATCGACCACCTGGCGGAGGAATGTAACCTTATCCGCAATGACTTGGACAAGATCCGAGGGCACCTCACCGAGGCTGAGCAGTGGGTCTCCGCCACTGAGGACACCTCTTCTAGGCACTCGGACCTCCTGGACGGGTTGCAAGCCAAAGTGGATCTCCTTATGGCCAAAGCTGATGATGCCGAAAACCGAATGCGGCGCAATAACGTGAGGGTCCTGGGCCTACCTGAGGGAGCGGAGGGAGCTGCCCCGGCTGAATTCGCTGAGCGCTTCTTCAAGGACCTCTTGGGAATGATAGAGGGCTCATCGAGTCCCCACTGGTAGGGGGATTCCGGGTGCCCCCCAAGACCCTTCCTGGTCCGCTTCCTCAACTACAGGGACAGGGATAGGATCCTCGGCGAGGCCCGCAAACATCCTGACCTACGCTTTGAGAATGCTGCTGTGCACCTGTACTCTGACTTCTCGGCGGACTTACAGAGGAAACGCAAGTCCTTCACAGATGTCCGTCGCAGACTGCGGGAGAAAGGAGTACAGTATGGAATGCTCTATCCGAGTCGCCTGCGGGTCACTCATGGTGGAGTGGTTCGCTTTTTTAATACACCGGAGGATGCGGATGCCTGGTTCCTGTTCTTCTTATTTTTCTTTCTCCTTTTGTCCTCCTGCTCCCTCCCCTGTGGCCCCAGTGGTCATTCACTGACATTCTACTTCATTTTCCTTACTCCGAGTGGACTCCTGCTGCTTATCTGACGCTGGATTTCCCTGCATCTTTCCTCCATTGACCGTACTGTTCTGTGATGCTTGCCATGTTACTACATTGGATCCCTTACATGTGGGGCTCCCGCGGAGCGTACTCTAGTTCTTCTCACCCCCGCTGTTTTTTTTGCCTTTTTTTTTGTGTGCATTTTGCCCCCCTTTTTTTTTTTTCTTTTTTCTGTCGGTTTTTCCACGGCTCGGTCCTTGAACTGACATGGGGTGGGACTGTTACCCCGCTGTCTGCCCCTGGGCTAGTGGACTGCTCGCTTGACGAGTACTTTTCCCTGGCCCCGCGCCAGATGACTACTGCCTAGGCCTTTTTTCCTAGTCAGTGGTGTGTTGAGTTTTATTTTTGGGGATGAAGTTGACCCGAAGCACTGTTGCTTCCTGGTTGACAGGGGGTTCTAGGTTTTACCTGTTTGTTTCAAATTTAATTTTTTCTCTGGCTGCATACCCGTGCTACAATAAGCTATTTTATGTATTTTATGATGCTTCACTATTCCGTGTCACCTTACTGTGGGATGAAATCTGGGCTGCTTGTTTTATTATGCTTGGGATTGAGTGGTGGCGTGGTTGGTCTCTCACCTGGCTCCTGGCCTCCCCCCCCCCCCATTCTACCTAGTTCTCCTGTTTTATGCTCCCTCCTCACGTTATGGCGAGTCACATTAAAGTACTGTCTTGGAATGTACGTGGCCTCAATAATAAATTCAAACGTGCGCTTCTCTTTAAATACCTCCAGTCCTCCAAACCACATATAGTCTTCCTACAGGAGACCCATCTGACGGCAGTGCTCTCTTGGCCCTGCGCAGGCGCTGGGTGGGTCTTTCCTTCCACGCTACCTACTCCTCTTATGCCCGGGGGGGTCTCGATTCTTGTGCATAAGGCCCTACCCTGTCATGTTGAGAGAGTCATCACGGATCCTAAGGGTCAGTATGTTATCCTCACACTAGAAATTGAAGGCAGATTGTTCCCCTTTGTAAATGTGTATGTCCCTCCTCCTTTTTCTAGTGCTATCCTGTACAACATCTCTGATCGTTTGGCTGAATTTTCGCCCCGCGTATTTTTGTGGCCGGGGATTTTAATAATATACTGGATGGTGACTTGGACACATCAAATTTGAATCGTCAGTCCTGCCTAGAGCTGTGTACCTGGGCCTCGACCTTGCAGCACACGGAACTATGGCGGTGGAAACACCCGCAGGAGCGATCCTATTCGCATGTGTCCTCGTCACATCATTGTATTGGAGGTGGGGTCGTTGCGGGCCAAGATCTTTGAGTCTGGAGACAAAAATGGCAGGCTTTTAGCTAATCTTTATGCAGACTCTAGATTCCAGACTGTGGTACCTGTTATACAATCTGTGACTGGCAGCATCCTCGGGGATCCTGATGAAATCCTTCTGGAATTCCGTGATTTCTTTGAGCATGTGTATGGGGCGAACCCTCCCCCCGCCGGGCGGTAGGGACTTGGGGTCTCTCGGTGAGTTGACATTACCTACTCTGTCTCCTGAGGACGTCATGCTTCTGGAGGCTGATTTCACCTTGGAGGAGGTTGAGCTAGCTATACGCTCCCACCGTCCCGGGAAGACCCCTGGTCCCAATGGCTTGCCGGGGGACTGGTACAAGATGTATGTCTCTGACCTTGCCCCCCGACTTTTGCGGACATATGCCTCTTGCCTGGAGATGGGCACTCTTCCAGAGTCCATGTCCCAGGCACACATAGTTCTAATTCACAAACCTGGGAAGGACCCCACGCTGTGTTCGGCCTACAGGCCCATATCTCATTTGAACTATGACTTAAAAATACTTACCAAACTGCTTGCTACCAGGTTGATGAAGGCTCTCCCCTACTTGGTCAATATGGATCAGACTGGCTTTATGCCAGGCAAATCCACTGATATTAACATAAGTAGAGTGTTTACACATTTACAGGTCCCAGCGGAGGCACAGAGTACACGCGTGATGGTGGCACTTGACTTGGAGAAGGCATTTGATTTGGTTGACTGGTCCTACATGGCGATGGTGCTGGAGGCATTTGGCTTCGGCCCAGTTTTTAGCAAATGGGTTGCCATGCTTTATGACCACCCTAGTGCGCAAATTAAGTTGGGGGGTAGGCTGTCTCGTCCCTTCTCCATAGCGCGGGGCACCCGTCAGGGGTGCCCGCTCTCCCCGGCCTTGTTTTCCCTGGCAGTGGAACCCCTGGCGGCGGCTGTTCGCGGGTCTGGGGCGATCGGGGGGATCCGGGTGGGGTCCCTGGAGGAGAAGTTGGCGCTTTATTCTGACGACATTGTTCTCTTCCTCCGGGACCCTGGTCGGTAGCTCCGGTCTGCCCTGGACCTGCTGGCAGTTTTTTCTGATCTCTCTGGCCTGCGGGTAAATTGGGGCAAGTCACTTATCCTTCCGGTGGACGCGGGGGCTCGGGCTCACGCGGATGCTTCCTTGCCCTTATCTTGGACGGACAGGATTAAATACTTGGGTATTGTAATTTCCCCTGACATACGAGATTTTTGTTACCTTAATCTGTCTCCCCTGTTATCAAAATTTAGGGCTAAGCTGCGTTCCTGGGCTAATCTTCCATTGACTCTGATAGGACGCATCAATTTAGTCAAAATTAAACTGCTCCCTCCTCTTCTATATGTGCTCCACCATTCCCCGGTCTGGATACCTAAGACTGTATTTCGCCAGATTAATTCCCACATCCTTACTTTTCTGTGGGGTTCCCGCCCTCCCAGACTACGACTGACAGTGTTGCAGCGACCCTGGAATCGAGGGGGGTTGGCGTGTCCGGATTTCTTCCGGTATTATGTGGCTGGACTTCTAACGCATGCCCACAACTGGTTGATCTCCGACACTTCCAATACTGCGGTGGCTCTGGAGGCGGCTCTAGTCAGCTCCTATGAGGCACTGCGTAACCTACTGCTGCGTGGAGTGAAAGCCCCGTACCCACTCACTGTCTCGATGGTGACGGTGATCAGGGCATGGAAGCTGCAGTCCCCGTATGTTCGGACAGGACCTGGCCGCCGTTCCCCTAACTCCCCATTATGGATGAATCTGGAGTTGCCGGAGTTTTTCTCCATTCTGGATCCCTCTGTGTGGGCCACCAGGGGAATCCTCTATCTATCCCACATTTGCCGAGGTGAGACGCTTTTGACGTTTGATCAATTGAAGGCCGCTTTCTCTCTGCCCAACTGCCATTTCTTTCGTTACCTACAGCTCCGACATGCCTTCCACAAACAATTTGGTGGCTCCCCCTGCGATTTTACCGTAGCTGACTTGGAGGCGATTCTCCGGAATGAGATGTTGAAAAAACCTCTCTCTACCATTTATAGTACCCTGCTCCCTAGCGTGCATTCTGGGTTGGAGGCCCTGCAGGCCTTTTGGGTGGTGGAGGCCCCTGGCCTCGATGCGGAGGATTGGGAGGATGTTTGGGATTATCCCTTCCGCAATTTGGTGGCCGCCAGGGACCACCTGGTACAGTACAAAATTCTCCACCGATTCCACTTGACTCCGACTAGACTGCATAGGGCCTTCCCCGGCACCCCCGCGACCTGCTGCCGCTGTGGTGCAGTCGACCCCACATATACGCACATGCTCTGGCATTGTCCGCCCCTGGTTGTGTACTGGACCAGAGTTCTGGACTTTGTGACTCGGGTGACCACCATCCGCGTGCCTCTCAAGCTTGAATACTGTATCCCGGGACTTAGTGGCGTCTCGCACTCTCCTGGGCCTTCTGCTGTTTTACGCGAGGAAACTGGTGGTCATCAGATGGCGAAAGCCTGATGCGCCCACTCTTTCAGCGTGGAAATCCTTGGTGAATTCGGTGATCCCACTATATAAGGCCACTTATGCCAACAGAGGTTGCCCACAGAAGTTTGCGAAGGTTTGGGACATTTGGTTGGAATCTAGCGAAACCACCAATGATGCTGAGGGCTCTGGTGGGGTGATCCCGGGCACATGATAGGTATGGATTCCTCTTCCCCAGTGTACGGTGGAGTCGGACTCCTACCACTCTCCTGGGCTCCTGGATTGTCCCGAGGTGAATGGATTGTCATTGCCTAATCCTTAATGGTGCAGCTCGAGCTATTGTAGCAGCTGGGTGCAGCCTTGTTTGGGGATGTTGTTATGCCCTTGTGTATTGTTATGTTTTGTGTTGTTGAGCCAGGGACTGCCCAACGGCTCTGTTTTGCATTTTGTTTCTTTCACTAAAACTTAATAAAAATAATTTTCAAAAAAAAAAAGATCATAGAATGCCTACCTTTAGCAAACGATGGATTCACTGGTTAAAGCATCCTAATGCCGCTCCTGGTCTCAAGCCCAATTAGCCTGCTTTGATTTACAACCAAAGAGTATCCCCTTTACTTTACCTTTCATGTATTCTCTGTTAGTGTCACAAATAACACCTTGTAGAACTATGTAAATGTCAGTCTAATATATGGTGGTCCGCGGATGTTTAGCTGTCGGAGGGTCTACCCCCTCCCCCCCAACTGGACACAGTGTGTACCCATTCGGGGTGTTCAGGGGGGTTGGGGTGGCCCTATTAGAGAATGGCCATCAGCGACCCCATCTTATAAGTATTAATGCTATTCGTATATTTGGATTGCTTAATGCTGTAATGGCTTATCTACATGGGCATGAAGTTAGATTACATAACTGCACCTATGTGCTACTGGCCATAATATCAATGTTTTATGAGTTTGCTATCCTCTGTTATTATTATGATTTCCTTCCTCTATTATTATTATGATTTTCTTTCCCTGTTTGTTACTATTTGAAATAATCTTAATAAAAACTATTTAACAAGAAAAAATGCCTATAGTAAGAGTTTGTTTGAATTTTTAGACGGCGAAAACGCACAGTAAAATGGGCATGACATTGTGCAAAATAATGTGTGTAGTAACCACTGCAGTTGTCTGAATCAATCCTAAATTTTATTTATTTTTAACTAGTACATAACTGGTTTCTAGAAAAGCATTTAAAGTGTGTGCCCTCCTATTTTTCAATGTGTGAGCTACAGCCTAAAGTGCATGTGTGGTCAAAAACAAAATCCGTATAACACAGAGCGTGCCCACGCATACATATTGTTTCCTGTTATTTCTTTGTCAGACCATGATTAGTAATAGTATATACTTGGTGATTCTGCCAGGAAAAAAAGGTTATACACAATTTTTCATGGGCTGACAACACTCCTGCATCAATATAGTAAGCAGTGTTGTCAGAAGAGATTAGGTTTGAGTTGGCTACTACTGTGGGTGCACAACTAATCCCCTGGATTCATGAAGTTTGCAAACCACTAACCTTTTGCCAAAAACTTAGTTTGCACAATGGCACCACATACAGTAAATATTCCTCCTATATTCATATACGCTTTTAAATTTAGACAACCCCTCTTAAAATGTAAGATAGTCCCAAAGGCATAGGCAGATATTCTGCATGTGAAGGTTGTTGGGAGCAAGAAGGTTCTGCAGGAAAAATCAGTAGTCAGCATGAAGCATCTAGAGGCAGGGCACATCTGCCTTATCTTCCTCAAAGTGGCCATGCTAAGTTCCAGCAACTGGATCTTTTTGCAAAGTGGGCTACAGCAATGAGAATGGGAGTGGATGATTAGGTGGCAGATCACCTATGGGTGCCACCAATTGGAGAGGAGAAAAGTTTAGATGGAAAAACAGGACAACACAGAAGGAATATATTGTCCAAATCAGGGTTTACTTGCACAGGACTGGAGGGAGATGCCATCCTAATCTATCTGGCAGTGTATCTTGTCCTGACAACATCATTGTGGTCTGGAGCTTCTGCCTGTGGTTTAAAAGCCATAGTAAAAATACCAACCATTTGAATGCCAAATGTGAAGAAACACATGACTTTAAACTACAGAACTTAGTGGAAGCAGCAGCAAAAAGCTTGCATTCCTCCTCTTTCTCCTGGTTCCTCGTGTTCCACAGGTCTATATTATATTGGCAAGTACCCAGTAACCATTATTTTGGTCAGAAGGGCAATTTCTGCCGTGCACCAGCATGCAACAGGGTACACATAATTACGGACACGTGATTCAGTAAGTATGGGCAGGCACACTACATATCCTTCTTGGTACCTTGCAAGAATCTTCTGGAGGCTAAGAGGGATGTAGCATGGGGAACACTAGAGCTAGTGGTGCTATCACATGTCTCAGGTGATGGTGACAGCACAGTCACGTGTACCCACTCCTCCTCATTTTCATCATATGCAACTTCCCTGAATAAACGTTTCCATGCTGTGTTGTAGCTCATCTAAGTGTGAGGAATCACTCAGGGATAATGCTGCTGGAAGATCTCCAAACAAATGAGAGTTGGTTGATCACATGCCTTCTTCAGCCAGGCAAGGTCATAAGTAACAATGACAGTAACTTGCTGGGTATCCTTTGCTGGCTAAAATCACATATGTACAGTGCCTGGAACATGTTCTTAACCTTGTGATGCAGCGGTTCATCATAAATCATATTGACTTGGGATGAGCTGATGGTTTGGGCAATACCTAGGTTTGGATTTTACTTTGGCTGTTTGAACGTTGGAATGAATGCCCAAACTTTTGCCTGTTTGGCCTGTTCAGCCCTTTGTTTGGTGGGAGCCGAGAATCATATGTAGAAGCAATATTTCTACTGCTTCTATGTATGGTAGTTTTTCACTGTTAAAAAACTCCTAAGGAAGCAGCGGGTGCTGGCATCTGCTGCATCTTAAGCAACCACTGCTCTCGTTGGCACATTGCTTACTTGGCAATTAGTGTAAAGTATATGCAGCAGGAGGAAGAGGATGAATATGGGGGGAAGGTTGGTGTTCTGGCAGTGATGAGGAGGAGAAAATAGGGCAAGCTTTAAGAGGGACGTTACCCCTTCCCCAAATCCCAAAAGTTATATGTGGGGGGATGAGATTGTTGGGGACAGTGTTATCCTCAGTGACACTGAGGACTATGATCTTTTGCTACAGACAATTTGTGGCAAATTGGGTCTTTTATAACTCAAATACCTGCACAGACCCCAGAATTTGGGTTGTCAAAGAGAAGGACCACTATCGGGTGGCCACCCTATAAGATTACTGATACAAGGGAAAAATGGCAGATCTAATGCCACAATCAGTGACACAAACTTTTCACAAACCACAAACTTTTGTTGCAAGCGGTTTAGACATTAATGGCTGAGTGTTGAGTTATTTTGAGGGGACAGCAAATTTACACTGTTATACAAGCTGTACACTCACTACTTTACATTGTAGCAAAGTGTAATTTCTTCAGTGTTGTCACATGAATAGATATAATAAAATATTTAAAAAAATGTGAGGGGTGTACTCACTTTTGTGAGATACTGTACAGTAGAAAAGAACCCTGTTTAAAGACATAGCTATATTTAGTTTGCATAAATCTGGGGGCTGTTAACACACTTTACACAATGCATTAATAACATCCAAAGAGGAAATAGAAGGTGGAGAGACACAATATAAAACTGCCAAACTCATATAGCCAATCTTGACCAGCCCTGTGCTAACATTTTCATAACACTGGAGCATTTATGTTACATTCCAGAAGGCCATGCAAACTTAATATCTGTTGTGCTAAAGTATTATAACGTATTATAAGCTAAAGTGTTATAAAACACTAAATAAGTTACATAACTCAAATCAATAATAAATAAAATAGATGGTTCCAAATTATCCATTTTAGGAATGGTCATACTTTATTAGTGCTTTAAAAACATATCAACCACCATAAGGTGGCCCATAAATAGTAAGCTATAGTTGTGTGTTGACAATTATGTGCATCTTAATGTACGTTGTAAGTACTTGTTTACATTATATCTGAGCAATAAATTAAATTAACCATGAAAAATGGATTATATATCCAGGGATCAGAATTCTTTATTTGCTTAGTCCTGAGATTTACACAGCATTGAAATGCAGCACCGTTTTCCTTGGCTGAGGAGGGGACCTGATTTTCACTTCTGCAGTTTCCCTTTCACTTATTTCCCCCAACCTGTGACTCTGAGCCACTCTGTTCTTTGCTTTAATCAGAATGCTGCTTGAATGGAAACACACAGGCTTGGTTCCGTGTGCTGATTCTCCTTCTCTCTCTTTGAGCTCTGCTGCAGAGTAACTGGAGAGGCTGATACAAATTAGGGTACTTATACTGCTTGCATTTGAATTATACATATAAGGATATATCAATAATTATAGGGCTGCATTTACACTGAGCAGAGGGGGCTTTGGTATGGTGATTGTACAAATGAGCAGGAACTGTGGGGGGAGGGGGGGGGCAAGAATTAAATACTGAGTAAGGAGCTGGGGGATGGTTATGTACTACTAAGCAGGGGAAATGGGAGGAGAGACTGGAATGTACTACTAATAAGGTAGCCAGGGGTGGGGTGATAATATACTTCAAATAGAAAGCCTGTGAAGCATGAGCAGAAAGCTGCAAGCAGTGTCTTCAGGAGCCTGACATTGTACTCACAATCTGCTGATTGGAGGTGAAATGCTCTGCGACAAAAAATAAAATAAAAATAAAAACACATTTTTTACCAGCAAAAACATATGCATTTATTATTTTTTTTTTAAAGGTGAATTTAGCCTTTAAGTTAAATATATTGGATCCAATTTTATCACATTTTCCATTTTGTCCATTTGGTTAAGATTAGTGAATTATGCATATAAAAAATGCCTTTAAGCCTTTAAGGATTTGCTGCTACGTTTTCATGGACTATGCAATGCACAAAAGATTTAATTAAAGATAGCTTTGTCCTTATAGATTCAAATAACCTGCTAATATGTAAAGTGGTTTGGTGTCTCTGCACATCTATTGTATTCTTTAAAAAGATTACCCTTTTTCTTTTATTCTCTTTCAATGTTAAGCAATGTCATTTTTATAAAACCTGAAAAAGTATGGCAAATGACAACATTCATATCAATGTAAACAAATGCTGATATCACAATTCATTTAACAAGGTGGTTCGAAAGTTAGGACTGATGTCTTCTGCTCCTGGAGGTCTAGGTTCAGTTTCTATCAGGAGGAGTTATATTGGGAGAAGGAACAAGGGATATGAATAGTCAGGGTTCTAAACATATACAAGAATTTTGGAAACACATGCATTTTGAAGGCTGCTGCTCTTCCTAGCCAGGACAGTTGCTCTTTACCTAAACAACTTAATTCATCAGCGATGTCGCGCAGCAGAGGAGGAAAATTAGCTTCATAGCGAGATTCAATTGGGAAGGTCAATTGAATGCCTAAATAAGTTATAGAGGTGGAGCCCCATGGGTGCGGTAATTCATTTTTCATTTGTTGTACTAGGTCAGGAGAAAGACCCATAGCAAGAACCTGGCATTTACTGGAATAAATGTTATAGTATGAGATATTTCCAAAGTCTTCTATTAATTGTTGGGACAGCGACTAGACAATTGGGAGGGTCAGTGAGAGATAAAAGGATATCATCAGCAAAGAGCCCTATTTTGTGTTCATAATTATCAATATTCAGACCTTTTAAGTGAGGATTGGATCTGATAGCTTAAGCAAAGGGTTTGAGAGCTAGGGAAAAAATAATAGAAAACAAGGGGCATCCCTGTCTGGTCCCGTTAGACAAGTCAAATGACAAGGACAGGGTACCTGAGACATACACTCTGTCAGGTACCTGGGAGGTGAAGTCCGAAGTGGAGCTTAAGTGCTGGGGATTCAGGTGAAAACATAGTGATGGGGGACAGGCCGGCAACAGATCGGGCAAGCGGTACACAGAGCATACAGCACACCTAGGGAGCTAGTCCACACAAATGGGGACAGAGTAACAGGAAGTGCTGCTATTATGGGCTAGTTAAATTGTACATTGTATGCAGCTGGCAGCAGGTGGGACTAGCGAGACCAAAGCAATGCATCAGGCTTGAAAATTACTGCAAAGACTCCAGAGGTTCACTATGGCACAACAGGCAAGGCTGCAACTGCAAAACAGGAAACCTCCCACTTCCAGGACACCTAGGTACATGACAGGGCCCCCTCTCCAATGGACCCCTCCGGGGGCATAGCATGGCTTAGCGAGAAAGGAGGCATGCAAATCTTTAGCTGGAACCCAGGAACGGTCTGTGAGGGGATATCCTTTCCAATGAACCAGATACTGTAGTCTATGACCCCACCTTCTAGAATCCAGAATCTTAGAGACTTCAAATTCATGTTGTCCATCAACAAGAACAGGAGGAGATAGCTGTTGCGTTCTGGAGTAACAATTGAAGATTGCCCTTTTAAGGAGAGAGACATGGAACATGGGTGTATCCAGAGAGAGGAGGGTAATTTTAACCGATAGGAGACTGGTCTGACTCGAGCAGTTATTCTATAAGGACCAATGAATTGAGGGCCCAATTTGGTAGAGGGTTACTTTAGTCTCACGTATTTGGTAGACAGCCAAAATATGTCCCCCACCACATATGGAGGCATATGGCATCTTCGTCTGTTGGAAAAAAGTTCATATCTGCCTGCTGACTTCCGTAGCAATAAGCGAATCTTCCTCTAGTGTAGCAGAATATTTTTCCCCTGTTGATCTGCTGCTGGTACACTGGAAGAAGGCTGAAGTAGTGTAAAGGTCTGAGGGTGATAGCCTAGGGCTGCGTATAAAGGCGTGGTGTGAAGGGCACTATGCCAATGGGAATTAATGGCGAATTCAGCCAAAGGCAAATGCTTAGACCAATTGGAGTGTAACGAGTTGATGTAATGCTGAATATAGGTTTCAAGTGTCTGGTTTATGCGTCGATTTGACCATCTGTTTGCGGGTGATGTGAGGTCGAGACTGAGAGGGTTTACTCACAGTTTCTTACAAAACGCTCTCCAGAATAGAGAAATTAACTGAGATCCGTGGTCTGAGACGATATCAGTAGGTATACCATGATGTTTCACAATATGGGAAAGGAAAAGGATAGACAGAGCTTCTGCTGTATGTAATCCAGAGAGTGGTACAAAATAAGAAATATTGGAAAAAGGATTCACTATGACCCATATAGCAGTCATGCCATCGGATTTGGGTAACTCTGTAATGAAGTCCATAGTCTAATGGGTTCCAAGGCTGGCGAGGTGCAGGAAGTGGTTGCAACAGCCCAGCAGGCAATGTGCGAGGTACATTATTAGCAGCACAAGTTGGACAGGTAGCCACATAGTCGGTAACATCTTTTTTCATGTGAAGCCACCAGACTGCAACATGACGCTGCAAGGTCTTAAGGGTAGAGATGGCATTGCGGCTCGCCCGGCGGTCGGTTCGCGGCAAATTTTGCTTGTTCGCTACCCGCCAATTTTGCGAACACATGGCGTTGTTCGCGGCGGCCATATTAGTTTACATTGGGGAGAACTTTGACCCATGACACAGCTGTCAGGTGGAACGGGACAGCTAATTGGAACATTTCAGCACATGGACATGCCCCCTACCCTATAAATAGACCGGGGCTGTCGGCTATTTCACATTCTGCTTTTTGTCAGCGTAGGGAAAGGTCTGCCATGTTCATGAGGGAGAGATTCCCAGACACAAATAGCTCTGTTAAGATCCACAAAAGTCCTTTTCAGGGCTGGTATTTCGGTATAGGTCTACTACACTCTCTTTTGAGTTTAGGGACGGGTATCCAGTCTGTGCTTTAGGGGCAGTTAGAGATCGGCAGCAGTGACACAAATCGCTCTGTTAATGTCCACAAAAGTCCTTTTCAGGGCTGGTATTTCGGTATAGGTCTACTACAGTCTCTTTTGAGTTTAGGGACAGGTATCCAGTCTGTGCTTTAGGGGCAGTTAGAGATCGGCATAAGTGACCCAAATCGCTCTGTTAATGTCCACAAAAGTCATTTAAAGGGCTGGTATTTCGGTATAGGTCTACTACAGTCTCTTTTAAGTTTAGGGACAGGTATCCAGTCTGTGCTTTAGGGGCAGTTAGAGATCGGCAGCAGTGACACAAATCGCTCTGTTAATGTCCACAAAAGTCATTTAAAGGGCTGCAAATTTTTTGGTATTGGTGTGCAGTGCACTATATAGGGGGGGAGGGGGGTAATCCACGGAATAATACACTTTGTAGAAAGCATATTATAGTGGATTAGTATTGTGCACTGTGTGGTGACTGAGCGTTGCTGCAGCAATACTACAAACAGTGACAAAAGCACTTTTAATGTATTATAACTGGTGTGATAGACCAGTGCCCCCCCCCCAATACCACATATAGAAGCAGGGTGTTATCTGAGTATACTTTCATAAGTGTATTTGTGTCCTGCAACAGTATTGCCTCTTTTGCTATGTTAACTCTGATACACATAGTGCCAAATTCCCTGGCCAATTTTTTGAACAACTGGTGTGATAGACCAGTGGCCTCCCCAATACCACATATTGAAGTGGGGTGTTATCTGAGTATACTTTTACAGGTGTATTTGTGTCCTGCAACAATAATTTCCCTTTTGCTGCGTTAACTCTGATACACACAGTGCCAAACTCACTGGCCAATTTTTTGAAAAACTGGTGTGATAGACCAGTGGTAGACCAGTGGCCCCCCAATAGCACATATTGAAGCGGGGTGTTATTTAACAGTATACTTTTCTAAGAGTGTATTTTAGTCCTGCAAAAATGTGACCTCTTTTGCTGTGTTAACTCTGCTACACACAGTGACAACAGTTACTGGCCAATTATTTGTAGAACTGGTGTAATAAACCTGTGGCCCCCCAATACCACAGATTGAAGCGGGGTGTTATCTGAGTATACTTTCATAAGTGTATTTGTGTCCTGCAACAATATTGCCTCTTTTGCTGTGTCAACTCTGATACACACAGTGCCAAACTCCCTCGCCAATTGTTTGCACAACTGATGTGATAGACCAGTGACCCCCCAATATCACATATTGAAGTGGGGTGCTATCTGAGTATACTTTTACAAGTGTATTTATGTCCTGCAAAAATATTGCCTCTTTTGCTGTGTTAAGTCTGATACACACAGTGCCAAACTCACTGGCCAATTCTTTGAACAACTGATGTGATAGACCAGTGACCCCCCAATACCACATATTGAAGTGGGGTGCTATCTGAGTATACTTTTACAAGTGTATTTATGTCCTGCAACAATATTGCCTCTTTTGCTGTGTTAAGTCTGATACACACAGTGCCAAACTCACTGGCCAATTCTTTGAACAACTGGTGTGATAGACCAGTGTCCCCCCAATACCACATATTGAAGTGGGGTGTTATTTAACAGTATACTTTCTAAGAGTGTATTTTAGTCCTGCAAAAATCTATCCTCTTTTGCTGTGCTAACTCTGCTACACACAGTGACAACAGTACTGGCCAATTATTTGTAGAACTGGTGTAATAAACCTGTGGTCCCCCAATACCACAGATTGAAGCGGGGTGTTATCTGAGTATACATTCATAAGTGTATTTGTATCCTGCAACAATATTGCCTCTTTTGCTGTGTTAAGTCTGATACACACAGTGCCAAACTCACTGGCCAATTTTTTGAACAACTGGTGTGATAAACCAGTAGCCCCCCAATGCCATATATTGAAGTGGGGTGTTATATGAGTATACTTTCATAAGTGTATTTGTGTCCTACAACAATATTGCCTCTTTTGCTGCGTTAAGTCTGATACACACAGTGCCAAACTCACTGGCCAATTTTTTGAACAACTGGTGTGATAGCCCAGTGGCCCCCCAATAGCACATATTGAAGCGGGTGTTATTTAACCGTATACTTTTCTAAGATTGTATTTTAGTCCTGCAAAAATGTGGCCTCTTTTGCTGTGTTAACTGTGCTACACACATTGACAACAGATACTGGCCAATTATTTGTAGAACTGGTGTGATAAACCTGTGGCCCCCCCAATACTACAGATTGAAGCGGGGTGTTATCTACAAAGACACATGGTCTAGCAAACACAGGCAGGGAAGGTATATCACTTTTACTGCCCACTGGGTGAACCTTCTGACAGCCGTTAAGCATGCAACCCGTGGCACCCGTGTAGATTTAGTTGCACCGCCACAGATTGCAACCAGGCCTGCCTCTTCTTCTCCTCCTCCTCCATCCTCCCTCTCCTCCTTGGCTGACTCCTCCTCTTCCACTGCTACCATCTCTTCTCCTGCGCTGCCCAAGATCCCCAGAACCTATTCCACATGCCAGGTGAGACGTTGCTTGCCATGCTGTGCTGTGTCTGTTGTGCCTGGAAGCCAAGAGCCACACTGGTCCTGCACTCCTTCAGCTTTGCATTCACAGGCAGATCAGTGGCTGACACCGCTGAATTTGTCAGTTGGTAAAGTGGTGTGCGAAAATGGTGCCAATCTGCTGAGCACGCTGAAACAGGGCAAAATAACACACGTGCCATGCATGGCACACGTCCTGAACTTGGTGGTGCAGCGATTCTTTGCCAAATGCCCTGGGGTCCAGGACGTCTTGCGGCAGGCCAGAAAATCTTGGCCCATTTCCGAAGATCTTACATAGCCATGGCTCGCCTTGCTGAGATTCAGCGGCGACACAACTTGCCCCTCAGGCGTCTTATTTGTGACTGCCCGACGCGATGGAACTCAACGTTGCATATGCTCGATAGGCTGCTCCAGCAGAAATGTGCAGTTAATGACCACCTGTCGAACTCGGAGGCAGGACAGGTTCTGGGGAGATTGGGGTTTTTTTCACCTCACCAGTGGCTGCTCATGCGGGACGCATGCAGACTTCTGTGGCCATTCGATGAGATCACCAAACTGGTCAGTCACGGCCAGTGCGCCATAAGTGACATCATACCTTACGCCTTCTTTCTGGAGTGTGCATTGCGTCATGTCATAGATCAAGCCGTCAAGGAGCAGGAGCAGGAAGATCAGGAAGTCGCAATGTTGAATGAATTCCCAGGGGGTGCTACTCTATCTGAGACAAATCAACAGCAGGAGTCTGAAGAGGAGTCAGAGGAGGAGGAGGATGGTGCTGGGGGGGATGAGGAGGAGCAAGAAGAGCATGCTTTAAACCTTTCTGGGATCCCTTGTGTTATCCGCGGATGGGGGGAGGAGAACGAGGATGACATTATCCTGGATGATGAGCTGGAAGCAGGCCACTATACCGCTTCCAGTTTAGTGGGAATGGGGGCCTACATGCTGCAGTATTTTAAGGGGGACCCCCGTATAAAACGCATAAAGGCCAAGGACCAGTAGTGGGTGGCAACGTACTTAGATCCCCGGTACAAACACAAAATGGCGGAAATGTTACCACACTCACAGAGGGCGGTCAGAATGCAGCACTTCCAGGCCTTGCTGCGGGAAATGCTGCATTCTGCTTTTCCGTGCGCTGGCAGAGGAATTTCCAGTCACAGAGAGACAGTTGCAGGTAGCAATCCAACAGCGCCTGCAAGAAGAGGGTGGATGGAAGATGTCTTGGTCACTTCAGATATGAGATCCTTCTTTCAGCCGAACCATCGACAGCTGTACTCCCGATCCAGCATGAGGGAACACCTAGACCGACAGGTGTCTGACTACATCGGGTTAACGGCCGATGTGGATGCTCTGAGGAGTGATGAACCCCTGGACTACTGGGTGGGCAGGCTTGACCTCTGGCCAGGGCTTGCACAATTTGCAATGGAAATGTTGGCTTGCCCCATCCAGTATCCTGTCCAAAAGGATATTCAGCGCAGCAGGGGGGATCGTGACCGATAAGCGCACTCGCCTAGCTCATGACAGCGTAGACAACCTCACATTTATAAAAATGAATGAGGCATGGATCTCTGAGGAATTCAACACATGTGACCAGTAGACCAGGTTTCATCGAAATTCCTCCACCCACAACTATACCTGGTCCTTGGCTTCACTATATACAGCGGCATAAAAGGCATTTCATGTCCATTGAATGGCACATTTTTGGGGCCTTTCAGGGCCGACAATTATTTTTTCTGTGAATGCCTAATGTACCTCCAGCCACCAAATACTAAGTTCTTTGCTGTCAGTTCAAACCATGTGAGCTAATTTTTGGAGCCTATACAGGCTGACACTTACGGTTCTGTGTACTGTGAACGCCTACCATACCTCTAGCCATCAAAAACAAAGTTTTTTGCTGTCAGTTCAAACCATGTGAGCTAATTTTTGGAGCCTATACAGGCCGACACTTACGGTTCTGTGTACTGTGAACGCCTACCATACCTCTAGCCATCAAAAACTAAGTTTTTTGCTGTCAGTTCAAACCATATGAGCTAATTTTTGGAGTCTATACAGGCCGACACTTGCGGTTCTGTGTACTGTGAACGCCTACCGTACCTCTAGCCATCAAAAACTACGTTTTTTGCTGTCAGTTCAAACCACGTGAGCTAATTTTTGCAGCCTATACAGGCCGACACTTACTTCTGTATACTGTGTGAATGCCTAATGTACCTTCAGCCACAGAATACTACGTACTTAGCTGTCAGGTAAACCCATGTGGGCTAATGTTTAGGGCCTGGAATGGGCGACACTTACTTCTGTATCCTGTGAATGCCTAATGTACCTTCAGCCACCGAATACTACATTCTTAGCTGTCAGGTAAACCCATGTGGGCTATTTTTTGGTGCCTTTTATGGCCGACACTTACATCTGTTACCTATGAATGCCTAATGTACCTTCAGCCACAGAATACTGCGTTCTTAGCTGTCAGGTAAACGCATGTGGGTTAATTTTTGGGGCCTGGAATGGCCGACACTTACTTCTTTATCCTGTGAATGCCTAATTTTTCAGACTGGTAATGAAAAACAATGGGTCTGTAAAGGTTCCGCCAAATTGTGGAATGGATGCGGACCCATTTTACAGATGTGTGAATGGACCCTATATGTATTAGACAATGTATTTACCGGCTGCTGTCAGTTCTGGCTGATTTATGGAAAAAATATATATATATTTTTTGCTGTAAAAAAAAAAAAACATTTAGGGCAACTTTTTCAATTGCAATACTTCTGTTATGACATTGTCCATGTGCTGGGACTATTTGTGCACAGCTAGTACGTCTTTTGTGGCTGAAAATATGACCTAAAGGTTTTTAAAGTTCGCCTCCCAATTAAAGTCAATGGGGCCCGCCGCAAACTCGTGGTTCGCGGACTTTTGAGAAAATTTGCGGCTGGGGCGGCCGATGTTCGTCCATCACTATTCATGAGGCAAGATAGGAAGAATGGCTGCGGGAGCCAACAGACAACCAGAAAGTCTTGTGGGTTGAGATAAAAAGTTCAAATAACAGGAAGACCCCCAAGAGGTTAATTCTCCCTTTACCCAATCAAAGGAGGGTATTGTTGTAACCATGGGTAGCCAAGGTTGGAGAATCAATAAGAGACAGTATGATTGTAGTGGTCTCAAACTTTACAAGGCCATCTCCCAACAGCTGTCCATTCAGGGTGGTGATGCTCAGGGGTCTAGACTTGGGAACAAATGGGATGCTAGCAAAAGTGTAATCCAGGAATATGCTCCCGAATCTACAAAAGCCTCACAGGAGACAAGTTTAGAGACTAAGTGGAAGATTGCGGGTACAGTAATCTTGGTTTTGGAGGAAGTACTTGTAAGGTCTAACCCAGCTCCTCTGACACTGGTTAGTCCCTGCCTTTTACTGGACAGGCTGGGCAACCTGATAACAAATGTCCTTTAAGCCCACAGTACAAGCATAAGCCCAATGCACGCCTCCTATGTCTTTCTGTGAGGTGGAGACAGCTGACTTCAATGGGTTCCACAGGAGACTTGGACTCAACAGAAATTACAGGTTAAGGCTGAGGTGGTGCTTGGAGGTTAGAGGCTAAACGATAAACCGGCCTAGGAAGCTTACGGGTTCTATGTCTCTCCTGACACCTTTCATGGTACCGGAGATCCAGACGAACACACAAATCAATAAATTTTTTAAGATTTTCTGGGGAGTCCTTATAGACCAATTCATTCTTGCAAGACCTTTATGGAAAGCTGCATGTAATGCCCTTGAGTCTCAGCCTGTACTCTTTGGTCTCAGCTGCCAGGGTACAGAACTCAATAGCATACTGAGCCACAGTCCTGGTACGTTGCTGTATGTCCAAAAGTGAGCACTCAGCTGCAGAAGTTCTATCTAACTTGTCAAATACAGTCTGAAGAGAAGCCAGAAATCTATCAGTGTCTTGCAGCACAGGATCATTGCATTCCAGATAAGGAGAGACCCATGCCAGGGCTTCCCCCTTGAACAATGAAATTGCAAAGGTCAATTTGGCAGAATAAGTGCTGAAACCCCCAGGGGTGTTGCGGAAGTGCAAATGACAAATGTTTAAAAAACCTCTGCAGTCCTCCGCATCACCACCAAACTTTTCAGGTAAGGGAAGTTTGAGTGGCACAGAAGAGGTGGGTTGGATTGGAGCAGGAGTCTGGAACGATACAGAGGAGCCAGACAAAAAATAATTTAGCATAGCACAAAGTTCATCTAGCTTAGTTTCCAGAGATGAAAGATGCTGTTCATGAGCTCCAATCATTTGTCCCTGATGCGTAAGCGCCTTAACAATCTCAGCAGGGTCCACTGCCATTGTGGCCCATTTGTTATGTCAGGTAGAGTCCGAAGTGGAGCTTAAGTGCTGAGGATTGAGGCAAAAACGTAGTCAGGGAGGTCAGGCTGGCAACAGATCGGGCAAGTGGTGCACAAACTAAATCCAAAGAGTGGTCAGGCAGGCAGAGGTCATACACAAGCTGGTGGATAAGTACAGAATCGGCAGCCTGGAGTGGGTTCAAGAATTCAAGCAAAGTTCATACACGATAATCAGAGTCACAGAGCATACAGCACACCCAGGGAGCTAGTCCACACAAACGGACACCGAGTAACAGGAAGTGCTGCTATTTATGGGCTGGTTAAATTGTACATTGTGTCAGAAAAACACCAGATAGGTGTCTGTAATGTCTCAGAGGCGCACTGGAGTGCGCAGGCATGAACTCGCTTGTGCCCCGCTTAGCCGCGAACAAATGTGCGCACACGTGATCACGCACAGATGCGCGCATGTGCACGCAATAGTCATTATGTTTTGCCCCTAGTAGCCTATATAAGGGAAGCAGGCACACTTGTTCTTTGCTGTTTTGTCTGCAGCTGCTCCTGTACTCCGGAACCTGGACCTGTTGTATCCTGATTGACGACCCAGCCTGTCTCCTTCCTCGCTTGATTGCTGCCTGCTCTGACCTCGGCTTGTTCCTGTGACTACTCTTCTGCCTCATCCCTATCTGTTTATCCACTACCGGATCTGGACTTTCTCACCCTTTGGTGGGGGCGACCCTCAGGACAGCGACCTGACCTAGTGCTAAACACACAGCGAAATTCATCTCCACCATCAGGAGCTCTGGTGAACATCAGTTGGCACTTAGATTCCGCACCACAGGTTAGCCTGCATCTTATGCGAAGGTGACCTGTCTGTGTTCCTACACTACTGGATCCTGTGAGGCTTCCCTCTACTCATCAGGCTCAGCCATGTGGGGCTTGACACATTGTATGCAGCTGGCAGCAGGTAGGGCTAGAAAGCCCAAAGCAATGCATCAGACTGGAAAATCACTGCAAAGACTCCAGAGGTTCCGCGTGGCACAACAGGCAAGGCTGCAACTGCAAAACCCGAAACCTCACAGTTTAAGGACATCTAGGTACATGACACGCTCTTGCTGAAGGATTTTTATACAAAGACATAATTGCTAAGTGTATAAACCCAGAGTGTGCAAATTTTGTTAAAACCTGCGAGGGATACCCCAGTGTACACTTTTGAATGCCTTCTCCCCATCCAAAGCGTGGAGGAGAGAAGGCATTTGACAGGTTTCTGCATAGTGAATCAGGTTGAGCATCCTTCTTGTTCAATCAGGGGCATGTCTCACTTTCACAAACCCTACTTGCTCTGGGCCCTAAAGAAGAGGGGTTAAGTCTAGAAACCTGTTACCTAATTTAGAATACATTTTTAGTTTAGAATTTAGGAGGGAGATAGGTCTGAAATTCTGTGGCTGTGTGGGTTCTTTACCAGGCTTGGGGAAGGTCACTATTACGGCTTCTAACATTTCCTTAGGGAATTGCTCATTGGAAACAGCTGCGTTATATAGAAGCCCAATTCCAAAAAAATTGGGACACTGTACAAATTGTGAATAAACAGAATGCAATGATGTGGAAGTTTCAAATTTCAATATTTTATTCAGAATACAGCATAGATGACATATCAAATGTTTAAACTGAGAAAATATACCATTTTAAGGGAAAAATAAGTTGATTTTAAATTTCATGATATCAACATCTCAAAAAAGTTGGGACAAGGCCATGTTTACCACTGTGTGGCATCCCCTCTTCTTTTTATAACAGTCTGCAAACGTCTGGGGACAGAGGAGACAAGTTTCTCAAGTTTAGGAATAGGAATGTTGTCCCATTCTTGTCTACTACAGGCTTCTAGTTCCTCATCTGTCTTAGATCTTCTTTGTCGCATCTTCCTCTTTATGATCCGACAAATGTTTTCTATGGGTGAAAGACCTGGACTGCAGGCTGGACATTTCAGTACCCGTTGATGTTGTAATTGATGCAGTATGTGGTCTGGCATTGTCATGTTGGAAAATGCAAGCTCTTCCCTGAAGGAGACGACGTCTGGAAGGGAGCATATGTTGTTCTAGAACTTGGATATGCCTTTCAGCATTAATGGTGCCTTTCCAGATGTGTAAGCTGCCCATGCCACATGCACTCATGCAACCCAATACCATCAGAGATGCAGGCTTCTGAACTGAGCGCTGATAACAACTTGGGTTGTCCTTGTCCTCTTTAGTCTGGATGACATGGCGTCCCAGTTTTCCAAAAAGAACTTCAAATTTTGATTCGTCTGACCACAGAACAGTTTTCCACTTTGCCCCAGTCCATTTTAAATGAGCCTTGGCCCAGAGAAAACGCCTGCGCTCCTGGATCATGTTGAGATATGGCTTCTTTTTTGGCCTATAGAGTTTTATCCGGCAACGGTGAATGGCACGGTGGATTGTGTTCACCGACAATGTTTTCTGGAAGTATTCCTGAGCCCATGTTGTGATTTCAATTACAGTATCATTCCTGTATGTGATGCAGTGCCGTTTAAGGGCCCTGAAGATCACAGGCATCCAGTATGGTTTTCCGACCTTGGCCCTTACGCCCAGAGATTGTTCCAGATTCTCTGAATCTTTGGATGATATTATGCACTGTAGATGATGATAACTTCAAACTATTTGAAAATTTTCTCTTAGAAACTCCTTTCTGATATTGCTCCACTATTTATCGCTGCAGCATTGGGGGAATTGGAGATCCTCTGCCCATCTTGACTTCTGAGAGACACTGGAACTCTGAGAGGCTCTTTTTATACCCAATCATGTTGCCAATTGACCTAATAAGTTGCAAATTGGTCCTCCAGCTGTTCCTTATACGTACGTTTAACTTGTCTGGCCTCTTGTTGCTACCTGTCCCAACTTTTTTGGAATGTATAGCTCTCATGAAATCCAAAATGAGCCAATATTTGGCATGACATTTCAAAATGTCTCACTTTCAACATTTGATATGTTATCTATATTATATTGTGAATAACATATAAGTTTATGAGATTTGTAAATTAGTCCATTCCTTTTTATACACAATTTGTACAGTGTCCCAACTTTTTTGTAATTGGGTTGTATTTGTACAAAGTATAGACTTAGTACAGAGATGAAAGCCTTATAGTATTTAGATGAAAGTCTATCAATCCCCAGGGATTTGTTAAGAGGGAGAGAGGATACTACTTTGGGAATTTCCTGTTCCTCAATAGGGCGATTGAGTTGGGATAGTGATGCAGGGTCCAATGATGGTTTAGTTTATTTAAAAAGGATGATATTTCTTCTGGATTAGGTTGGGGGATATTACAATCTTCCCTCAGATTATACTGTATAAGGAAGCATAGTAGTCACAAAAGGACTGTGCAATGTCAAATGGGCTAATCGCCAGTTTGCCTGTGCTATGATGCTTTATTTGAGCTAATCTTGCTTTGGCCTGTCTTTGTTTGAGTTGGGAGGCCATCCTTTTCCCTGCTTTGTTCTTTTGTGAATAGGAAATTAAATTTAGGCATTTAACAAATTTGTTATGGTCTGCAATTAGTGCTGTTTTAAGTTCTTTCCTAGCTAAAGTAAGCTTTAACATGGTCGTCTCATGAGGGTTTTGTTTATGCAAGCCTTTCCGAATTAGCAATTTCTTGTAATAATGTCGTTATATACTGTTTTTTCCTTTTCTTTTCCCTAGAAGCCCTCTAAATTAACACACACCTGACAGATGCTTTGTGAAAACACCAAAAGGTTAAAGATACTACTAGAGGAAGTCAAGTTGAATGAAAATAATTCCTCAAGCTGTACTTTTAAGTCCTTTACATAAGTAGGGTTGGATAAAATGTAGGTGTTGTTTCTCCACAGTGAGGTATTCTTTACAGTGCAACCATCCTCAACATCTAGTGAAATTGACATGTGGTCAGACCACAAGATGTTGTGGATTTGTGCTGACATAACTTTTTGCAACAGAAATTTATCAGTAATGAAGAAATCAGTTCTTGAATAAGAATTATGCGGGTGGGAAAAGAAAGTATAAGCCCGTTTAGATGTATGCAGGCAGTGCCAAGGATGGTATAGGTCTTCCTGTAGGAGAAACAGTTTAAGGCCTGTCTTCCATCCTGGGTTCCTAGAAGTGGAGTTCAGTATTGGGTCCATAGGAATGTTAAAGTCACCACAAACGATTAAGTGGCCCTGCTGAAGTGTACGAGCTTTGGCCAGCATTTTCCGCATAAATTTGAGTTGATGAGTATTAGGGGCATAAATAACTAGTAGAGTATAATTAGAACCAATAACTTATGCTACTAGAAGAACAAATATTCCTCCTTTATCCAGGGAAAAAGCTTTAAGCGTGAATGATAAGGTATCCCCGATTGCAACCAAAACTCCTATTTGTTTTCTTATAATAATTGGCCTGAAAAATGTGAGAGAAGTTTTTATGAGTACAACGGGGTGGTTTGAGTGCTGAGAAATGTGATTCCTGTACAAATAAGATATTGGAGTAAAAGTCACCTTTGTATTTTAGCAAGACTGAGGAACTGAGATACCTTAGTGATATTTTTTGGGACATTTCCCAAAGGGTAGCATTATGTGTAGCTTTATATACTGATTTAAACACTCGAAACCACATTTGGTGAATATATTTTTTTCTCAGAGAATGGAGTATATAACTGATATTCCTTTGGCTGCACTCCAAGTTGGTTTCAGGTATGCCCATGTTCTCGTAGTGATTTCGGTGTGAATTTTGGGATTGTGTTGGATACAATGAGCTGTCTGTAGATATTGAAAGAAGTCAGAGGGTAGAAGCTCAAATTTAGCCATTAGCTGATTAAATGGTTTAAGGGATCTTTTCTCATGCATCGATTCAATAGTTGCGTGGTCCTTTTTGTTCCACATGGATGTTTTGTAATATGGAATGAGGTGTTTTAGAATATAGATAGGTGAATTTATGTTAGTAACTGGTGTATTGTTCCATTTGAAGGAGATTAGTCTCCTCCATGCAAGAACTGCAGCTATAATCGTGGGAATGAAATATGCTGGTAGTTTCCTTCAGACTTCTGCTAAAGAGCCACACTTGTAAGTCTTGATGGAGTATGACTTCTCATTCCATTTCTCTCCAAATGGTATTGGGGGCTGGAAGGAACCAGTCTTTTAGTTAAGAGGGAATAGTCACATGGTAGTAATCTGCTAGGTCTGGCAGGGATAAACCTCCTATTGATCTGTGTTTTTGTAGTATACGGTATGCACAACTGTGTTTTTTGCTTTTCCACAAATATTTTGTCAGCAGGGATTGTAGTTCCTTAGGGTAGTAACTGGGGATATGTATTGGTAAGGTTCTAAATAAATACAAGAGTTTGGGAAACAAATTCATTTTAAAAGCTGCTAAGCGGCCTATCCATGAAAACTCTAATTTGGAAAGGGATTGGAGCTCTTGCGCAAATTGAGTTTTAAAGGGATAGAAATTAGAGTGAAATCATTTTTTGGTCGATCTAGTTAAGGTTATGCCTAGGTACTTTATCCCTGAGTCTTGCCAACAATAAGGGAAATGAGTGAATAAGAGATTTCTGGTAGTCCCGTCTATTCCCAAGTCAAGGATGTTAGATTTGGTGTCATTGACTCGATAATTAGAGAACCTCCCGAAATCTGCCAAGATTTTTTGAATTCTCTGTAAGGTATTAATGGGGTCAGTGATTATAAGAATCACATCATCTGTGAATAAGATTATATGGTGGTCACGTCTTCCTACTGTAATACCTGTTATGAGTGGGTCAGACTGGATTGTTTCTGCGAGTGTTCCATGACTAAATTAAATATTAGAGGGGAAAGGGGGCATCCTTGCCTCGTACCGTTAGTTATGGGGAAAGGCTTAGATAGCATGTCATCTACATATATTTGGGCAGACGGCTGAGAATAAAGGACAGAAATGGCTGAGAAGAATGTTCTTGTGAAGCCGAATTTTCTGAAGACCACAGTGAGATAGCCCCAGTGTACCCTATTGAACGCCTTCTCTGCATCAAGGGATAGAAGCAGAGAAGGCGTTCTGGTATTTTCTGCAAAATTTATTACATTAATTAGTCGCCTAGTTGCGTCTGCTGACTGTCTACCCCTGGTAAACCCAGCTTGACTTTTGTGGATAAGAACTGGCATGTAGTCCATTAGATGTGCTGCTATCATTTTAGCATATAGTTTAATATCAATATTGAGGAGGGAGATAGAATAGGACAGTGAAAAAACATGGACTTTATCGGCACAAGGATAAAATAAAAATAAACATTTTATTAATATACATTTAAAAAACAGGGACAACGCCCGTAGAGAGGCAAAACGCCAACAGTTCAATGATTGACAATCAAAATGGTATCAATGCAGTACAATTATACACATAGGTAGAAGTATTAATGCATAGTTATCTGTGAGCGAGTCCACATAGGAAGGCCGTCAGAAAAGACAGGTGGGTGTGGCTGTCCTGTATCGGAATCTGGCGATGTGGTCACTGGTCACCACAGGCACATGTAGTTAATGAAGTCACTTTGAGCTAGAACACTCAACATGTTTTGCAAAATTGTTTCGTCTGGAGTTTTCAATTCATCACTCTGTACTATGCTTGTGATGGGTAAAAATGCAAAGAAACAAGGGGAGTGAGGTCAGAGGAGCCAGGAGCCATCTAAAATGACTAGGAATCATAGACCTGGATTCCGGTTACAAAATGGACTCAAGTCCATAACTCAAATGTCTTATATATAGCCCACTTAACTTGGATAGGGTTAATAATATCTATTGCCGGTGATCCATATGTGAGGCTTGAGATAACATGGATACCTTAATAGGAAGTATAGAGGGCCCTGGCCTGGCTTTAATCTGTTCCAGTCACCTCCCCAGGATGGGGACTTACCGCCATCATTTTTTTTATGTATAAGAATAAAATGTTTATTTTTATTTTAACCTTGTGCTGATAAAGTCCATGTTTTTTCACTGTCCTATTCAAACTCAACGATATAAGGATGTGGCACTTTTCTACTATTTAACTTGCAATTGTCTGATTCAAAATTGAGATAGGTTGAACATTTTGAGGAACTTTGGGATCTTTCCTAGGTTTTGGCCAAGTAATGACCAGAGCCCTTAACATTTCTGCTGAGAAGGCTGAAGAGGAGGCAGCATCATTGAACACTTGACATAGGTGAGGGGAAAGTGTAAGTAGCTTGTAGTATTCGCTTATCAGACCATCTGGTCCTGGGGATTTGCAGTTAGGTAGGGAATTTAACGCATTGGCCACTTCAGTTGTGGTGAACGGGGTATTTAGTTCTGATTAGGTGACAAAGTAAGAAGTTGGATGTGGTTAAGAAACCTGTTAATGGATTTAGGCGAAGGTTCGTCGATGCATGGATTTTCCTTAAGCATATAAAGGAAGTTGTAATAGCAGCTAAATGTGTTTGTGATTGCTTGTGGGTCTTGTAGGTTTTCTAATACATTGGCCACGGATTTGTGACGCATCTTACCAGCCTGATTGCTCGTGGCATAGTGACGCACTTTGAGTTTTTTATGGTTCTTTTCGAATGATTCAAGCAGTAAGGATCTAAGCTCTTGTCTTAAGGACAAGAGTTTGGATTTAGGAGTTTGTGAGGGATTAGATTGATTTTGGGATACTGCGGTTTTCATGGCGCTAGTAAGTTTATCGATTTGCTGCATCCTCCTCTGTTTTGCCTGGGCACCCAGTTGAATTAGTATACCCCTACTGAATGTTGTATGTGCATTCCAAAGATTTGAAGAATCTGGCACCGAACCCACATTGTCTCTGAAGAATTCATCTATCTGCTTTTGAAAGGAATCAGCATAGGTAGGATTTTTAGGATGCTAGCATTAGCTCTACATATTTTCTGAGTGGAGGGAAGTGCTGTGGTGGTGATTGTAATACTAGTGGGTGCATGGTCTGACCATGTTATGGGTGCAATGTAAGAGTCCGCAACAACCATTTGTCAGTCAAGAAGCAATTAATGCGAGTATAAGTATTGTGAACAGGCGAATTGTAGGTATATTCTCTATCTGAGGGATGGTTGCATCTCCCAACATTATATAGGTCGTTGTTGCTAATGAGGTCTCTCAGAGGGCCGTGGTATATGGGGCCAGGATTTGAGGAGTCCTGTAGTTGATCTGGAACCAAGTCAAAGTCCCCGCATAGGATCAAAGATCCTTTTTGTACTTTGCTCATTTTTTATAGGATCCTCTTATGGAATTTGATCTGATGACTGTTTGGAGCATAGAGTAACCATAGTTTTGGCTATGGAACAAACCAGTATAATGTATCTCCCCTTGGAGTCTAGAATACTCTCATGTAGTTGGAAGTCTACCGCTCAGTGTATTGCAATTAGTACTCCTCTTTTTTTTTTTTTTTTAGGACCAGAGGCAGTAAGTTCTTGTGAGAGCATCTGGGAGATGCACTGTCTCTTGTACACATAAAATTTGGCATGACTGGGAATTAGCAGTTTGCCACTAGGGATGATCGAACGGTTCGGGTCGACCATCGGTTTTGGGGGTCTTTGGAGGCAGGCATAACATCTGTACTTCTGTGTAGGGGTATATATACACACACACATGTATGTATATATACACATACACATATATAGGTGTTATAGCAGAGAAGCCATATGGGTGTTAATTATTTCATTAGCGCAAGCACAGTGTTCTGCTACTTTCACACCTATATATGTGTATGTGTATATATACATACATGTGCGTGTGTATATATACCCCTACAAAGAAGTTCTGATGTTATGCCTGCCTCCAAAGGCCCCCAAAAAATGCCCAAAAAAACGCCTGCTACTAAACCGGCAAGGTGTGAAAATAGCGAAACCACTATCCTGTTCTATTGCAATTCTAATACAAACAAACTTTTTTTTCTGGTTCTGGACATGCTACAGAGCTGAAACTTCACATGTACACTTTTTAGACCCCCAGACACTAAATCCAAAGAAATCTAATTTTTTTTGTTCAATAATTTTTTCAATAATTGGCTCTCTATCAAAAATGACAATTTTTAAGAACTTTTTTTGTGTCATTAATAGTCCCTGGGGCATGACCCAGAACCCTAGGCACTTTTTAGGGGCATTTATTTGGTTTTAGGGCTTCAAAATGGTGTTTTTTGATTACCGAAGTTCAGGTCCTATTGATTTCAATGGGGTTCTGAAATTCGGGCCAAACTTTCGGGAAGTTCGGGTGTTCTGGTCGAACCGAACTTTTGAAAAGTTCGATCATCCCTATTTGCCACATCGAAGCTTGTTTGGTCGGGTGGTTTAGGCCATTTACATTAAGATTTAAGATCTTAATGTTCATGTGTGCGGTGGTGGGATAGTGTTGGCATTGTACTCACAGAGCCGCAGTACATCTTCAGACAGTGAACGATGGGGTGGTCATCCTTGCAGGAATATCGTCGTTGGATGGCTTCCTTTCATGTCATTCAATGTGTACAATTGTGTTGCTAGCTGTGATTGGTCAATGTGATCACATGGTACAGACAGAGCCAATCAAAGCCCATCTGTACAATGTGATTAACTCTGACCAATCACAGCTAATCACAACAAAACAAACCAAATAAATCTGTTTCCTTCAGTAAAACGCTTGCTTATAGCAATGAAACTCACTGCTATAAGCATCCATAATTTGTGTAAAAAAAAAAAAATCCTGCTCACTTCCCCAGAGTGGTACAATGTTACTATGGTAACAATATATTGCTCTGGTCGCAGTGTTTTAAAAAAAAAAAACATTGGCAAAAACTGTACTACAATGGTTACAGTATGTAAAAAAAAAAAAATATTTGTTTTTTAAAATTTCATAATTTTCCAAAAAAAATATGAAAAAAAATTACAACTTCAAAAAACCTGCCATGCCTCTTCCTAAATACCGTGGGCTGTCTGCTTTCCAAAAAGGGGTAATTTGGGAGATATTTGTAATGTCCTGACATTTTTGGGCCTCAAGAAATGAAATAGACCGTCAGTACATCAGGATTGATAAATTTTCAGATATATACCATAGTTTGTGGACTCTATAACTTTCCTACTGACTAAATAATTTACACTAATTTGGGTTATTTTCACCAAAGAAATGTAGCAGAATACATTTTGGCCTAAATTTATGAAGAAATTAGATATTTACAAAATGTCATAACAGAAACTTAGAAAAACATGTTTTTTTTATTTCAAATTTTAGGTCTCTTTTCATTTATTTAGCAAATAATAAAAAAAGTCAGTGGTGATTAAATACCACCAAAAGAAAGCTCTAGTTCTATGAACAAAATGATAAAAATGTATTTTGGGTACAGTGTTGCATGGCCGTGCAATTTCCATTCAAAGTGTGATAGCGCTGAAATTTGATCTAGGCAGGGAGGGGGTAAAAGTGCCCATTATTGAAGTGGTTAAATAGGCTTACCTTCTTCACTGTTTTTGGAAGGGTTAAATATTTATGTAGTCTTGTGAATTTCCAATCTCATACCAGACAATGGTATTGGAACATGGGAATACTAAATGATTACTACATGGATTACTTAATAAATATTTGGGAGAGGTATTATTTCTTTATTTAGAGTCAAATTATCAGGGAGCTTTGATCACCTAAGATTAGGCATAAAAGAGTCATTCTTAGAGAGGGGACCTGTCACAAATGAGGAAGACTGAAAGACTCTGATTACCCTTTTTAGAACTTTTAAAATAATGTGGTGGGCAAGATGAGGGAAGCATTTCTGTAATTAACTCTCTGCTTGTGTTGTGATGTACTGGTAGGTAGAGCCCTTTACAAGTTCACTATGGCAAGATGAAACAACTTTTCATTTTCTTAGGTAGTGGTAGTTTAAGGTGCAGCATTCTGTACTCCACATTTTTTTTTTAATGCCTGAAAAAAAATGTATTGACCTAAAAAATATAAATGTATCACACCAAAATGTGAACCATGGCCTAACCCTTGATTTTCAAGTCTAACGTGCCCTTCAAAATATTTTACTTACCCGTCTCACTGTGTGCTCCACTCAGTCCCTTTTTCGAAATTCTTCATTTTCAAAGCTATGCCCTCTAATGTTTGCACACAACAATCTCCAATCAAGTTCTATAATAACTTTGTACTCCTGTCCTGAAGAGTATGAGCATGCCATTGGAATGGATGGCCATCATGTGAGCTAGAAACAATATGAAGATCTTTAAAAACAGGCATTGCGACCCTGAGCAGACTTCAGTGAAAAATATTTAGAATCTAGTCATTTCTATTTTCATATAACTTAAAAAATGTTTGAATAACTTAAAAAAATATTTGAATAAAGAATTTTAACTTTTTTTGTAGTAATTGTTTAAAAATTATAAAAAAAATAAAAAACAAGATTTTTATTACTAAGATTTGTACCAAAAATGAGATGTAACTTTCTAGTCAAATGAATTGGAAACAGTTGTATCATATAATCTGACGTTGGTTGGATTGTGAAAACAATGCATGTCATTCAAGAAAAGGGAAAATTGTCGTGGGCCAGGAGAAATTATGCATTTGTCAGCTAGGAAGAATGTGAACAGGTGTCCAAGAAAATGTCTCTAATTTGTTACATGTTTACAACAAAAAATGAAATCTTTTATGTACACAATTCTTGTGTATAGACAGGTGATGCCAGGAGTTTGGTTATGTCATGTGTTCAGGAGAATAAGCTAAGTAAGTTATATCTTTGGCAAAAAAATAATAGACAGCAAAGTTATTAAATATATTCATGCACAATTAATGTTTTACAAAGATGTTATACAGTAGTTTAAGATGTATTAAATATTTTACCTTTCTTATGGACTTCTGTGAAGAGGATACAAGATAGAACACACTGAGGGCATATGAGGAACCTCAAACAACAGAGCAATTTTGCAGCGGAGTAGGATGTCAGAAATGACAAGTAGTTTGATCCTTATGTCCTGGTAGCAGGACAGTCACAACACCACCTGTACCACCAAACACTCATGTTTTCATTTGGAATTGAATCCATGCACAGTCCACATAAATACATTTCCATAGATAATTTGATATCAACAACTGCAATATAATATTATCTTTCAGTAATGGTGGAAAAAAACACATTGGGCATGCAAGTGGAGCCAGAAGCACAATTACAGTTATGCAATTAAATAGCATTACAAAGAAGAATTCCTAAAGTTTTGTAGTCATCAACATGGCCGTTTTGACAACCTGTATTTCGCTTTCTTAACCACTTACCCACTGGCCGCTTAAACCTCCTTCCTAACCAGGCCAATTTTCAGCTTTCAGTGCTCTAACATTTTTAATGACAATCACTCAGTCATGCAGCACTCTACCAATATGACATTTTTGTCTTTTTTTTGTCACATAAATAGAGCTTTATTTTGGTGGTATTTAATCACCACTGGGGTTTTTATTTTTTTGTGCTATAAATGAAAGAAGACAGAAAATGTAGTAAACAATGCATTTTACTTCAATTTTGTTATAAAATTTTGCAAATTAGTAATTTTTCTTCATACATTTTGCCCAAAAGTTTTACTGCTACATTTCTTTGGTAAAAATAAGTGTATATTTCTTGGTCTTTGTGAAGGTTATAGAGTCTACAAGTAGGGTTGAGCGAACCCGGACTGTATTGTTCGTGTTCGTACCGGACTTTTGGGTATTTGGTATCCGGACCCGAACCCAGACATTTCACTGTATGTTCGGGTACTGTCCGTTGTTCTGTAACGTTATTTGATGTTTTGGCGTGGTTTTAATGGCGCGCTTTCAACAGGTGCAAGGCAGCCAATCAGCAAGCGTTTAACTAGTGTGCCCTAGAAACCATCACAGCCATGTCTACTAATGGCATGGCTGTGATTGGCCAGTGCAGCATGTGACCCAGACTCTATATAAGCTGGAGTCACACAGCGGCGCACGTCACTCTGCCATAACTATACTAGGGACAGGTTCCTGACTGCTGCTGCTGAGGGAGAGATAGGAGTTTACTGTAGGGCGAGGCTGGAGAGATTGCTTGTAGGGAAAGCATAGGAACAATCTGCTTTATCATACAGCAATCTACATTGATTTGATTGTGTGGGGTGCAGTGCACAATCTTTTTGCCCGTAGGGTGAGATAGGAGTTTACTGTAGGGCCAGGCTGGTGAGATTGCTAGTAGGGAAAGCATAGGATAGGAACAATCTGCTTTAATCAGACAGCAATCTACATTGATTGTATTTTGTGGGGGTGCACTGCACGATCTTTATGCCCTGACCTGAGCCAAGTGAGGAGGAGAAAGGAGAAACAAAAAAATGGTATCAGTCTGTTAGGCGTGCGGTGCTGCACATTTCATGCCAGCTCAGTGCATATGTGTGTGCTTAATCTGCATTTAAAAAAGAAAAAAAATGTTTTACTTTATATTTAACTTTAACATACAGTCTTTAGACAGACATTGCTTTTCTAACCTGCTCTTCAAAAAGCACCAATGTGAGGGGAAAATAATTATTTTTCAGTATTTAGGGGAAAAAATTTTTTTTTTCAGTTTTTCATTCAAATGGTTTTTTTTTATTCAATGGTGGAATAGAACAACAACAGTATCCAACCTGTTAGGCATGCGGTGCTGCACATTTCATGCAACCTCAGTGCATATGTGTCTGCTTAATCTGCATTTAACCACTTAAGCCACGGAGGATTTGGCTGCTAAAGGACCAGGGGTTTTTTTGCGATTTTTTACTGCGTGACTTTAACGGACAATTGCGCGGTCGTGCGACGCTGTACCTAAACTAATTTGACGTCCTTTTTTTCCCACAAACAGAGCTTTCTTTTGGTGGTATTTGATCACCTGTGCGATTTTTTGATCACGCGCTATAAACAAAAAAAGAGCGTAAATTTTGCAAAAATAACAATATTTTTCACATTTTTTTATATGAAATTCCCCCAAAAAAAAAGTAAAAATCAAAATTTTTTAACATTTTTCGGCCAATTTGTTTTATGCTACCTATGTTTGGTAAAAAAAATCGCAAAAAGCGTATTTTGATTGGTTTGCGCAAAAGTTATCGCGTTTACTAATAAAGGGAAAGATTTTTGTAATTTTTGGTGTTTTTTTTTTAACGCGTAATGGCGGCGATCTGCGATTTTTTTTTTTGGTACTGCGACATTGCGACGTACAGATCAGACCCTTGACTGACATTTTTGACACTTTTGGGGGTACCAGTAACATTACTGCAGTAATCAGTGCTATACATATGCACTGTTACTGCAAAAATGACACTGGCAGGGAAGGGGTTAACTTTATTGGACAGGGAGGGGTTAAGTGTGTCCTAGGGGCGTGATTCTAACTGTGTAAGGACATTCCTATTGGTGTAAAAGCAAAGATCAACCGTTCTACATAGTAGAACGGACAGATCTTCACTTTTACACAGGGAGAACTGACAGGCAGCTTGTTTACACAAGCTGCTCTGTCTTTCTCCCTTCACAGGAGCGATCGCAGTGTGACTGGCGGACATCGAGTCCGCCGGTCACACGCACTGACTTGTCTGTGAACGAGCCGCGGCGGGCGCGCACCTCGGCGGGCGCGCGCCCGCCCGCGATAGGCTCGCAAGTCAGTGACAGGCGAGTGACGTACCGATACGTCACTCTGCCTGGCCGGGGCTGACCGCCACAGTATATAGTCGTGCGGCGGTCGGCAACCGGTTAAAAAAGAAAAAACATTTTTTCCTTCATATTTAACTTTAAAGACTGTATGTCAGACAAACATTGCTTTTCTAACCTGCTCTTCAAAAAGCACCAATGTGAGGTGAAAATAATTATTTTACAGTATTTAGGGTAAAAAAATAATTTTTCAGTTTTTCATTCAAATGTTTTTTTTTTTAATTCAATAGCGGAATAGAACAACAACAGTATCCAACCTGTTAGGCGTGTGGTATGTAGCAGGCATTTCCTGCAACCTCAGTGCATATGTGTCTGCTTAATCTGCATTTTAAAAAGAAAAAAACGTTTTTCCTTCATATTTTACTGTGACTTACAGCGTTTAGACAGACACTGCATTTCAAATCTGCTATTCAACAAGCACCAATTAAGGGGACAATTATTTTTCAGTTTTTCATTCATACATTACAGTGAGATACACCCATTGCATACTGTTGTATTGCGCATTGCAATAAAAAAAAACATTTAGGGGCAAAAAAAGTGGATTGCGGCCCTGTCCACGTTTGTTACAGTGAGATACACCCATTGAATACTGTTGTATTACGCATTGCAATAATAAAAACATTTAGGGGCAAAAACAGTTGATTGCGGCCCTGTCTGCGTATTTTACAGTGAGATACACCCATTGCATACTGTTGTATTGTGCATTGCAATAAAAAAAAACATTTAGGGGCACAAAAAGTTGATTGCGGCCCTGTCCGCATATGTTTCAGTGAGATACACCCATTCCATACTGTTGTATTGTGCCTTGCAATAAAAAAAAAACTATTTAGGGGACAAAAGAGTTTATTGCGGCCCTGTCCGCGTATGTTACAGTGAGATACACCCATTGCATACTGCTGTATTGTGACTTGCAATAAAAAAAACTATTTAGGGGACAAAAGAGTTTATTGCGGCCCTGTCCGCATATGTTACAGTGCGATACACCCATTGCATACTGTTGTATTGCGCCTTGCAATAAAAAAAAAACATTTAGGGGCAAAAAGAGTTTATTGCGGCCCTGTCCGCATATGTTACAGCGAGATACACCCATTGCATACTGTTGTATTGCACCTTGCAATAAAAACCCATTTCGGGGAAGATCCAAAATTCGATAAATATGAGGAGAAAGTCAAATAAGGGACGTGGCCTGGGTCGTGGTGTTGCTGGTGGAGCTCCTGTTGCAAGGAGAGGACGTGGTCGATCTGTGCCAGCTACATGCACAAGTGAAACACCTTCTTCAGCAGCGAGTAGGCGACAGAACCTGCAGCAGTATTTAGCAGGGCCTAATGTGCCTCTACAAATGTTGAGGCCTGAACAAGTACAGGCAATAGTAGATTGGGTTGCTGATGGTGCCTCCAGTTCCTTCACATTGTCTCCCACCCAGTCTTCTGCTGAAAGGTCAGAGTTGGCACCTGCAGCCGATGTCCATCAATCTGTCACCGCACCCCCTTGCAAATCAGCCAAGCTGTCTGAGCACCAATTCATGCAGCAATCTCTTCTTCTTTTTGATGACTCTGTTAGCATGGTTTCCCAGGGCCATCCACCTAGCCCTGCCCCAGAAGTGGAAGAGATTGAGTGCACCAATGCCAACCACTTATGTTTCCAGATGAGTACATGGGAGGACCATCGTAGCACGACTCGGATGATGACGAAACACAGGTGCCAACTGCTGCAGAATTCCGAATTGTGGAGACCAACAAGGGTTGCAGGGGTGAAGACTGGGTGGAGAACGATGTGGAGTACGATGAGGTCCTTGACCCCACATGGAATGAATGTCATGCAGGTAACCTGAGTAGTTTGGAGGAAGAGGCGGTGGTCGCACAGAGCCACCAGCACAGCAGAAGAGGGAGCATAGTGCAAAAGGGGAGCGGCCGTGCCCTAGACACTACGCCTGCTACTGCCCAACGCAGAAAGGGACCAAGCACACCAAAGTAAGCTCACAGGAGTTCACTAGCGTGGCAGTTCTTCAGACAATGTAATGATGACAGGACACGAGCGGTTTGCACGCTGTGCAATCAGAGCCTGAAGCGAGGAATAAACCTTCTCAACCTGAGCACAACCTGCAAGACCAGGCATCTAAGTGCAAAGCATGAGCTTCAGTGGAGTGCACACCTCAAGAACCAAGAAAGGTCTCTGGCTCCTCCTGCTTCCTCTTCTGCTGCTGCAGTCTCGGCTTCTTCATCCACCTCTGTAGTGACAGTGGCACCTGCCACCCCACAAACAGAGGATCCACCAGTAACACCACCACCTGGGTCACCAAAAAACATCTCCAAACACTGGAGCGGAAGAGGAAGTACTCCCCTACCTACCTGGCCTTTGAAATGCTGTCATTCCGGCTGGTGGAGATGCAGAGTTTTAAGAGCCTTATGGCGGTGGCTGTCCCACAGTATGTCATGCCCAGCCGCCACTACTTTTCCAGGCAAGCCATCCCTTCCCTGCACAACCAAGTGGGTGACAAAATCAGGTGTGCACTGCGCAACGCCATCTGTGGCAAGGTCCACCTAACTACGGATAAGTGGACCAGTAAGCACGGTCAGGGACGTTATATCTCCTTAACAGCACACTGGGTAAATGCAGTGGCGGCTGGGCCTAAGGCGGATAGCAGTTTGGCGCATGTCCTTCAACCGCCGAGGATTGCAGGGCGCTTCAGTTTGCCTCCTGTTCCTAACTCCTCCTACTCCGCTTCCTCATCCTCTACCGCCTCCTCTTCCGGTCAGCGTAACACCTTCACCACCAATATCAGCACAGCAGGGGTAAACGACAGCAGGCAGTTTTAAAACTTGCCTGTTTGGGGGAAAAACCACACACCGCGCAGGAGTTGTGGATAGGCATTGAACTGCAGCCCGATGAGTGGTTGCTGACAGTGAACCTCAAGCCCGGCCTGGTGGTGTGGGATAACCGGTGAAATCTCATAGCAGCTCTGGGCCTAGCCGGTTTGACACACATCCCTTGCTTAGCGCATATGCTGAATTTGGTGGTGCAGAGGTTCCTTAGAAATTACCCCGATATGTCAGAGCTGCTGCACAAAGTGCGGGCCGTCTGTGCGCACTTTCGGCGTTCTCACCCTGCTGCTGCTCGCCTGTCAGCACTGCAGCGTAACTTCGGCCTTCCCGCTCACCGCCTCATATGTGACGTGCCCACAAGGTAGAACTCCACCTTGCACATGCTGGCCAGACTGTGCGAGAAGCAACAGGCCATAGTGGAGTATCAGCTGCAGCACGCACGCGTGAGTCGCTCTGCGGAACAGCACCACTTCACAACCAATAACTGGGCCACCATGCGAGACCTGTGTGCCTTGTTGCGCTGTTTCAAATACTCCACCAACATGGCCAGTGCCGATGATGGCGTTCGCAGCTTAACTATCCCACTTCTATGCCTTCTTGAAAAAACACTTCGGCGATGATGGAAGAGGATGTGGCACAGGATGAGGAGGAGGATGAAGAGGTAACATTTCCAAGGCTTTCAGGGCAGTCATTCACAAGGGGCTCCGAGGGTGGGTTCCTGCACACACAAACGCCAGGGACACAATTGTCCAGCAGGGGCACAGTTCTGGAGGATGACGAGGACTAGAAGGAGGAGATGGAGGAGGATATGGAACCATGTTCACAGCAGGGTGGCACCCAGGCCAGCTAATGGCCATCACAGCGGATACACCTCCCACAGAGGACAGCTTTTCGTTGCCTCTGGGCAGCCTGGCACACATGAGCGATTACATGCTGCAGTATCTCTGCAACAACTGCCGTTTCCCACATAGTAACTTGTGCTGATTACTGGGTGGCCACCCTGCTGGATCCCCGTTACAAGGACAACGTACCGTCCTTAATTCCCTCACTGGAGCATGATCGGAAGATGCGCGAGTACAAGCGCACGCTGGTAGACGCACTGCTGGTGGCATTCCCACCTGACAGCGGGGGCACAGTGGAAGCACAAGGCCAAGGCAGGGGAGGAGGGGGAGGAAGAGGTCGTCAACGCTGCCAGCACCTGAAAAGGCAGGGTTAGTATGGCCGAAATGTGGAAAAGCTTTGTCAGCACGCTACAACAAGCTGCTGTACCAGCAGCTGATATGGAACGTCTTAGCAGGAGGCAGCATTTCACTAACATGGTGGACCAGTATGTGTGCACACGCCTAGACGTATTGAATGACGGGTCTGCCCCCTTCAACGTCTGGGTCTCCAAGTTGGGCACATGGCCTGAGCTTGCCCTTTACACCTTGGAGGTGCTGGCCTGCCCTGCAGCCAGTGTATTATCTGAACGTGTATTTAGCACGGCTGGGGGCGTTATCACAGACAAGCGCAGCCACCTGTCCAGAGCCAATGTGGACAAGTTCATGTTCATTAAAATGAACCAGGCATGGATCCCACGGGACTTTTCTGTACCTTGTGCAGAATAGACATGTATACCGGCCTTACCCAGCCATTGCTGGATTTTATCTTTCTTACAATTTTGGGGTGTACCCGAATTTACATTTTTTTTAAATTAAAAACCAAAACCAGCGTTGGCTACCTCGTCCTCCTCCTCCACTGCCGCCGCCGCTTCCACCTACAGTGCCATATCCACCGCCATATCCTCCGCCACCTCAACCTCCTACTCCATATGGGCCTCGTCCTCCTCCTACATCATTCAAGATGATTATTTTTTATTTTTCTGTTTTTTTATGTTATTTTAAGTTCTTTCCCTATCCACATTTGTTTGCAGAGCACTTGCCATGCAAAATTAAGATTTATTTTTTCACAACATTGTCATATGAACAGGTTATTTTTCTCACATGGCATGTGCATACCACAAATTAGACCCCAGATACATTCTGCTACTCCTCCTGAGTAGGGTTGAGCGAACACCTAGATGTCCGTGTTCGACGGGTTCGGCCGAACTTTAAAAAAAAGTCCGGGTCCGTGTCCCGGACTTTTACCGAACTTTTCCCGGACACCGAACCCCATTGAAGTCAATGGGGACCCGAACTTTAAGGCACTAAAATGGCTCTAAAACACCAAAGGAAAGGGCTAGAGTGCTGCAAATGGCAGCAAAACGTAATTAAGAGCATGGCAAGTGCTCTGCAAACAAATGTGGATAGGGAAATAACTTAAAACAACAAAAAAAAACAGAAAAATAAAACAATGTTCTTCTTCATCTCTGAAGGACGAGGCCCATATGGAGTAGGAGGGAGGTTGAGGTGGTGGTGGATGTGGCGGTGACATAGGCGTGCGCACAGGGTGTGCTGGGTGTGCCTGGGCACACCCTAATCACCTAGGGCACATAGCATTGCCAGTGAGGAGATGGGAAAGATCTCCCTGGGACCTGCTCTGCTCTATTTCTCCTTGCCTACAGGTACATGGCCCCGATACATTACTCTCCCTGCTGGCAAACACATGCATGTGTATTTCAACTTTGGGGTGCACACCTTAATGCAATAGGCTGCGCACACCTATGGGCGGTGTAGGTGGAAGCGGCGGTGGAGGAGGACCAGGGCCGGATTAACAGCATCATGGGCTTGGTGCTGAGGATTTTGAAGGGCCTTAAGGGCCGTGCCTTGCCATGCACCCAGAGGAGGAAGGGTGCAGCCATGCATGCCTAATTCAACATGGGATGCTGTCTCTGAAGCCCATAAACACATCCATGCATCGCCAACTGTCCCTCCTTGTCCGGCCTTCACGCTGTGTGGGGAGGTTCTGAGGGTGCTGCCTGGGGAAGCGAGCATAGAAGCCAGACTTCTGTGTTTACAAGTGACAGAAGAGCGGTAACAGTGAATATGGCCAACCCGGGGCCTATATAAAAGGTAGGGGCCTGGAGCTGCAGCTCCAATAGCCCCTACATTAATCTGGCCCTGAGGAGGAGGACGAGGTAGCCAACACTGCTTCTTTTCAAAAATTTTAAATGAGGGTACACCCCAAAAGAGTGAGAAAGAGCAAAAATGGAACAATGGGTGGGTAAGGTCGGTATCCATTGCTATTCTGCATAAGGTACGGAAAAGTCCCGTGGGATCCATGCCTGGTTCATTTTAATGAACGTGAGCTTGTCCACATTGTCTCTGGACAGGCGGCTGCGCTTGTCTGTTATAACGCCCCCAGCCGTGCTAAATACCCGTTCAGATAATACACTGGCTGCAGGGCACGCCAGCACCTCCAAGGCGTAAAGGGCAAGCTCAAGCCATGTGCCCAATTTGGAGACCCAGAAGTTGAAGGGGGCAGACCCGTCATTCACTACATGTAGGCGTGTGCACACATACTGCTCCACCATGTTGGTAAAATGCTGCCTCCTGCTAAGACGTTCCATCTGAGCTGCTGGTGCTGCTGTTTGTTGTGGCGTGCTGACAAAGCTTTTCCACATTTCGGCCATGCTAACCCTGCCTTCTGAGGTGCTGGCGGTGCCCTGGTTGCGTTGGCGACCTCCTCCTCCTCCTCCTCTGCCTTGTGCTTCCACTGTGGCCCCGCTGTCAGATGGGAATGCCAGCAGCATGGCGTCTACCAGCGTGCGCTTGTACTCGCGCATCTTGCGATCGCGCTCCAGTGAGTGAATTAAGGACGGTACGTTGTCCTTGTAACGGGGATCCAGCAGCGTGGCCACCCAGTAATCAGCACAAGTTAGAATGTGGGCAACTCGGCGGTCGTTGTGGAGACACTGCAGCATGTAATCGCTCATGTGTGCCAGGCTGCCCAGAGGCAACGAAAGGCTGTCCTCTGTGGGAGGTGTATCGTCCGTGTCCTCTGTATCCCCCCAGCCACGCACCAGTGATGGCCATGAGCTGGCCTGGGTGCCACCCTGCTGTGAACATGGTTCCATCTCCTCCTCCAGCTCCTCCTCCTCCTCATCCTCCTCATCCTCCAGAACTGTGCCCCTGCTGGACAATTGCGTCCCTGGCGTTTGCGTGTGCAGGAACCCACCCTCGGAGCCCCTTGCGAATGACTGCCCTGAAAGCCTTGGAAATGTTACCTCTTCATCCTCCTCCTCCTCCTCATCCTGTGCCACATCCTCTTCCATCATCGCCCGAATTGTTTTTTCAAGGAGGCATAGAAGTGGGATAGTTAAGCTGAGAACGGCGTCATTGCCACTGGCCATGTTGGTGGAGTACTCAAAACAGCGCAACAAGGCACACAGGTCTCGCATGGAGGCCCAGTTAAATTAAATAGCGGAATAGAAAATATGATCCAAAAAAAGTGTATGTATATCACACGTACACAACCACACTGGGCCCCAATTACTATTGTTTGTACCCCTAAAAGGCTAGATGAGGAGTAGGGGGGGTATGGAACAGGCAGCACCCTCAAACCTTCAGAAGTATGAGATGAACCCCAACAACTTGGAAAGGTGGATCTCTCTCACACGTACCGACACAGACTATCCCCCAATTTAACTGATCCCCAAAGGTTTTTGATTAAATAGCGGAATAGAAAATATGATCCAAAAAAAGTGTATGTATATCACACGTACACAACCACACTAGGCCCCAATTACTATTGTTTGTACCCCTAAAAGGCTAGATGAGGAGTAGGGGGGGTATGGAACAGGCAGCACCCTCAAACCTTCAGAAGTATGAGATGAACCCCAACAACTTGGAAAGGTGGATCTCTCTCACACGTACCAACACAGACTATCCCCCAATTTAACTGATCCCCAAAGGTTTTTGATTAAATAGCGGAATAGAAAATATGATCCCAAAAAAGTGTATGTATATCACACGTACACAACCACACTAGGCCCCAATTACTATTGTTTGTACCCCTAAAAGGCTAGGAGTAGGGGGAGTATGGAACAGGCAGCACCCTCAAACCTTCAGAAGTATGAGATGAACCCCAACAACTTGGAAAGGTGGATCTCTCTCACACGTACCAACACAGACTATCCCCCAATTTAACTGATCCCCAAAGGTTTTTGATTAAATAGCGGAATAGAAAATATGATCCCAAAAAAGTGTATGTATATCACACGTACACAACCACACTAGGCCCCAATTACTATTGTTTGTACCCCTAAAAGGCTAGGAGTAGGGGGAGTATGGAACAGGCAGCACCCTCAAACCTTCAGAAGTATGAGATGAACCCCAACAACTTGGAAAGGTGGATCTCTCTCACATGTACCAACACAGACTATCCCCCAATTTAACTGATCCCCAAAGGTTTTTGATTAAATAGCGGAATAGAAAATATGATCCCAAAAAAGTGTATGTATATCACACGTACACAACCACACTAGGCCCCAATTACTATTGTTTGTACCCCTAAAAGGCTAGGAGTAGGGGGAGTATGGAACAGGCAGCACCCTCAAACCTTCAGAAGTATGAGATGAACCCCAACAACTTGGAAAGGTGGATCTCTCTCACACGTACCAACACAGACTATCCCCCAATTTAACTGATCCCCAAAGGTTTTTGATTAAATAGCGGAATAGAAAATATGATCCAAAAAAAGTGGTTGTATATCACACGTACACAACCACACTAGGCCCCAATTACTATTGTTTGTACCCCTAAAAGGCTAGATGAGGAGTAGGGGGGGTATGGAACAGGCAGCACCCTCAAACCTTCAGAAGTATGAGATGAACCCCAACAACTTGGAAAGGTGGATCTCTCTCACACGTACCAACACAGACTATCCCCCAATTTAACTGATCCCCAAAGGTTTTTGATTAAATAGCGGAATAGAAAATATGATCCAAAAAAAGTGTATGTATATCACACGTACACAACCACACTAGGCCCCAATTACTATTGTTTGTACCCCTAAAAGGCTAGGAGTAGGGGGAGTATGGAACAGGCAGCACCCTCAAACCTTCAGAAGTATGAGATGAACCCCAACAACTTGGAAAGGTGGATCTCTCTCACACGTACCAACACAGACTATCCCCCAATTTAACTGATCCCCAAAGGTTTTTGATTAAATAGCGGAATAGAAAATATGATCCAAAAAAAGTGTATGTATATCACACGTACACAACCACACTAGGCCCCAATTACTATTGTTTGTACCCCTAAAAGGCTAGATGAGGAGTAGGGGGGGTATGGAACAGGCAGCACCCTCAAACCTTCAGAAGTATGAGATGAACCCCAACAACTTGGAAAGGTGGATCTCTCTCACACGTACCAACACAGACTATCCCCCAATTTAACTGATCCCCAAAGGTTTTTGATTAAATAGCGGAATAGAAAATATGATCCAAAAAAAGTGTATGTATATCACACGTACACAACCACACTAGGCCCCAATTACTATTGTTTGTACCCCTAAAAGGCTAGATGAGGAGTAGGGGGAGTATGGAACAGGCAGCACCCTCAAACCTTCAGAAGTATGAGATGAACCCCAACAACTTGGAAAGGTGGATCTCTCTCACACGTACCGACACAGACTATCCCGCAATTCAATTGATCCTCAAAGGTTTTTATTGAATAGCGGAATAGGAAATATGATCAAAAAAAGTGTATGTATCTCGCACGTACACAACCACACTAGGCCCCAATTACTATTGTTTGTACCCCTAAAAGGCTAGATGAGGAGTAGGGGGGGTATGGAACAGGCAGCACCCTCAAACCTTCAGAAGTATGAGATGAACCCCAACAACTTGGAAAGGTGGATCTCTCTCACACGTACCGACACAGACTATCCCCCAATTTAACTGATCCCCAAAGGTTTTTGATTAAATAGCGGAATAGAAAATATGATCCCAAAAAAGTGTATGTATATCACACGTACACAACCACACTGGGCCCCAATTACTATTGTTTGTACCCCTAAAAGGCTAGATGAGGAGAAGGGGGAGTATGGAACAGGCAGCACCCTCAAACCTTCAGAAGTATGAGATGAACCCCAACAACTTGGAAAGGTGGATCTCTCTCACACGTACCGACACAGACTATCCCGCAATTCAATTGATCCTCAAAGGTTTTTATTGAATAGCGGAATAGGAAATATGATCAAAAAAAGTGTATGTATCTCGCACGTACACAACCACACTAGGCCCCAATTACTATTGTTTGTACCCCTAAAAGGCTAGATGAGGAGTAGGGGGGGTATGGAACAGGCAGCACCCTCAAACCTTCAGAAGTATGAGATGAACCCCAACAACTTGGAAAGGTGGATCTCTCTCACACGTACCGACACAGACTATCCCCCAATTTAACTGATCCCCAAAGGTTTTTGATTAAATAGCGGAATAGAAAATATGATCCAAAAAAAGTGTATGTATATCACACGTACACAACCACACTAGGCCCCAATTACTATTGTTTGTACCCCTAAAAGGCTAGATGAGGAGTAGGGGGGGTATGGAACAGGCAGCACCCTCAAACCTTCAGAAGTATGAGATGAACCCCAACAATTTGGAAAGGTGGATCTCTCTCACACGTACCAACACAGACTATCCCCCAATTTAACTGATCCCCAAAGGTTTTTGATTAAATAGCGGAATAGAAAATATGATCCCAAAAAAGTGTATGTATATCACACGTACACAACCACACTAGGCCCCAATTACTATTGTTTGTACCCCTAAAAGGCTAGGAGTAGGGGGAGTATGGAACAGGCAGCACCCTCAAACCTTCAGAAGTATGAGATGAACCCCAACAACTTGGAAAGGTGGATCTCTCTCACACGTACCAACACAGACTATCCCCCAATTTAACTGATCCCCAAAGGTTTTTGATTAAATAGCGGAATAGAAAATATGATCCCAAAAAAGTGTATGTATATCACACGTACACAACCACACTAGGCCCCAATTACTATTGTTTGTACCCCTAAAAGGCTAGGAGTAGGGGGAGTATGGAACAGGCAGCACCCTCAAACCTTCAGAAGTATGAGATGAACCCCAACAACTTGGAAAGGTGGATCTCTCTCACACGTACCAACACAGACTATCCCCCAATTTAACTGATCCCCAAAGGTTTTTGATTAAATAGCGGAATAGAAAATATGATCCCAAAAAAGTGTATGTATATCACACGTACACAACCACACTAGGCCCCAATTACTATTGTTTGTACCCCTAAAAGGCTAGGAGTAGGGGGAGTATGGAACAGGCAGCACCCTCAAACCTTCAGAAGTATGAGATGAACCCCAACAACTTGGAAAGGTGGATCTCTCTCACACGTACCAACACAGACTATCCCCCAATTTAACTGATCCCCAAAGGTTTTTGATTAAATAGCGGAATAGAAAATATGATCCCAAAAAAGTGTATGTATATCACACGTACACAACCACACTAGGCCCCAATTACTATTGTTTGTACCCCTAAAAGGCTAGGAGTAGGGGGAGTATGGAACAGGCAGCACCCTCAAACCTTCAGAAGTATGAGATGAACCCCAACAACTTGGAAAGGTGGATCTCTCTCACACGTACCAACACAGACTATCCCCCAATTTAACTGATCCCCAAAGGTTTTTGATTAAATAGCGGAATAGAAAATATGATCCCAAAAAAGTGTATGTATATCACACGTACACAACCACACTAGGCCCCAATTACTATTGTTTGTACCCCTAAAAGGCTAGATGAGGAGTAGGGGGAGTATGGAACAGGCAGCACCCTCAAACCTTCAGAAGTATGAGATTGTGTTCACTGTACCCCACAAAGATTGAGTTCACTGCACCCCACAATGATTGTGTTCACTGCACCCCACAAAGATTGTGTTCACTGCACCTCACAAAGATTGTGTTCACTGTACCCCCCAAAGATTGTGTTCACTGCACCCCACAAAGATTCTGTTCACTGTACCCCACAAAGATTGTGTTCACTGCACCCCAAAAAGATTGTGTTCACTGCACCCCAAAAAGGATGTTGTTCACTGCACCCCAAAAAGGATGTTGTTCACTCCACCCCAAAAAGATTGTGTTCACTGCACCCCACAAAGATTGTGTTCACTGCACCCCAAAAAGATTGTGTTCACTGCACCCCAAAAATGATTTTGTTCACTGCACCCCAAAAAGGATTTTGTTCACTGCACCCCAAAAAGGATGTTGTTCACTCCACCCCAAAAAGATTGTGTTCACTGCACCCCAAAAAGATTGTGTTCACTGCACCCCACAAAGGATTTTGTTCACTGCACCCCAAAAAGATTGTGTTCACTGCACCCCAAAAAGGATGTTGTTCACTGCACCCCAAAAAGGATTTTGTTCACTGCACCCCAAAAAGATTGTGTTCACTGCACCCCACAAAGGATTTTGTTCACTGCACCCCACAAAGATTGTGTTCACTGCACACCAAAAAGGATTGTGTTCACTGCACCCCAAAAAGATTTTGTTCACTGCACCCCAAAAAGATTGTGTTCACTGCAGCCCAAAAAGATTGTGTTCACTGCAGCCCAAAAAGATTGTGTTCACTGCAGCCCAAAAAGATTGTGTTCACTGCAGCTCACACACAGAAAAATGGATGTGGATCACTGACACCTGCCTATCTCCAATCCCACACCACACAGCAATATCGATTGTAGTTTGTAGAACACAGTTTCCCTAAAATTCAGCAGACTCTGTCCCTAACAGGATTGAGAAGAGATCGTAGATCAGGATTGAGTGCAGACCCCACCCCCCACACAGCAATATCGATTGTAGTTTGTAGAAGACACTGACCCTATAATTCAGCAGACTCTATCCCTAAAATGCCTACAACTCGCCCTGCCTAAACACTCCGACCTGTCCCTCAATTCTATCCGGACACAAATGGTTTTTTCCTGCCTATCTTTCCCTAATCAGCAGCCAGCACGTTGATGTGTGCTCTGTCCCTGAATCTAAGCAGCATAATGACGCCGCTGCGGCTGCCTCGAACTTATAAAGACTTGGTCACATGCTTCAGACGGCCAATCACAGCTACTGAGACATTTGCAGGCATGGCTGGGATGGCTTAAGGCACACCAGTTAAACGATTGTTGATTGGCTGTTGAAAGCCCGCCATGAAAAGAGCGCCAAAGCATGCAAAACCCGGAAATAAAACGACCGAACACGGATTTTTACCCGAACATACAGTAAAGTGTCCGTGTCCGTGTTCGGGTACAAAAAATCCAATTATTCGGTACGAACACGAATAATACAGTCCGTGTTCGCTCAACACTACTCCTGAGTATGACGATACCACATGTGTGAGACTTTTACACAGCCTGGCCACATACAGAGGCCCAACATGCAAGTAGAACCTCCAGGTGTTCACGGAGCATAAATTACACATATAATTTCCTGACAACCTATCACACTTTTCAAGGCCCTGGAGCACCAGGACAATAGAAACACTATCAAATTGACACAATTTTGAAAAGCTAATACCCCAACATATATTCAGTGAGGCATTATGAGTCTTTTGAGCATGTCCTTTTTTTCCACAAGTTTTTGGAAAATGTGGAAAGAAAATGAAAAAGCATTTTTTTTTTTACACAAAGTTGTCCATTTATTAGATTTTTCAAAGATACAGCATGTGCATACCACAAATTACACCCCAAAATACATTCTGCTACTCCTCCTGAGTATAGCGATACCACATGTGTGAGACTTTTAACCCTCCTCTTATGTTAGGGTCAGAACCGACCCGTTTTCATTTTTGAATGTCTATAAGTATCACATAAATTTGTTTATTGCATCAAGATTTTTTTACTTTGTCAGGAACCTCTATTTAAACAATGTAATAGAAAAACATTCCTTTTCACTAAATTATAAAATACTGTGGTGAAAATTAAGACGTTTATGGTGTTAGGGTCAATTCTGACCCAGTTATAATATAGGATTTCAGGACACTAATAAGTGCCAAAACTAAAATCATAAACACTCTCTCTGTTTAGTAACACTGACAGCCAATCACCTCTCAACCCTGTGAGCTGTAGTTAGGGAGGGCCCTATCTCTTTGCCTGCTTGTCTGCTTCTCTAAATAAAGTAAAGAAACATAGGACCAATACATTTCAGAGTTGCTGACTTGATTTTACCATTTTTAAATTTGAAAATGAGAGGTATGCTATCAAAAGAAAGGTCTAAGGGGTCACAAGAAAAATATTAAAACCAATCTTTTCAAGGATAAAGAAACCTAACAAGGTAACCAAGAGGTAAAAAGAAAATTGGATGATAAATAATTGTTCCGAGGGTATTTTATGGCTGATTTAAGACACGGGTCCCAACCTGACCCGTTAACATCATGGATAGTAAAAGAAAGCTAACATAAGAGGAGGGTTAAACAGTCTGGCCAACATGCAAATAGGATCTCCAGGCGTTCTAGGAGCATAAACTACACATATAATTTCCTGACAACCTATCACATTTTTGAAGGCCTTTCATATTTCTAACACATGGCATGTACATACCAAGAATTTACACTCCAAAATACATTCTGCTGAGCAAAGGGTAAACAAAAGATTACCTGTGGTTTTGGTAGTGCAGTTGTCCATAGGAGAGCATTGATCTAGGCAGCCAGCAGGGATATGGTCAGCCACAGCGAACGGAATTGTCCAGGCAGTAGGCAGGAATATTGTCAATAGTCAGTCCAGGCAGGGATACTGTCAATATATAGTCCAGGGTCAGTGCAGGTAGAGATATTGCCAGCAGTGCCAAAATATTGGTCCTGGTAGTAGGCAGAAGCATCGTACATAGTACAGGTAGCAGGCAAGGAAAGAATGGGGACAGGAGTCGAGGCTTCTCCCACCCAAATCGCTTTGAAGCCTCAGATCTCCAGACCCTAATCCGTCAATGAGAAAACCAAAAAATGTGTTTTCTTCTTCCAGAAAATCAATTCTGAAGCTCAACACATTTGTAAGACCCCTGTGTTATGAATCCCACTACTCCAGTAGCAGGGTAAAAGATCAGTCCAGGCTGCCTCATACAGAGACGCTTCTGGAAGCCACACACAAGCCATGGCAGCCCAGGGAGAGCCTCAAGTTCAGTTCAAGCTTGTTCTAGTTGGTGATGGTGGTACTGGTAAAACAACATTTGTAAAACGTCATTTGACTGGTGAATTCGAGAAAAAATACGTAGCCACACTTGGTGTTGAAGTCCACCCTTTGGTTTTCCATACCAACAGAGGTCCTATTAAATTCAATGTATGGGATACTGCTGGTCAAGAAAAGTTTGGTGGTTTGCGAGATGGGTATTACATCCAGGCTCAGTGTGCCATTATCATGTTTGATGTAACATCAAGAGTCACATACAAGAATGTACCCAACTGGCATAGAGATCTTGTAAGAGTATGTGAAAATATCCCCATAGTCTTGTGTGGCAACAAAGTGGACATTAAAGACAGAAAAGTCAAAGCAAAATCAATCGTATTTCATAGGAAGAAGAATCTTCAGTACTATGATATCTCTGCAAAGAGTAACTACAATTTCGAAAAGCCCTTCCTTTGGCTTGCCAGAAAACTGATAGGGGATCCCAACCTTGAGTTTGTAGCCATGCCTGCTCTTGCACCACCTGAAGTGGTTATGGATCCTGCATTGGCTGCACAATATGAGATTGATCTACAGGTTGCCCAGACTACAGCGCTGCCAGATGAAGATGATGATCTGTGAGGTGAATGAAGCTCGAGCCCAGAGTCAGAAGTCTAGTTTTATAGGCAACTGTCCTGTGATGTCAGTGGTGCAGCGTGTTTGCCACTTTATTTAGCTGAGCAGAACATGTGCTTTAACCTTTTGGGATGCTGAAGGAGATGAATGGGCTTTGGAGTGAATGTGGCAGTTGAGAAAAAATAAATCCTTCATATTTTGGACCTGCGTATCTAGCTGTTTGGGACTGCAAATAATATTCCCTTAAAAGATTCAAATATAAGTTAAGACTGCTACAGTCACATCACAATGTTCAGTGGTGATCTCGTTTGTTACTGTCATTCCCATACATTTTTTCGTTTAGATCATAATAATAAAGTTGTATTTCAAATAAAAAAAAAAAAAAAGATCAGTCCAAGAGGCAGGCAAAAAACATGGTCAATAAACAGCCCAGGCTCAGTTCCAGAGCAGGCAGAAGAATGTACAGTTTAACCTTAGGCAGAAGCATGGTCGTATAACAGGCAAGGGTGAGTTCTAGAGCAGGCAGAGGTATGTATAAATTAGTGCAGAGGCATAGGGATGTGGAGGTAAATGACAGGAATTGAGAATTACGTTTACCATAATTCACTATTAATGTAAAGAAGTATGGTAAACAGTGAAAACAGTCACCTATACAGAGGCCTGGTTGGATAGGATACTGGGGGAAAAAATATATGTGGTGTCTCTTCTATCTCCTCCTCTGGAGCACACCCAGCATTTCTTTTGACGTCTTTGGCCTGTTTGGGACGGGGGGGTTCTCAGGAAAATGGCGTTCATGGATTCTGCTCCTAGAATCTGAGTGAATGCTTTCTGGTGGGGCTTCAGGGTAAAAAAGGGTGGGGATAATTTTTTCCTCGGTATTAAAGATAGGATACGGGGGTCTTGGTAGATTTACCATAAATAATATAGATATTATACATGGCCAAGCTGAAAAAATAAATAGAGACATTTTTATACCAATGGGTTTTTCTTGTGAAGATAGGGTTCGATCATTTATTGATTAAAGTCGACTCCCCCATGAACAAATTATAGCCATGGACACATGCTGTTTTCTTGATTGGGCCCTTTCTTCTGTGGATTTCCACATAGGTGTCATTATGAATGGATGAGAGCATGTAGACGTTTCGTCTGTCCCTCCACATGATAGCCAATATTTAATTATTCCACAAACTCATCGTCTCCCCTCGTCCTAATCTTTCATTAACAAGCCTTTGCGGGAAGCCCTTCCTAGTGACTCTCACTGAAGAGGGGCAAGCTTGTGTAGTAGTTATCCATATATAGATGGTAACCCTTTTCCAGGAGTGGATATACAAACCCCCAAGCAACTTTTCCGCTGGCTCCAATGTACTCTGGGCATTCAGGGGATGCAGCTGGGTGTCCTTCCCCTTTGTACACCAGGAAGGTGTAGATGTACCCCATGGCTCTGTCACATAATTTGTAGAATTTAACCCCATATCTGGCCCTTTTGCTGGGGATAAACTGTTTGAAGCCCAGCCTGCATGTGAAGTGGACAAGTGACTCATCCACGTAGATTCTTTGGCTGGGGGTAAATAACTGGGCAAATTTCTCAGAGAAAATATTTAGAAATGGCCGAGTTCTAAATAATTTTTCATATGCTGGGTCATTTCGGGGAGGGCACTGGGTGTTGTCATTGTAATGAAGGAACCGCATAATCGTAAAAAGAAGAGAGATGTGGGACTTTAAATGAGGCAGATTGGACATAAGATATTTTATTGATTGAATACATATAATAAAAAATCACTGTTACATAAACATATACAGAGATACAGCACAGAACAAATATAATAATGCATAATAAAACCAAAATTAATACAATATTTCTTGGAAAAATTAGATCACACAAGAATATAATGGATACATCAACGCATAAATGCTCTCTGTGCTCATAATCTTTAAATATGACATGTTAAGATAAAACATTGGAGTAATTGTAGGCTCTACGTGTTTCGTGGACCTCCGTCCATTCATCAGGAGCTTAAACATATGTCTAAAAAATGGAAATATGGGTTATGTTGGTGTATTAATATGAAAAAAGAAAATAGATGGTATTATGGAATATATAGAGATAGACACTACCTTGAACAGTGTCTCTATTTCTCAAACAGTCCAATCAGGGATAAAGGGACCGAAGCGGATCCAGGGATTGCCTGATTTGGGGCTGAGGCATGGATTGCATCCAGCAAAAGGACAACAGGAAGGAGAGGACCATGGTAAAAGTGAATGGAGAAAATCCAAAGATATACTCCAGGGATTGATAGTAAGGACTCATTGGAAGCAAGATCAATCTGAAAATATATATTTATAGTAATATGTATAAATTAATTATACTGAGTAAATCAATCTCAAGTGAACAAAATGTTCAAATAAATAAATTCAAGAACAGAAGAAAGTGCCAACGAGGACAATACCAAGGCTATCAAGTCCCAAGGAGGTTACCGAATAAAGTGCATATAAACGATGAATGTGAGACCCAGATTGAGTCAAAAGTAGACAAGGTGAAGAAAGTGATCTCTAGAATTAGAAAAAGAGAGAGAAAATATCCCCTGAAAGGGAGGATATGTGAGAAAAGATGCGCTAGGATATAAATGAAAGATAAGTGTGTGATGAATAAACATAGGTGACCCATAACAGTGAAGTACAACGAAAAATAATGTGATAAGAAGGTATAGATCCAAATTTACCGAAATATGAAGTGCCAACAGTGAGAAAGGTTTGTTGGTCCCATCAAGTCCATGCGTCTAAAGATGCGGGAGCAAAACCACGCCAGTGCCATGCTGGCGTCAGTATTTGTAGGCGGCTAACTAGCCCTTCACATCCGGTCACGTAGACCGGATATGGATGGGGGCCGTCCGCCACTGACGTGCAACAAGGTGGAGTTTGCCATGGCAACATGACGCTGGGTAGCATGACGTACCCGGCATGTAGTGCATCACGCCAATGGGGGGCGTGACGCCCCGCCCCCAACCTTAGATGCCTGCGCAGAGCCAGGCGGAAGGGGGAAGAAGGGGGGGAGGCGGCTGGCCATCCATCGCAGCCCCGGACCCAGGAAGCCCGGAGCAGCTAGGATCACCTATATCAAAAAATGGATGGATAAAAATAAAAAGGGAAATAAACCTGCATGTATAGATACCAAAAATTGAATTGTATTGAATTATATATATGTATATATATATATAGCAGTAAACTGGTAATGGAAACTATAATCAAAGGAGTCTAGGAAATATTTGAAATTTGTAGAGGGAGCTGTGGCAAACCATACACAATTACTGCATAATAAACCGCATAATCATTAGGTATCTTGATCTTGGCATAATGGATGAGAAATTGCCATGTGGTAGATAGAGACGGTTGACCAGTAGGAATATCATTCATTTTTTTTTGTGAGTCCCATACTGAAAGTGAGGCCCAAAAATATTTTAAATTCCTCCACGATTAGTGCTCTCCACTCATAGGTGTAACTTGAACCTGGGTTGCTTGAGATGAACTGTTGTGCATAGAGGTTGCACTGGACCATGATGGAAGATAATAGGTCTTGGGTAAAATTTAAATGTAAAAAATCCATAGGGGACAAATTCTCTGTATTAACTAGGACACCTTGCTCGGCGGTAAAAGGGGGATGTTTTCTGCTCCTGATTTAGGGGGATGTCACAGAGGGTTTTGAAGGGCATAAGGAAGGCTGGCATGGGTTCTAATCCTTTGGGGCTGAGATGACACCCCATTAGTGCTTGGCCTTTCTTGCAGTTATACTCCATTTCTCCTGGATACCACTCCACTACTAGTGGATGCCACTTGGCTACTGGTGGATGGCATGGAGTTGATGGTTGATGTCACTGCTCTATTTGTGGTAGACTGCTCCTCGCCAGAACACCTTTGTTTCATGGGCACACTTTCCTCTTTCTCCGATTCTGTAGCAGGCCCACTGCTTTAAACGGGTTCAAATGCCGAATCAGAATCAGACTCAGAGAACTCTCCGCTGCTCTTGTCGCTCAAGCTAAGAAGTTGGTATGCCTGCTCACTTGAATATGATTTTTTCACCATTCTGAAGACTGTGGGCTCTAAGACAGATGTGCAATAGGGACTCTAGGACAGATGTGGCTGCACTGATAGTGCTGATGAGTAACTGATGGCACTGTAGGGAACAGATGAGCACTATACTGGCACTGATGGGCATTGTAGTGGCACAGGTGGCACTGATGTGGCACTGTAATAGCACAGGTGGCACTGTGTCATTGGTTGGAGTTATCACATGGTAAAGGGCCACTGTCAATGGCCCTTTACCATGATCTGTGATGCAACGGGTCCTGTGAACCCGGCGAGCAAGGACACTTCCGTGTGCACACCCTAGGGGGCACACGGTAAGCGCAATTCTGGTAGGATGTCATTGTACACCTTCTCAGAATAAGACAATGCACATTTTGTCTAGTGACTGGGTAGTATGTAAGCAGTTTGGTTAGGCCACAATATAAGAGGAAGATGAGGCAGGTTTTAGCCTGACATAAAAATGGAGAGTATTATCTCAGTGACATTAGCCATGGAGAGATGTGGCAGGTATTATCCTGAAGTAAAAATAGAGTGTATTATATCAGTGACATTAGCCACAAAAATTGTACTGTTGCTGGACATTATGTTAACAGTAGGAATGACCTTCGGCCTTGAGACAACCCGAATGCAGCTTGTGCACAGTTTCGGTAAACCAACAAGCTGGTCACATTAGGCCAGTTTGCCTGCCCAAACCCCTGGTTTCTGTTTGTAAATAAAGAGGGAACATTATTTACCATAAGGCCATGATAGGTCAACATCATAAAGCAGTGGGTGGTTATGGCAGAGTGGAAACATCATTGATCAGTGGGGAAAAATTATCAGGCAGTGGGTCGTAATGACTGACAAGGATCTTCCTTATTGGATTTGTATCAGGTGACATTTTTTACTTTTTTTAGTATAAGAATCTGTCATGGTGTATGCATTGTTATGTGATTTTAACTTTTTTTTTTTGGGGAGGGGGGGTAAAAAGGGGTACTAACATAAATATATAGTGTGTTTTTTTTCTCCAGATTTTCATACCAGAAACTGCATTAAACCTGGGTGGCCAAAAAAGGTGGAGCAGTGTGAACCCCCCCTAAACCATACCAGGTCTCATGCCTTCAGCATTGGAAAGGCCCCTCACTTGGCACCTTGTCCACATGTTGAAAGGACAAGAGCCTCATCCCCACATCTGGTCCCTAAGAGGTAATGGGAGTTTTTGGGAGGGACATATCAAAATCGAAAACCATTTTATCCCAGGTATCCATCCTCCCTGGTGAATGAATATTATTAAAAATAAATAAAAAGCACAGACACTATGACACTCTTTTATGGTAAAAAAAATTGTAAACATTGTCCCCTAATGTAAATCCAACATCAATCACATCCTCCAACCATGTGGATCAAGACAACCTGCTTCACCCAACACTGTTTCTCCACCACTCAATTATGTTTCCACACTGCCACTATGATCCACCACCAGACGATGTTGGCCCTATCGCACTGCCACAAAATGGCTGATCATTACTGGCTGCTATTTGTCAACAAACTGGATGGGATCCTGGATGACATAATTTACAAAATATGGTGATGATCATATTTGATCAATGAGGTCCCCCAGTTGGCCAAGGATCTGTTACTTAGCATAGGTAGTGCTACTGCCGCTAAGTAACCGAGCTCTGACTGCCTGCTGTTTGCAAAAAAAAAAACATAGAGATACCTAACTTCACATGCAACTTTAAGGCACCCCAAGCATGTTATTTAAAGGATTTGTGTAAATTTCAAGATTAATCTTTTGATAGACTTTAAGGGGAGGGCATCGCTATATCTAAGATTTGAGGTTTCCAGAAAATGTCCAACGAACCAAACCTTCACTTATTCTTAGTTAGCAGTATGCATATTTTGTACTGAAAGGTAGAGAAGAGGCAATTTTTATCCTGAAACAATCATTAGAGTGTATTATTTGAGAGACGATAACCATAAATATTGCACAGCCACAATATGAGAGAGAGATGAGGAAGATTTTATCATGGAATAAATATAGGCTATGAGGGGGTCCCCCATTAACATCTACACCCAACCCTCAGCTAGGATAGGTGTCTGGTAAAGATGAAGGGAGTGCCTGAAAAAAAGACATTTTTTGAAAAGCATTCATCCACAAGGAGGAAATTGTAAATCGATACAAAATTTGATATACTGTAGATTTGATGCATTATGCTTATAAGAGGCTTAACATATTGAGTGTGCCTTCTGGACCTTGTAATATATTCATGTTTGGTGTCTAACTGAATGGTATCTTATTTTATATCAATGTAACTACATTTCAGAATGGTAACTTCATTACACTAATTACCACCAAAAATGTAAAAAACAACTCTGTATGTCCATATAGGCCTCATTTTTTTTTTTTTTTTTGTAAGATTCTGGGCTAATAGATGTTGATAATGCCTCTGCATTCCCTCTAATTTTACTTTTTTTTTTAAATATATGTTGCTTCCATAAAACATTAAAAATGTGAAATTCCTTTACATAACACACCTAAGGTATGTACTTAACCTGCCTGTGAATTGGTGCATTGCTACAATAAAAATAAGAGGGCACCAACCAGTTGTAAACCTATATCAAGGCAGTCGACCCTTAGAGTGTAGACACGACACTTATAAAATATGTAACTAAACAAAATAGGCACTCGCCTTGTGCACATAGCAAATGAACAGTAAACAATCAAATATTCAAGATAGTCAAATATATAAACATTAACTCCACAGATCAGTGTATATTATCAATTACTAGTTTAACCAGTTCCCACCCAGGCCAATTCTGACATTTCTCTCCTTAATGTAAAAATCTGTATTTTTTTGCTAGAAAATTACTCAGAACCCCCAAACATCATATATATTTTTTAGCAGAGACTCTAGATAATAAAATGGTGGTTGTTGCAATTTGTTGTGCACACAGTATTTGCACAGTGATTTTTCCAACACATTTTATTTGGAAAAATTAATTTTAATGCAAAAAATACAAAATATATAAACCATTTTTTTTTTTATATATATATAAAAGATAATGTTACACCAAGTAAATAGATACCTAACATAGTGTTTCTCAACTCCAGTTCTCAGGGCACACTAACAGGCCAGGTTTGCAAGAAAACTGAAATACATCACAGGTGATATCCCTTGCTGCTCAGTGATTGCAGGATTTTAGCCTGCATCTCCCCAAGGTAATACTTAAAATCTGGCCTGTTATGTGCCCTGAGGACCAGAGTTGAGAAACACTGACCTAACATGTCACGATTTAAAACCGCGCGCGCTCATGAAATGGCACCAAACTACTATACTTAAAAATATTCATAGGCAGTGCTTGGAAAAATATTTACAGGTTACAAATTTAGAGTTACAGAGGAAATTTAGTGCTAGAATTATTGCTCTTGCTGACCAGCAGCCTACAAGTGTATTAACTTACAGTAGATCCAGGTTTTAAAAACGCCTTTACATAAAGGATGGAACTGGAAACTACGTCGACATTGAGTTCCATCCCCTAGGTCACTTGCCTGTTTGTGGAATGCACGCTGGCTCTGGTGGATGTGGGCAACAGTGGGATATTCCTGGACATAAGTTAGCTGTTTGGGTCTGTGCCTTTCCAAAGGCACTTTTTATAGTAGTGGAGACATATGGTTTTAATGAATTTTTTCATTATATATACTTTCCAATCTCTGGAGCTCTTTTATTTTTTTTTTTTTTTATGCCTGCTATGTAAGAACTGCTAATGACTACCAGGAGAAGATTGGATGAAGGTGTTTTGAAAACCTGGATCTAAGTTAAAGTGTTTGTTGCTCTGGTGAGTGCAGCATTCATTGGTACGTGGTGGAGCAACCCTTTGGTTTTTGAGAAGAGATAGTCACCTTCATTCATTTGGTTTATGGACATAGTAGTTGGCAAGCTACACTGATTTGTGGACTTGATGATTTTAGCATGTCAATTTTATTTAATAATTAGATGTTCTTAATTCATACCAGGCCCTTAATGTATTTACACGCAAAACAAAAATGGCTTGGGTCCCCATCAGATTTTATACAAGACCCTTCGGGCCTGGTATGGATTCTAGGGGAGAACCCTATACAAAAATCAAGAAGAAAAAAGTGTGGCATTTTTCACATTTTGATAAGCCCACAGCCACAGACCCTCCCAGCCATCAGGCCAGGGTTGTGGGGAAGAAGGTCCCGTCCTCATCAACATGACAAGATACTCCCCAATATTGAGAAAAAGAGGTTTAGTATGATTCAGGAGGGGGGAGGTGCATGTTTGCCCCCCTTTTTCCTGGCCAGCCAGGCTGCACTCTTGACCAAAAGTCTGGTATGAATTTTTGGGAAGATCCACATGTTTTTTTTTTTTTATAGGGTTCCCCCTAAAATTGGATACCAGACCTGCATCTAAAAATTAATACAGAGGGCAACCCAATGCCCCCGTTTTTTTTTTTTTTTTTAAACAATCCTAGAAAGTTGCCCCTGCTCACTTTTATTAGACTCGTGATGAGTTCAAACATGTTAAAATATGCAAATTATGTAGTCTACAATTTACAATAACATTTACATGACCACAAAAATACAGCAGTGAAAATTTATAAAACCCTAACCCAAAAACATACAAGAGTTCTGAATTCAGTAATTTTATTAGAATTTGTGGATGATGGAAATGTCCCCAGCATTATTAAAGCTGCACAGACATTTTGTTCCTTTGCTATCACAGACAGTCCCATGAGGATGTTAATAACTTTTAAACAAGAAATATGTTTTATGGTCTATAATTGTATTGTTATTGATGTTCCCTCTTTTCATGTTTATGAAAAATTCCAGAAACATTTCAAAGATGTAAAAAAAAAGACTTAAGGAGTTATGTTCAAGTAATTTGTTGAATGGATAAATTAAAAAAAGTATTTTATTTGAAATTGTTGGTCCCTATTTGTTGGGCATATATGCATCTAAAATGTTCATTCAGTAAATAAACTTAACCAAATGAGGCTGCTTTTTCTTTAAATACCTCCTCTCCCCCTCCCAAAAAAATAAATAAATAAAAAATACATAGGAAAACAAAAAAAAATCAAAATGATGCAAGTTAGTTCTACTTCCTTTAACCCCACTTTATCCTAATAAAACTAGGGTAGTTATAGATAAACATGAATAGATAGCAAAGGGCCATAGATTATGCAATTTTCTGAGGCTGAAGGAAAGAAAATTGCTTGATTTGCTCACAGTCTGCGTTGATGGGGGAATCCCTCCTGCAGAGCTATTGTGTTTTGCTGGGAGGGAGCACAGAGGACTAATCGTTCAGGAAAAACCCAATAGGCTGGTTGTACATAGGTCTATCTATGGATTGACTTGTGTACAACCAAGGTGCCCATACATGGATCAAAATTCAGCCAGTTTCTGCTGAACTGGTAAAATGTAAATCCATGTGTGGCTGGCTTAATGTAAAGGTAAATATAGCCTCTGTGTCCGAATGTCAAAGCAGTTCTTTCTCATATGGTATCATAAATGAACGTATTGACATGTATTGAATGTATTAGGGAAGTTAACAAGTGGCTGAGGAGTGTAAGTAAGGGTGTAGTAAGGAGGGTTTCAGGTCCCTGGAGAACTGGGCTGACTTCTCAGTCGGCCACCGGCTCTTTAGTAGGGACAGATTGCACCTAAATGGGGAGGGTGCAACCGTACTGGGTGAGAGGATGGCCAATACGTTAGAGTGGCTTTTAAACTAGGTGATGGGAGGAGGGTACAGATGTAAAATTAGCCAGCGGGGAGCAAGGTTCAGCGGGCACAAATGGGGACATTAGCAGTAGGGTGTTCAGAGTTCCTAAATCCAAGGTGGGTATGGGGAAAAATCACAAGAGCAGCCTAAAAACAACATCAAATGAGGATATGGTATGCATCCGGTCAAAATTACGAGGTTTGTATACCAATGCTAGAAGCCTAGCCAACAAGATGGGAGAGCTGGAGCTGCTGATGTATGAGGAGGACTTAGATTTTGTGGGGATTAGAGACTTGGTTCGACACCTCTCATGATTGGATGGCGACCATTCAGGGGTATTCCCTTTATTGCAGAGATAGAGAAGGTAAAAAATGGGGAGGGGTATGTCTGTATATTAAGAAAAGTGTACAGGTAAATATGAGGGATGATATCAATAATGGAGCTATGGACGAGGCAGAATCCCTATGGGTAGAACTTCAAAGGGAAGGCACTATGGGGAAAGTAATAATGGGCGTATGCTAGAGGCCCCCCAACCAAAGGTAGGAGGGGGAGGTGGACCTCCTTTCACAGATTGGATTGGCAGCAAGGATGGGAAATGTCATTATAATGGGGGACTTTAATTATCCAGATATAGATTGGGCAGAAGGAACTGCCCATTCAGCCAAGGCTCGGCAGTTTCTAAATGTTTTGCAGAACAATTTTATGGGTCAGATGGTGAACGCACCGACAAGGAACAATGCAGTACTTGACCTACTGATTACCAATAATACAGACCTGCTCACAGATATAGAAATTCGGGGCAACTTAGGAAACAGTGACCATAGGTCAATTAGTTTCAGTATTAATCATAGTAATAGGAAACACAAGGGTAATTTAAGGACACTGAATTTCAAAAGAGCCAATTTCCCAAAACTGCGCTCATTGCTAGAAAATATCAAATTGGATAGAACCCTGGGAATAAATAACACTAGGGAAAATGGGAGTACTTCAAGAGCATACTAAACAAAGGGATTGGCCAGTGCATTCCAAAGGGAAATACATTTAAAAGAGCAAAACTAAACCCTGGGTGGCTAAACTCCAAAATAAAAATGCATATTAATACTAAAGAAAAGGCCTTCAAAAAATACAAGGCTGAGGGGTCATTGGCAGCATTCAAGCATTACAAAGAGTGTAATAAGAAATGTAAAGGTGAAAAGACATATAGCAGAAGAGAGTAAAAAAAAAAAAAACAAGAAATTCTTTAAGTATATAAATAGTAAGAAAGCGAGGCCAGAACACATTGGCCCTAAAAAAGACGAAAAAAGAAAATCTGGCCACAGAGGACAGAGAGAAGGCGAAAGTGTTAAATAATTTCTTCTCTTCAGTCTTAACAAATGAATTGGGGGGCTACAGTAACCCAGCTGGTAATGCTAAACTAAATAATACACCTCAGGAAGTACCCCCATGTCTAACAGAGGATAGACTTAGAACTAAACTAGAGAAACTTAACATAACTAAATCACCGGTACCGGATGACTTTCACCAGAGGGTTCTTAACCACTTCAATACAGGGCACTTTCACCCCCTTCCTGCCCAGGCCAATTTTCAGCTTTTAGAGCTGTTGAATTTCGAATGACAATTGCGCGGTCATGCAACACTGTACCTTAACCAAATTTATGTCATTTTTTTCCCCACAAATAGAGCTTTCTTTTGGTGGTATTTGATCACTGCAAGGTTTTTTCTTTTTTGCTAAACAAATAAAATTGTTTGCTAAACAAATTAAATAAAACAAATAAAAAAAAAGTTTTTTTTGTTTATGTTATACAATTTTGTAAATAGATACGTTTTTTTCCTGCACTGATGAGCACTGATGAGGCCGCACTGACAGGCACTGATGAGGAGGTACTGATGGGGTGGCACTGATGGGGTGGCACTTATATGCGGCACTGATAGGCAGCACTGATGGGCACTGATATGTGGCACTGATAGGTAGCACTGATATGCAGCATTGGTGGGCACTGACAGGCAGCACTGCTGGGCACTGATAGGCGGCATTGATGGGCACTAATAGGTGGCACTGATGGGCACTGATAGGCAGCACTAATGAGCACTGATAGGCGGTACTGATGGGCACCGATAGGCGGTACTGATCGGCACTGCTGGGTGGCACCGATGGGTACTAAAGGGCACTGATAGGTGGCACTGGTGGGCAATAATGGGCACTGGTGGGCAGCACTGATAGATGGCAATGATAGGCACTGGTGGGCAGCACTGATGGGGAGGGCACTGGTGGGCAGCACTGATGGGGAGGGCACTGGCAGGCTCTCTGAGCCCTGATTGCCATCCCTGGTGGCCATGGTGGGCATCCCTGGGGTCATGGGTGGGCATCCCTGGTGGTTCTAGTGGCATCCCCCCCCCCAAGGGTCTGCACTGGTAATCAATGCTCTGATTACCAGCACAGACCCCTCCCCCCTGTCAGGAGAGCCACAGATTGGCTCTCCTCTACTCGTGACTGTCAGGCACGGACTAAGGAAAGCCGATCAACAGATGGAGTCTGCAAAAGACCTGAGACTGGGACGGAGATTTGTCTTCCAACAAGACAATGATCCAAAACATAAAGCAAAAGCTACCATGGAATGGTTCACAAATAAACATATTCAGGTGATAGAATGGCCAAGTCAAAGTAAAGACCTGAATCCAATCAAGAATCTGTGGAAAGAACTGAAAACTGCTGTTCACAAACGCTCTCCATCCAACCTCACTGAGCTCGAGCTGTTTTGCAAGGAGGAATGGGCAAAAATTTCAGTCTCTCGATGTGCAAAACTGATAGAGACATACCCCAAGTGACTTATAGCTGTAATCGCAGCAAAAGGTGGCGCTACAAAGTATTAACTTAAGGGGGCCGAATAATTTTGCACGCCCAATTTTTCAGTTTTTTATTTGTTAACAAAGTTTGAAATATCCAATAAATTTCATTCCACTTCATGATTGTGTCCCACTTGTTGTTGATTCTTCACAAAAAAATGCAGTTTTATATCTTTATGTTTGAAGCCTGAAATGTGGCAAAAGGTCGCAAAGTTCAAGGGGGCCGAATACTTTCGCAAGGCACTGTATATCAGAATGTAAAAAATATTGTTTTTTTTTTTTTCAAAATTGTCGCTCTTTTTTAAAAAAATTAAAAATCGCACAGGTGATCAAATACCACCAAAAGAAATCTCTATTTGTGGGGAAAAAAAGGACATACATTTAATTTGGGTACAGCGTTGAATGACCGCGCAATTGTCCGTTAAAGTAACGCAGTGCCGAATCGCAAAATATAGCCTGGTCAGGAATGGGGTAAAATCTTCCGGTCTTAAAGCGGTTAAAAATACGCTCATTGAGGATTTTTTGTCAAAGACATGTAGCTAAATACATTTTGGCCTAAATATATGACAACAATTGAATATATTGGATATTTTCTAACTGTCAAAGTAGAAAATGTCAATTTTTTCGCAAACTTTTCGCTCTTTTTTTATTAATATTGCAAAAAATGAAAAGCGCAGAGGTAATCAGATACCACCAAAAGTAAGCTCTGTTTGTGGGAAAAAAAGGACGCAAATTTCGTTTGGTAACAGCGTTGCATGACCGCGCAATTGTCAGTTAAAGTCGCCCAGTGCCAAGTTGCAAAAAGTGGCCTGGAGGTAAATCAGGAAAATTCTCCAGTGGTAAAGTGGTTAAAGACTTTGGGCACTGCAGGAAGTGGTTGTGGAAGTAACAGAATCTATCAGCAGGATTTGCAGAGTGTCACAAGATACAAGGCCACAACTAAACCCAGAATATCAGGGGATCTGCAGACAACTGAGAAACATGGTACAGAGTTATGATCTATGCTAGGGTTGATAATTCCATCCAGTTCTAGTGAAAAGAAAGTTAAAATTCAGCTTTAATTGCACTGGACACTTCTCACTCAGCTGTGAGAAGTGGGGAACATCTGAACAGCCAAGATAAGCCACGATAGTGACAATCACAACTTATCTCCCTTTATTAAACATACAGCAAGATCTGTTAACTGCAAGAATACGTTTGATTTTCATGTAACGCAGCAGAGTAGTTAAAGTATATCTAAAGTTCAAAAGTTTTTTTCATTTTGGAGTAAAGAAGAGCTGTCTTTGTTGCCATGTGTGTCCAATGGGTAGAATTGCCTTTATTTCCTGTCCTGTAAACACACCAGAAAGTGAAAGGAAGTCTTTGAAACTTAAGGAAAATACACTTTTAGACAGTTGTCATCAGAACAAGTGTCCCATCAGAAGATCTTTCCACTATTCCTGTTCTGGGGGCAGCTCAAAATGTTTGATTTCTTATCAATTTTTGTCTTGGATAGTCACCAGAACAAATAGAAAAGGTGTTCTGTTACATTACGTTCGATGTTTGACTGAATAATTGGTTTTAGTATACTGAATTATTCTTCAATAAACTTTTTGGAAATTAAAATTTCAGTTTGTAACCCTCATGTCAATCTAAAGCTAAACAACAGGGTTGGCCTTAGCTAAACTTTGAGCTCAAAGTCAAAGTTTACCTTGCAAATTCGAATAATATTGAAATTTAGGGTATATATACCTTTTTGGAATATCTGTTGTCACAAGTTGGGGAAGTTGGAAAGATGTTGCTGTTGTACGAGATGTTAAACTGCCATTAGCTTTTCATCATAGCCTAGTGCAAGGGATGTTATGAGACAATGGAACTTTCGGTATCCTTTTCCAAGCCCATGCTGACCCTTTAGATAGCATGGAGTCATTATATCTTTTCAGTTGAAATTTTGGGTCACAATTTATTCTCAAAAAAGGAAGGAATAGATCAAGTGCCGCAAATTTGTGGATTTTCTCAGACTGGCTTTGGGTATCATCTGGTGCAAGCTGATGGTTATTTGCCTACCAATGTAACTCAGAATTTATTTAAAGTCTTTTGTATACTGAAGTTTTTTCTCAAGGAAAGTTGTCTTAACGCCATCACTATATCATTGTTCTCAGCCATAAATCACTTTTGGTCTGTTGTTGCAGGGGAAGAAATTGGTAAAGCTTTGCCCAGCTCCAAGATAACCACCAGGCCTCACAGGAAGCCCCATATGATAAGACATGAGATAAGTCTGACCCTTCCCACTGTAGCACATTGGCCTGTTTGCCAGAAGACTACCCTTGAATTCAAACAGAAACTTCACTGACAGCAACAGCTGCTAAGCTTCGTAAATAAGGTGTGTTTTGTGGGGTATTCAGAAGATAATTGGAATAGAATGGACATATGAATAAAACATCAATCTCCACACCATGGGGTTTGTTTACTAAAGTCAAACAGGTTGTAAATTTTGCAAGGGAATTGTTACTTTGCAAAGTAATTTTCCTTTAGTTTAGTAAATAAGGTAAAGCTCTGTTGACTTTCATTATCCAACAATGTGCAAGCAAAAATAATTTTTACGTCTTTATTTTTCTTACAGGTGATTGGGTATTCTTTCCAAAGTGAATTTTCTCTACATTTACGAATCTTCTGAAAAATTCCCTTGCAGCCTATTTGCCTTTGGGAAATCAACCCCAGGGTCTGCAAAATGCTAATTTCTGAGTCGTTCTCCATTGTCTAAAATAAATGCATAATATTTTAATTATGTATCCACATCATCCTACTATTCATTACATTTACTCTGTGATCAAAATAAGGTGATAATGGGTATCTGGAATTTGATATTTTATAACAGCTGAAAATAATAAAGCTGGTAAATAAATATCTGCTTCTTTTAAAATGCACTTGTTTCAGTTTCACCCAAAATGGTTTGTTACTCTGATTAAGCCGATTATATCTATAGACTGACGTAAGCAAGACAGGAACCAATTTGCCACTTGGCTGACTTGTATATATGATTGTGTTCCATGACTCTCCTGCAGACTCCTAAGTATGTTTAGAAATAAACTCAAATCTGGGAAAGATTTTCTGATGTTGTGGAAAGTTCAAAAGTCTTTTTCAAGACTACAGCAGGATACATTTGAATAAATATTTTAACATCAGATATGGTTAAAGAGAAACTTTAATGGTTTTTGGTTAATTTTGTATAAAAGGATACTATAATGAAATGTGGTCAATTTTGTTTAACCACTAGCCAATTTTCCGATTTCAGCATTACATTTTGAATGACAATTGCGTGGTCATGCAACACTGTACCCATATGAATCATTTTGAATTTATTTTTACAAAAATAGAGCTTTCTATTGGTGGTATTTAATCACCACTGAGTTTTTTATTTTTTGTTAAATAAACAAAAAAAGAACATACATTTTGAAAAAAAAAATGTGTTTCATTGTTTGTTATAAAATTTAGCAAACAGGTAATTCTTCTCCTTCACTAATGTACCCTGATGAGGCTGATGGGCACTGATAGGCTGCACTGATGGACACTGATAGGGTACACTGATGGACACTGATGAGGCGGCACTGATGGGCACTGGTAGGCTGCACTGTTGGGCACTGATGAGGCAGCACTGTTGGGCACTAATAAGGCTGCACTGATAGGTGGCACGGATGGGCACTGATAGGTGGCACTGATTGGTGCTGATAGGCAGCACTGATAGGTGACACTGATGAGGAGGCACTGATGGGCACTGTTTGGCAGCACTAGTGGGCACTGATAGGCAGCACTGGTGGGCACTTTTGGGACTGCACTGATAACCAGGACACTGATAATCAGTGCCCTGATTATCAGTGTAGATGTCCCTTTAACACAAGTCGGTTACCAGCTCTCCTCTCCTCATGCTGTCAGTGTGAGGAAAGGAATGCCGATAACCGGCTTGTGTTTACATTGTGATCAGCTGTAATTGGACACAGCTGACCATGAGATAAAAAGCCGTTGATTTGCTCTTTACACCAATCTGTGGTCCCCTTTGTCCCGAGGACACAGTGATTACAGAGTAAGCTGCTCACACACCGCAGCCGGCGCGATTTTGGGAGAACATCATATGATGCCCTCCCAGAACTCCCGTCATTTGGCTATAGCACGGTCCGCAAGTGGTTAAAGGGAGAATTTTATGGTTCTGAGTTTTATTTAATTTTTTTAAATATAGAGCGATCAAATAATGGATATATTACTGCTTGATGTGTAAATTCTAACTTTTCTGAGCTACAGAGTAATGGAAACAATTTGCTTTTTTGAAGAGCTAAAACATGAAAAGGAGCCTACAGCTCCACCTCCTGGTTCAAAAGGTGAATATATATTTAGTAATTGTGTGCAATATTTCAAATTTACATAACTAAAATTCTACTGAATTTTTTTTTTTTTTACCCTGAGGATAGACAAAGCGAGAATAAAAATGTACAAAACCACCATATATTTTCAAAAAAAGGAAGTTAAACTTTTTTGCTATCACTTCATTTGGTTAGATATTGCAATTAACATAAATCATTATCATATGTTCAAATATATGTAAAGACATTTTTTTTTAACTTTATCATATCATGTCAAAACAAAATTCAGTTTGATACCTATTTATAAAAATTCCACCCAGTTACTATAGCTGACCTCTCCAGGGTTGGTTGACAGTCTGGTCAATTAGCACAACAGCTCACTATATCTCGCTCTAATGTTTTTAAACATGAAAACTTCACAGACTGACTAAAGATTGCAGCAGTATAGAAATGTTTTTTTTTTTTTTTTTATTCATTAACTCATTTTTTTATAATTTTTTATTTTCATCCTAGTTCGGGCTAAAAAGAAATATTAAAGTGGAAACACTCCAATAACATCTTGACTCTTACCCAACTCATTGAAAAAAAAAAAGGAAATCTATACTGAAGAAGTAAAAGGGGGAGTATTGCTGATTACTCTCTTTAAAAATAATAATTCACTGGATGATCCAGTAAATTTAGCACCTTTTAAAGTAGAACTAAACTGCTGTTAGCTGGGTGGTCTGTCACCATAATGTGCAAGTACCTTACAAGCACGGCCTTCTCCAGCTCAATCCAATTCAGTTGTCAGTCTCAAGCCCATCCCCAGCTAACATTTCCCCCCATGGCTTCTTCTGGGTTCGCTGACATCCTTTCTTTCCACTGGATGGCCAAGAATGATGTAACTCTTGCGTATGTGCACAGGAGTCACATTATTCCTGGAGCCTGGCTATATTTGTAAAACGCCAGGAGTAAACCTTACATGTCTTGCATGTCTGTTCAGCTAAAAAATCTCAAATTCTACCAATTTTTTCTTTTTCACATTTAGTTCAACTTTATATCCCTAAGAAAAAATATAGACCTACATGTTTAAAGGAAAGTCTGTTTTGTCATTTTTCTAACATGTTTCATAAGATTGTGTCCTTGAAACACAAACTTGTTAAATAATCTTATCAGTGTTTTACACAACTGAAAATCAACTACTGAACAAAGCAGCACCAGATAAGATTGTGATTAAATTCTGTTATTAAATATTAAATAAATAAATAAAAGAAAAATGTTAAATATAGTTTAATTTAATTACAAATTGTGACAATCATATGAGTTTAATTAATTAAGCCATACACATCAGGGAACATATGTTTCAAATAGTGATAGACAAGATCAGTCAGAAATGATCAAACAAATGAAAGTTGTAGAAGAGGAGAGGCATTTTTGCCATACAGTCATACACATTAAAAAATATAACCTTTTACTGTCCTCCTCCCCCACAGAAGATAGTTAGCAAAAGTCTTGTGACACAATGTAGCAGCTCAAAACTGCAGTGGATGCTATTTATGTGCACTCTATGGAGAAAGAGCATCAGAACCCCACAACTTGAGGCTTAAAACACGTTGCTGAACAACAAAGTTTTGCAGGGCTTTGGTTCTGTTGCTGTACAAACAGTCACCAAAGGCAGATTACTTTCAATTTTTCCAGTTATAATTTTTATTTTTCTCTGTTTTAATCTGTTCTTGCTAGAAGAAACCGTTTTACACACACAGAAGAAAGATTTGGCCAGTGGCGGCCCGTGCATAGGGGGCGCCGCCACCCTACCCCTAAAAAAAAGAAAGAAAAAAAAGAATTACAAAAAGAACAAATAAAGTTGTGAAAAAAAAAATGTGTTCGCAGGCCTATGCGGTGGCACTGGTGGCTATGGGGGGGTGGGGTTTATGTCCCAGAAGAGGCGCCGATTGGCTGCCTTCTGGGGGCGTAACCTGGGCACAAGTCATTGCGCTAGGACACCCCCACTTTCCTGATATCCTGGCTGTGATTGGTCCAGTCTCCAGCCTGGACCAATCATCATCCAGGACATCCGATTGTGACGCCGCTGACGTCGCAATGGGGGCGGTGCCGGTGCGTGCATCAGTCACTCACCGTCACCGCCTGGTCAGCTTCCCGCCGCCGAAGAGGAGTCCAGTCCGGAGAAGAAGCCGGCGCCAGTCACCTTCCCGCCCCCCGTCACCCGCCACAGAAGAGGCCGAGAGGGAGAAGCGCCGCTCACCTTCCCGCCACCGAACGAAGAAGAGGAGAGGGAGAAGCTGCCGTGACTCACAGGTAAGTGCACTGCTCTCAGTCGGGCACGCACGCATAGCTCTGCATTGGGGTACATGTATACTGGCTGCACTGGAGGCACGCACGCATAGCTCTGCATTGGGGTACATGTATACTGGCTGCACTGGAGGCACGCACGCATAGCTCTGCATTGGGGACATGTATGCTGGCTGCACTGGAGGCACGCACGCATAGCTCTGCATTGGGGTACATGTATACTGGCTGCACTGGAGGCACGCACGCATAGCTCTGCATTGGGGTACATGTATACTGGCTGCACTGGAGGCACGCACGCATAGCTCTGCATTGGGGACATGTATACTGGCTGCACTGGAGGCACGCATGCATAGCTCTGCATTGGGGACATGTATACTGGCTGCACTGGAGGCACGCACGCATAGCTCTGCATTGGGGACATGTATGCTGGCTGCACTGGAGGCACGCACGCATAGCTCTGCATTGGGGGACATGTATACTGGCTGCACTGGAAGCACGCACGCATAGCTCTGAATTGGGGGACATGTATACTGGTGGTCACTGGAGGCACGCACACATAGCTCTGCATTGGGGGACATGTATACTGGTGGTCACTGGAGGCATGCACGCATAGCTCTGCATTGGGGGACATGTATACTGGTTGCACTGGAGGCACGCACCCATAGCTCTGCATTGGGGGACATGTATACTGGTGGTCACTGGAGGCACGCACGCATAGCTCTGCATTGGGGGACATGTATACTGGTGGTCACTGGCTGCACTGGCGGCACGCACACAGAGCTCTGCATTGGGGGACATGTATACTGGTGGTCACTAGAGGCACGCACGCATAGCTCTGCATTGGGGGACATGTATACTGGTGGTCACTGGAGGCATGAAGTCATTGCGCTAGGACACCCCCACTTTCCTGATATCCTGGCTGTGATTGGTCCAGTCTCCAGCCTGGACCAATCATCATCCAGGACATCCGATTGTGACGCCGCTGACGTCGCAATGGGGGCGGTGTCGGTGCGTGCATCAGTCACTCACCGTCACCGCCCGGTCAGCTTCCCGCCGCCGAAGAGGAGTCCAGTCCGGAGAAGAAGCCGGCGCCGGTCACCTTCCCTCCGCCCGTCACCCGCCGCAGAAGAGGCCGAGAGGGAGAAGCGCCGCTCACCTTCCCGCCACCGAACGAAGAAGAGGAGAGGGAGAAGCTGCCGTGACTCACAGGTAAGTGCACTGCTCTCAGTCGGGCATAGCTCTGCATTGGGGTACATGTATACTGGCTGCACTGGAGGCACGCACGCATAGCTCTGCATTGGGGTACATGTATACTGGCTGCACTGGAGGCACGCATGCATAGCTCTGCATTGGGGACATGTATACTGGCTGCACTGGAGGCACGCACGCATAGCTCTGCATTGGGGTACATGTATACTGGCTGCACTAGGGGCACGCACGCATAGCTCTGCATTGGGGTACATGTATACTGGCTGCACTGGAGGCACGCACGCATAGCTCTGCATTGGGGACATGTATACTGGCTGCACTGGAGGCACGCATGCATAGCTCTGCATTGGGGACATGTATACTGGCTGCACTGGAGGCACGCACGCATAGCTCTGCATTGGGGTACATGTATACTGGCTGCACTGGAGGCACGCACGCATAGCTCTGCATTGGGGACATGTATACTGGCTGCACTGGAGGCACGCATGCATAGCTCTGCATTGGGGACATGTATACTGGCTGCACTGGAAGCCCGCACGCATAGCTCTGAATTGGGGGACATGTATACTGGTGGTCACTGGAGGCACGCACACATAGCTCTGCATTGGGGGACATGTATACTGGTGGTCACTGGAGGCACGCACGCATAGCTCTGCATTGGGGGACATGTATACTGGCTGCACTGGAGGCACGCACCCATAGCTCTGCATTGGGGGACATGTATACTGGTGGTCACTGGAGGCACGCACGCATAGCTCTGCATTGGGGGACATGTATACTGGTGGTCACTGGCTGCACTGGCGGCACGCACACATAGCTCTGCATTGGGGGACATGTATACTGGTGGTCACTAGAGGCACGCACGCATAGCTCTGCATTGGGGGACATGTATACTGGTGGTCACTGGAGGCACGCACGCATAGCTCTGCATTGGGGACATGTATACTGGTGGTCACTGGCTGCACTGGAGGCACGCACGCATAGCTCTACATTGGGGACATGTATACTGGTGGTCACTGGCTGCATTGGAGGCACGCATGCATAGCTCTGCATTGGGGACATGTACGCTGGTGGTCACTGCATTGGAGGCACGCACGCACGCATATCTCTGCATTGGGGACCTGTACACTGGTGGTCACTGCATTGGAGGCACGCACGCATAGCACTGCATTGGGGACATGTATGCTGGTCACTACATTGAAAGGGGGCATTTATACTGGTCATTATATTGAAGGGGGCATGTACTGTGGTGTTTGTGCTAGGGGCCTGTACTGTGGGGTTTATGCTAGAGGGCCTGTACTGTGGGGTTTGTGCTTGAGATCTTTGTGCGGGGTTTGTGCTTGAGGGGTTTGTACTGTGGGGTTTGTGCCACTCTCAGTCCATGTATCCCATAATAGGATGTCTCTCACAGTATATCCCATAATAGGGCCCCTGTTCCCTATTATGGGATATACTAGTACTGATGGACCCCTTAATATGTGATATATTGGGAGAATAGGTTCACGCAAGCAAAATACAGGGGACAAAATGGGTGGAGTCTATAAGGGGGTGGGGCTTCTGAGAAATGGGAGGGGTCAAATGGAAGGGTGGGGTCTTGCGCCCCCCCATCTTAAAACTTCACCAGCCGTCACTGGGTTTGGCATTGAAATTATAGAACTGCTGTCTATATTAATAAAAGTCACATGGATTTATACTCACTTTACTGTGCACCAGGACTCCTGTAGCCTTATAACATTGGTTATATTTATTTGGTTAAAGATGAACTCTAAGCAGATGTAAAATGTGTTCAATTATTTTGTTTTTCAATATATAGTATTTTAGGACCAAAGTTATGATTTAAGCAAACTGACCCCACCAAAAAAAAAAAAAAATGTATTACTTCTACTTGTGTTTATGAAAGAGTTTAGTACTAGCCTGTGGCAAATGCTTAATTGAGAAATATTACTTGGACAAGAAGCACCCCATTCCAGAACTGTAGCTCCTTATGATAATACATTGGATGTGGGGTCGGATGAAGTAGCAGGCAAGAAATGGAAAACTGGACAAACAGAGGACGGAGAGAAAAGTGATAGTGGGTGGAGTACCATTACATACCGCAAATATTTGTCAGGAGACAAAATGACTATAGCATCAGTCATGCAACTTTTGCACCTTTAACCCTACCCTGCGGGCCTTGTATGTGCTGCATCTGACCTAACTTCTTCGGTAGGTGCAAAATTAGGATGGGCCTCCTCATTTCATGTGATCTTTTCACGTGATCAATGCTCTGAACAGAAAATAAATATTTGGAAATTAACGCATAAGGGGTTGATTTTCTAAAGGCAAATAAACTTTGCTTTGCAGGGGAGTTTTCCATTAGCTTAGTAAATTTAGTGAAAATTCACTAGTCAAAGACTACCCAATCAAAAGGTATTTTTGCTTGAACATAATTTGATGATGGAAGCCAGCAAAGCTTTACCTTATTCAATAAGATAAGGGAATGCTAAACAAAAATTGCCAAAAAGGCCAGAAGGGGAGGAGAAGGGACTTTGAGTGATGCCAGAAATCATGTAATCAATAGGAACAATGTTAAATAAAAAGTTATAAATGTATTAACATGAGTTAAAACATCCCCATAAAGTGGGACAGTGTTAGTGCACAGCAGAGTACAGTCCCGTTGGTTCTTGTCCAAAGCCCCAATGCGTTTCAACTTATCCAAGTCTTCTTCAGGGCGATGCTGGACAATAGGATAATACTGATAACTCTGTGTGTGTCTGTCTGTGTGTCTCACACAGAGATATTAGTATTATCCTATTGTCCAGCATCTCCCCGAAGAAGACTTGGATACGTTGAAACGCGTTGGGGCTTTGGACAAGAACCAATAGGACTGTACTCTGCTGTGCAATAACACTGTCAGGTCCATGCTGTGATGTGCCACATGGGTTTGATTGCTTATGTGGTTGTTTTAACCATTTGTCATTTGAGTCCCACTTTGTGGGGATGTTTAACTAATGTTAATAAATTTATAACTTTTTATTTAACATTGTTCCTATTGATTACATGATTTCTGGCATCACTCAAAGTCCCACCTCCTCCCTTTCTGGCCTATTTGGCAATTTTTGTCTATCAGGGACGAATTCTTCCTCTTCATTATTGATATGGCCAATAGTTGGATGGCTGCGAACGAAGGGAATGCTCCCTTAAAAAGTTTAAAATTCTTTTAACAGCTCTGAATTTGCTTTTAGTAAGGAAACCCAAAGTGTTGACATGTGATCATTAGGTTGTCCAAGGCCCAACCTCCAATTATTTAATTTTCTATGTAGAAAAAGAGACAAATAGTCCATCGTATGCGCAACACATTTTGTACTTAGTTGGGGAAACAGTCACATGCACATTGGATCAATGGTTAAAAATGGTTCTTTTTTTCATTGAAGGAACACGACCCATGTAAACAATGTATTTAGTGGGGAATAATCTCCACAGCACACAGCAAAAGTGCTAAACATCAAGATAAAAAAGTGCAGGCTTTTATTGGGCTGGTCACCTCCATTTGCTAAGTTAGCCAGTTAGAATAGTACCTGCACAATTATTTACAGCTCTCATGATGAAAAAAAGCATCATCTAAATCAGGGGTATTGAATTAAAATTCACGGAGGTCCAATAATTACAGTTTTCTTCCAGCAGAGGTCCGAATCGTATGTTTGATTCCTAATGGCACCTTGAAGCATTGGCAAACACTGCACATTTTCATGAGCGCCAAACCAGCTTGGTGCAGCGCAATTTAAAAGTGTCAAGGACTACTTTTTGTATGTTTCTGCATGTAAGACAGCCCATTTAAATGAATAGGCTGCCTACATGCAGAACACAGGTGCAATGTAATAAAGCTAACCTCATATCCTTCACATCACAATCCTGTCATTACAACAGTGTTCTCAGTCCCCCCTGCACATTACAACCCCCCTTCACATTACTGTCCTCAGCCCCCCTTTATATCACCCCTCTCACATCCCTGTTGTCACCCTACCTTTACATTCCTATCCTTATGCCCCTTTATATCACGCCCCTTCTTCACATTTCTGTCCTCAGCCCCCTTTTGCATTCCTATACTTAGCCAGCATTATATCACATCCCTTCCTCCTTCACATTCCTGTTTTCACCCCTACTACCCCTTTACATTCCTGTCCTCACCCCCACTACCCCTTTACATTCCTGTCCTTGCCCCCACTACCCCTTTACATTCCTGTCCTCACCTCCCCCCACCCCTTTACATTCCTGTCCTCACCCCCACTACCCCTTTACATTCCTGTCCTCAGCCACCACTATCCCTTTACATTCCTGTCCTCACAACCACTACCCCTTTACATTCCTGTCCTCAACTCCCCCCACCACTTTACATTCCTGTCCTCACCTCCCCCCACCCCTTTACATTCCTGTCCTCACCCCCACTACCCCTTTACATTCCTGTCCTCACCCCCACTAACCCATTGCATTCCTGTCCTCAGCTCCCCCCACCCCTTTACATTCCTGTCCTCACCCCCACTAATCCTTTACATTCCTGTCCTCACACCCACTACCCCTTTATATTCCTGCCCTCAACTCCTCCCACCACTTTACATTCCTGTCCTCACCTCCCCTCCATCTTCAGATTCCTGTTATAGACCCCCCTTCACAACACCCACGGCTTCCTCCACATCATTCACAGCAGTTAATGCCCTACCTACACAAGGCAGAAGGCACATTGGAGAGTGGACATTGGCAGCAGGACAGCTCTGCATGGACAGCGGGAGGCATGAAGCTGACATCGGAAGCAGGACAGCTCTGGGAGGAAAGGATCTGCAGAACTTTTCCTGGTAACCAGCTTGTGATTGGTTGCTAGCAACTTGAAGTCCCACCCTCCATCCAGAGCTGTACTGCCTCTGATATCAGCCTCATGCCTCCCGCTGTCCATGCGGAGCTTGATGAGGATAACAGAAGTGAGGATGGCTGAGCAGGCCCCTAAATGGCAGGGCCGCGGTTGGTCCAAATGGAACAGTGACTCAGGCCAGACGCGGGTCATGGGCCGCCATTTGGTGATGCTTGATTTAAATCCTCCCTTCCTTTTTTTTTTTGTGTAGAAAGACATTCGTAAATAGAACATGTTTGTGGCTGCAACAAAATCCTTTGTTAGCCAAGGTTTTAATTGAGACAATTGAGAACTAAAATTCAGGAATAAATGTTTTAATTTGCTTTTTAATTGACTATTTACAGGGATGGAGACACTGAGCAGTGCTCGCCAGTTCTCACATAAAGTCCCAAAATTGCCCATTTCTTGTATCTTACTAGGGATGAAGACGCTTGCTTTACAGGCGGGTGTCTCACTCAAAGTCCCCATTTGCCTATAACATCTTTACTAAAGGGATGGGGGTGTGTGTTTCCCAGCTGATCACATTTAGTTTGCACCCCATGGCTATTATACAGCCATGCGTTTTTCATTGCCAGTCATGGATTGGAGCAGATGGGGGAGGATTGGGCGATCTCCAATCCCATCTGTTTTCCATCCATCTATTAGCAGCATGTCCTTCCTTTTGTGAAGACACTTAGACACTCAGGTTGAGCAGTGTTATTTAGTGTTAGGTTCTGCAAGATACGCAGGATGCCTTGTTGTTGGCCTTGCAGCTTCCGCATGCATTTGCAAATGTGTGTTAACTAAACTCCTGCTTTTAACCTATATTGTTAGACAGGTTTATTTGGTTTGTTAGCAGACTGGTGGGTAAATATTTCAAACTAGGGACTGGCTGTTTTTCACACACCTTAATTTATCCCCCTTGCTTTTTAATTGACTAAATGTTTTATTTAACCACAACATCAATTAGACCTAATTCCAGTCAGTGCCTCTGCCTTTCATTCTGCTGCATAATAAAATGGAATGGGAATTTAACTGAAAAAGCCACTTTTATCTCAGAAGTGGTTAAAAAGGAATTCCTTAGGAAATACAGGAGGTACAACGTTTCTATTTTAGCATGCATTTTAATTTTAAGGAATTCTTTCAAATTCGTTTAAACAAGGTCTCTATAGTTTAGAATAAAAAGATCTGCTTTAAATTGCAATGACTATTTTCTGCCAATCAATTCCCATGGTAGCCTAAAAAAGAGAGCAAGACACAATAATTCTCAGAGATCAAATATACACCCATGGAAGTTCATATCTTCTGAGAGATAAACAATAGGGTTTCCGGGAACAGACTCCGGATAACCAAATGTCTTACATAACTAACTTCTTTTTAATTTTTATTGTAAAAAAGAACATATATTACAATAACGTTTTTGTTTTTTGTTTTTTCATTTTTTTTTCCTGAAATGATGTGCAATTCCACTTTTTGTTTTATTCATTTATGTAATGTCAGCTTTTCCTTTTTTCATTATTTTGTATAATGTAACCTGAATCTATACAAACAAAAGGGTAACATTGCTTTGCTGATTTAAATTAAATGTACAGTGTTTTTAAATAGATATATTATCCTTCTTTGATAATTTTACTCAAGATAAAAAATAAATTGAAAAAAGGCAGATACAATTAGAGAAGATAGAAAAAAATAGGTTTTTGTTGTGCTCTTTAGAAAACCCATTGCGTTTTGTGAATTCTGTGTTATAGGTGCATTTTGTATTAAATGTCTATATGTAAGATGAGGAATTCAGTAAATCTTTTTAAAAAAGTGTCAGAACTGCATGGTTTAACTGCTCTTTTTGTCTAGGGGTGAACTCAGTGCCTGTACTCACCTAATCCTTTATTCTTTGTTTTTTTTATGTAAGCATTCTATTAAAAGCAGGGAACAAACATTTTGCATTTTTTTTTCCATAAATAATTTATTGATGAAAGAATAAAGCATTAACAAAGTCGTTATATAGTGACAATAAACAACATAAGTGGTAGGCAGAGCATTAACAATGCGCTATTACAATCACGGGTATAGTACATAGGGAGGTAATCTCCCTTAACATTTTGTCAAAAAGATAACCTTAAAACATTGTAAAACAGATTAACAATAATGGTTGAGTCTGATCACTGGATGAAAAGCAATTGGATGTTAGGCTGAGATGTATATTCAGATAGAAAGAGGGGGGAGTAGGGTTGGGTATATGTATGTGTTATCTCAAGTGTACTAGATATGGGTGGGCAGTTTGGGAAACAGAGCATGTGCTTGTTCATCATCAGGAAGGGGGTTGTTTTCGAATCTTATAGGTGAAGAAAGATAGGGTGTGTATGGGGTAGAGGTAAGTGTGTGTGTCAATGTATGTGCCAAAGGGGTGACGTAGAAAAGGGATTGTCGGGGAAGTTGCTTGAAATAGTGGGTTAGTGAATTAAGAATGATGGGTAACTCCCCTGTCAGCCCTTGTGTAGGGGGGGGGAGCACCCATCCCTGTGGATTCTTTGTTGACCACTTGTCTAAGGAACTAGTGGATGTAAGAGAGTCTCTCTGCAGGATCCTGGCATTAGTTGTGACGAGTAGGGTCTGATCCCATGAGGTCGGAGTACTGTTTGGTAGAGCGGAAGTGTGTCCAGCAGGACCATGTTTCATAAAATTTGGCCGGAGTGTCCCTTGCAATGTGTATAAGTTCTTCCATGTCTGCGACCTTTTTTTATTATTTTGAACCATTCTGCCAGGGATGGAGTATGCTTGGAGCCCCAGTGAATCGGGATGCATAATTTCACCGCGTTTAGTAAGTGTATGGGGAGGGTTTTGCGGTAGGTTGCTAGTGGAGCTTTAGAATGGTGAAGGAGCATCTGTGCAGGGTTATTGTCAATAGCTTAAGAGGACACTTTCATTGTAATCTGATGAACCTGGGCCCAGCAGGGTCGAAGGCGAGGACACTCCCACCATATATGGAGCATTATGCCTCGTCCCTGAGAGCAACGCCAACAAGTGTCCGGGATCGCGGGGTTATAGTGATGGAGGATGTTCGGTGTTTTATACCAACGGGAGGTGATTTTATAGTTGTTTTCTTGCGTGGTGACATTAATGGATCCTTTATGTGCGATGGAAAAGATTTTTTCCCATTCTCTGTCCGAGAAGTGAGTGTTGTAGATCTTGTTCCCTTTGCATTTTATCCTGTTACATGAAATGTATATATATATTTTTTTAGATAATATGTGATTTAAAACTACTGGTGGTGATAAGGCACAAGTAATATAGATGGGATAGCAGCTGATTTAAAGCCGAAGGGCCCAAAATAATATAAATAATATAAATGCTCTGCTTCGGAAAAAATATTTCTATAAATTTTTTTGCTTTTAGTTGTAAGCATATCAGACTACACAACATGAGCTTTTCCAGTTAGTACAATAGTGACTAGTGTCATGCCTATAGACCAATTCCTATGTATTTATAAAGATACTATAAACAGGTCTTGATGTCTACACATAGGGTACTGTAAAACATTAAATGTCACTATATACAATATGCATTACAGAAACAAGTATATTGGTAAAATTTATAACAATGTTGCCATGCCTGGTTCTTATCTCCTTGCATGGTACCTGTGGTTTTTTTTTTACTTATTCCTAATTTTTACTTTTAACTTTGATCCACTTTATGCACTGTGACTTACTTCGGCCATTATGCTTTGCTTTCCTCTGGACTACTAAACTTGTTCCTGTACTACGTATTCTATATATAGTGATATTTGATGTTTTTCAGTATTCTATGTGGGGACATTGCTGCCTATTTACAGTATCTTTATAAATTAGTTTGCTGCAGTATATATGTTTCTGTTTAGTATGTTTTTTTTTTTTTCTAGTATTATACAAACTGGATTTAGGGGTCAAAGAGATGCGACCTATTAAGATTTGTAGCACCCCTATATGCTTTGTGTAAAAGTTTGCTCAGTTTTATTTGGTGTGCAAAATTAATACTAGCAATATTGTGTTTTGTTCTTAGACTGTAATCACTATATTTTTGTCACAACAAGTGGCCTGAAGAGAACTACTGGCAGCAGGCAGTGAAGTATTGTAATATAACTGCTGCCTAAATTGGAAGCTACTGGTTTTTGGTCGGTATTATTATTATTATTTTTTTTTTTAATTCATTTTTTAGAACTGTTTTATTATATACTTTGTATATATTATTTGCTTTTAATACAGGTATGTAATGAATGACAAAGGATTCCTAGAAGTACAATAAATTAACTAATGAGTTACTATTAGGACTCTTATTGAAAGCTTAGACAGAGTCCCATGATAGGATAGAGAGTGAAGTGATGATGAATTGCTCTGACTTGTTAATTTGTTTATGTACATTTCATCTTGAGCTGATGAGCTCTGTAAACAACAAACCTTACAATTTATCAATTCTAAAAAGTATTTTACTTGTGACAATAAAAAAATATAGAAAACATATACAAAACCAATATTTTTTCACTGCATTACTGTGAAAAGCCTTCTGTGCAGCAGCTCTTCCCCAAATCCCCCCCCCTTATTCTTACCTGAGCCCAATCCGATCCAGCGATGTGCATGAGCGCAGTGGCTCCAGCTACTGGCACTCTTCTCATTGGACAGATTGATAGCAGCAGGAGCCATTGGCTGTCAATCAAAAGCTATGACATGGGAGTGGGGAGGGGGGCTGAGTGAGTGTCAATGGACGTAGCAGCGGAACTTGGGAGCAAGCGGCTACCAAGCGGCTTTCCGTGGGGGCACCCGATGAAGAGGAGGAGCCTGGAGTGCCAGCAGGGGACCCCTGAAGAAGAGGATCTGGGCTGCTCTGTGCAAAACAGAGCAGGTAGGTATAGGCATCTCTCTTTGTTTTTTTTTTTTTTTAAATCTAACATTTACAACCATTTTAAGTGCACCATTCCCCTGTTTCAATCCAATGAAACAATACCTGGTACCTGAGTTACTCATCAGCAGAGACATGCATTAGGTGACCTCCTAATGCTATTCAATTATGAAACAATTGTGCTAATTTAAGGCAGACCTTATATGATACGTTCGCTCGATTTCCCCATCACAACAGTCAGTCAGTGTTGATGGGGGATTCTATTCTGCAGTTCTATTGTGTTCTCAACACTGTGTTCTCCCAGCAGGGATGGCGTGGGGAGCCATCCCTGCTGAGAGAACACAGTGGGGTTGATTTACTAAAACTGGATAATTCTGGTGCAGCTCTACATAGAAACCAATCAGCTCCCAAGTTTTTTTTTTTTTAATCAAAGCTTAATCGAACAATCTGAAGTTAGAAGCTGATTGGCTATCATGCACAGCTGTATCAGATTTTGTACTCTCCAATTTTAGTAAATAAACCCCACTGGTTATTGTTAGGGGCTATAGCCACTGGTAATAATCGCATGTAAAAATGCAACATGCTGGTTGTACCCAGTGGATCAATGGATCAACCTGGGTACAATCAACCTGCCCTTACATGGTTTGAAACTCTTTAGCCAGCTTAACAATACTTAGTACTTTGCTGGAAGATAGGAAAAATTAAAATGTTCAGGTTCGCTCACCCATAGCAATACACATTGGGTCCATTTCTTGAACCAAAAGTAACTTTTCTGTCTAAGCGAGCATTATCTTCTATGTAGCGAAAATGAAAAAAAGAAAAAAAAACATTCTCCTTCTATAGAGTAATTCACTCTTGACAAGCAAATAAAGCACATATACATTTATAGGTGTTTCCTTTATAATAGAGTTTACCTACATGTATTTCATTATTGTATATCTTATATGCTCAGGATACACAATTTACCTACTTTACGAGATCCCACAGAAAGTTTTAAAAAAGAATGGGAGGGCATTCTGAACACATGCAGTACAGATTTAATGAGAGCTCTAGTGACCCAGCACAAATTAGACATGGTAGTGCTAGATAAGGAAATTGAAGTCATGAATACTCAATTTGAACATGTATTTGACATACCCACTTTTGTCACTAGTTGGCAAGAGGTTAAAAATAAGTTAGAAGCCCTAAACAAGGAGATTTTCACTAAAAAACAACAAAAATATAATAAAGACAAACAAGCCTTTGTAGAGGGCTATGCTTACAGATGGACCACAAAAAATTATCCTTCAAGATCACGCAGGCCCCCAACACGAAACACCACAGATAACACAGAAGAACACATGGAGTCTGACTCCTCTCTTTCTAGTTCCGCATCACAATTATCACAAGGCTCAAGACACAGTACCACAGCGACACATAATCGCACCAAACCACAAAAACGTGGTAGGGGAGGAATGGGCCCCTCACCTAACCAACCCAATAAAAACAGTAAGAAAAAACCGGACACCTGTGCACAAATTTTCACACCTTCACAAATGCCAAACCTGACACCCACAGTTCAAAAAATCCTCTCTAAAGGCCTTATCTCTAACACCCAAACTGAAAATGATGATGGTTTTTTAGTACTACCTCAGACCCCAATCACCAAGAATTCCAAACAGCAACCTGGATATTTACATAAAACCACAAACCAACTAACCCCCTGTTCAAATACTGACAACAACAAAAAATTTTTTAATATTATTAATTTAACTGATTTCAAGCTCACAAAGGCACAGGAAGATGTTTTGAGTTTAGGTCTTGGCTTTTGTCCCTCCAATCCATTGATACCACAGAAACCATCAAGGACTTGCATCTTTTTGCAAGGAACCTGACGTTCAGATACATATTCGACACCGATAGGAAACAAAAACAATCTGAACGACAAATAGCGGAACAAACCAAACATCTTACCATGGCCGAAAGTAGAGCCCTCAAAGATTTGGTTCTTCTGTATGAGGAGGGTAACACAGAGGTGGTCTCCCAAAGGGTTTCCCAGGACCTCAAATCAATTTCTTGGCCATCTGTAACTAGTAACTTATCATGCGAACAAGAACTAGCACTAAAACAGCTGAAAGCAAACAAGAATATAGTGATAAAGCCATCAGATAAAGGTGGCAACATCATGATCATGTCACCTTCCCAATATGAACAGATGTGCATGAAGGTCCTGGAAAACCCTGATTGGTACTGTCCCATTCAATTCACATGCATTCAGGGATTCATTGAAGAATTCAAATCACTTTGTAACGATGCTTACACAACCGGACTAATAGACAAAGATGTGTACAAATTTATAAACGTCAAATTTCCAAAAACTCCTACGTTCTATACGTTACCGAAAGTTCACAAAAACATTTCATCCCCTCCGGGCAGACCGATTATATCCGGTAACGAATCATTAACTGAGAACGCCAGAAAATTTGTTGACTAATTTCTTATCCCTCACGTATGTGCTTTACCTTCATACATATGTGATACCACTGATCTACTCAAACACTTGGAAGAGATTCAAGTCCCTCCGGATGCCCTGCTCGTAGCCATCGATATCGAGGCTTTATACTCGAGTATCCCGCACGAGCAGGGCATCCGGATGGCTGAATCCTTCTTAAAAGAACAAGACCGTACCACCTGGCCCCTCATGAATTTTGTCCTTGAACTACTTAGATTTATTTTGACCAGAAATTATTTCACCTTTTTGGAGCAGATATATCTGCAAATACAGGGGGTCGCGATGGGCACTTGCTGCGCACCGTCCTATGCCAACCTATACCTTGGTGGTTGGGAGCGCTTGGTGTTTTCCAATGAGAACATGGAGCAATGTCTGTCCCATGTTCTCGTTTGGTACAAATTCATTGATGATTTACTGTTAATTTGGACAGGAAATAGAGAGGATTTAGAGAAATTTTTATTAGCACTGGACAATAATGATCTTAATCTAAAATTTACACATACGATTAGTCATCATCAAATCTCCTTTCTGGATCTCAACATCTCTCTGCTGCCTAATGGCCGTATCGATACGGATCTGTACCGAAAACCCAGCGCAGGGAACACCATACTGTGCGCAGCGAGTGCCCATCCCGCCCCCCTGATAAAGAGCATACCATATGCACAATATCTCAGACTTCGTAGAAACTGTGCAACTGACATGAAGTTCCACATACAGGCCAATCATCTAAGATCTAGATTATTGGCCAGGGGTTACTCTAAAAGCCTTTTAAGAAAAGCATTCAATCGAGCAAAGGCAAAATCAAGATCGGAACTCCTGTACAAAACTACATCTAGAGATGACCAACAAAATGTGAGGTTCATCACGACGTTTTCCGCACACGAGGAGAATCTTCGTGATGTCCTACGCAAACATTGGCCGATTCTCACACAGGACTATACGTTAAATAAATACGTCAAACCCAGACCTGATCTAGTCTTTAGAAGAGCCACATCCCTCAGAGACAATCTTGTCAAAAGTCACTATACAACACAGAGCTCTCACTGTGGAAATAAAAAAGGCACATACCCTTGCGGATCCTGCAGTAGATGCCCCTGGATCCACAGTGGTAATGGTGTTCGCCTGCCTAATGGCCAATGGCTCAAATCCAAACAATATGCTGACTGCAACACACAGGGACTGGTTTATTTGATGACTTGCCGATGCGGCTCTTACTATGTCGGCAAGACAATACGCAAATTAGGACAAAGAATTGGGGACCATGTGTATCACTCGGAGGGAGGAACATACCAAACCAGTGTCACCAGACACATTAACTTGTATCATAAATTTGACAGTTCTGTTGTATCATTCTTTGTCCTAGAGGTTATCCCCCGGGATCCCCGTGGGGGTAACTGGGACAAACGCATTCTTCGAAAAGAATCCTATTGGATTGAAACATTGAACGCTACACAACCCCCAGGTATTAACGAAATGGTTACCTACAAACCATTTCTGGGCTGATCATGCAGCTATAGACCCTGCATGGTACCTTTCGGGACCTCCCAGAAGGGACCTGCATGGCCGTTTATTGCAGCCGCGGTTTACATGTATATGGGACTATTTGGACCATGAGAGTCTCCCCCGATTTACACCAATCGAGGGATCATTTTTCAAACAGCTTTATCATATATACTTTGCTAACACTTTATGTTTGATGATTATTATTATTTTTTTCTTTCCCTGGACCTGCTAATACCTATTTGTTACTATAGACCAGCAACCAAAGCTTAGACTATGCTGTAATAATTATTGATTTGACAGGCTACACAGAGTTTACTGTATGGCCGATTATTAGCCATTGCTGATGCCGTTATGATTGGGAACAATCCCGGTATCATGCAATGTATTTTTGAACACATGCTTCATTACTAATGCTTTTCCCATACTGGTGTCTCACACTCGTATATGTGCACAATGATGTATTGCTGTATATCTCAAAATGTCTGTAAATGATATACATGGATTCACTTCCTATTTTTGTCAGCATTGGAACATCTTATGCACATTCACAGTCCTCCGCTGCCCGCTATCCAACTGCAGGGGGCGGTATCACCCAGCACTCCCAACGGATGTGTGGTCTCTGGACTGACAGACTTACGGGGCTATGTCCCCGCCCATGTCTGATCATGTGGCTGCGTACAGCTGTTGATGCGGCTGAGCTCTACGCAGCACGGCGCGCGCCTGCGCATTGGCGAGCGCCGTCAGAGACCTGACCCGACGTGATGTCGTCACTTCCGCCCGGAAGTGCGCACACACGCCGGGTTGAGGGGATGTTCATAAGGCGGCGGGTAAACACATTATTTCTGTAGATGCCGGGGTACACGCCAGCAGAACAGACACCAGGTAAGCACTGACAAACGGTTTTTGAACAAGATAGATCGGCATATATTCAGAATAACGCTCCCTAACTTATACATAATCTGCCTTTTACTACACAGATACCCAAGTGCCTCTTATCTCCGTTAAGGAGCTTTCATCCGGAAAATTCATATAGTTCTCCATTATTGCTTTTATGCAAACTTGGAGTCTAAAAAGAACTCTTTGGAATATCCAGATGCACTTGCATATATCCAATTAAAGTGTGGTAAGCTCCAATATCAATAGAACCATGAATCCCTATAAACTTAGAGCCCTCTAAGTTATTATATTACATAATATTTTTATGTTCTACAGAAAGAAGTGCCACACTGTCTGGCCAAACAACCCTATGGGCATTTCATGAGTTATTAGATACCGATACTATCATACACAGGTATTGTGACATCGTCACGCATAACCTCTATTACCTAAATCACGCTACCTTAATGACCCCCTCCACATCCGTGGGTGAGGCGTTCACTGGGTGGCCATTCCTGCATGTGCTGTGGTGGTGGGAGCCCTGGACTAGTATGTTTGTGCATGCGAATAACAAATTGTTGATTACAATGTTTTTACAATATATTTCTATTACACAGGAACTCTAAGGCAAACTAATATACCATACAATTCTATACCCCTGAAGAAGCGGAGTGTTGAAACCCGCGAAACATGTTGGGTTAATGCCCGGTACCCTGGTTTGGGGTTACCGGAGCCTGTACAACATCTATACTGCCTGCAGTGTTCAGAACTGTATGTAATTGATATGACCATGATAGTAATCTGTTCTGTACAACAATTTTTATTTTATAATTTTCTTTCTTTATTTTGTATGTAAATTTTAATGGAATAATTAAATTTCGATTTTTATACATGGTGGTTTTCAATTGTTGATTACAGTACCATTAAAATCCCATTAGCCCTCAACCTTTCTCCTTTGCTCAACTCTTCTTTTCCAATTTTCTCTCACCCTCTTGTTTTTCTCTCCTTTTCTCCTTCCCCCCCCCCTCCTCCCTTTCCCCTCTTTTTTCTCCCCCCCCCCCCTCTTCCCCCCCCCCCTCCCCCCCTCTCTCTTTTTTTTTCTTCCTTTTTTTTCTTTTTCCTCGCTACCTTATATCTTTTCCTTCCCCTCTGTATCTTTTTTCCCTTCTTTCTTTTCTGGCGAGTGATATTAAAGCAGTATTAAACTTAAAATTAAAAAATATTATATATTGCAGCTTACCAATAATTATATGCGTCGGCTCTTTTAGTTTTCTTTTTTTAACCACTTAAGCCCCGGAGGATTTTCCTGCTAAACGACCAGGGGGTATTTTGCGATTCAGCACTGCGTGACTTTAACAGACAATTGCGCGGTCGTGCGACGCTGTATCTAAACGAATTTGGTGTCCTTTTTTTCCCACAAACAGAGCTTTCTTTTGGTGGTATTTGATCACCCGTGCGATTTTTACTTTTTGCGCTATAAACAAAAAAAGAGCGTACATTTTGCAAAAATACCAATATTTTTCACATTTTTTTATATGAAATTCCCCAAAAAAAATGTAAAAATCAAAATTTTTTAAAATTTTCGGCCAATTTGTTTTATGCTACCTATGTTTGGTAAAAAAAAAAAAAAGCATATTTTGATTGGTTTGCGCAAAAGTTATCGCGTTTACTAACAAAGGGAAAGATTTCTGTCATTTTTGGTGTTTTTTTTTTTAACGTGTAATGGCGGCGATCTGCGATTTTTTTTGCGGTACTGCGACATTGGGGCGGACAGATCGGACCCTTGACTGACATTTTTGACACTTTTGGGGTTACCAGTGACATTTCTACAGTAATCAGTGCTATATATATGCACTGTTACTGTAAAAATACACTGGTAGTGAAGGGGTTAACTTTATTTGGGAGGGAGGGGCTGTGTGTGTCCCTAGGGGCGTGCTTTCTACTGTGATTGGCTGTGGCTTGAGCTGTAAGGACACTGATCAACGGATCTACATAGTAGATCCATGTGATCAGTGTTTTTACAGCGAGGAGAATGACAGGTGACTTGTTTACACAAGCTGCCTGACATTCTCCCTCTCCCCCGCCGATCGCCGAGTGACCGGCGGACATCGGGTCCGCTGGTCACACACGCGGGGGGGGTCCGTGACCGCGCGGGAGCGGAAGCGCGCCTCCGCGGGCGCGTGCTCGCTCCCCAGAGCCTCACAGGCGAGCGGCGTAGACCTACGTCACTCTGCCTGTGAGGGGCTGACTGCCGCAGTAAATATACTGTGAGCAGTCGGCAAGCGGTTAAGGCACTTGTTTCTTCTGTTTTCACTTGGCAATCTGGCCAATAACACAACTCCTGTATCAAAGAGATCCCCACACAAAGGCATCTTTAGACTGTGCAAAGGGACACTAAACCCGGGCTATTTTAAAAATTAATTCAGTTCAGTTTACATCAGTCTACTTATGTATTTTTTCAGTTGTTGCATAAACCAATCATAGGTGACTAAAATATAAACAAAATGTTTCTTGCCAAAAAAAAAATGGACATAAACTCTCTCTCTACACTCTCTCCCTACACTCACTGGCCACTTTATTAGGTACACGTGTTCGATTGCTTGGTAACACAAATTGCTAATCAGCCAATTATACTGGCAGCAACTAAATATATTTAGGCATCTAGACTTGGTGAAGATGACTTGGGTCCAACCAGGTACTAGCAGGTGTACTTAATAAAGTGGCTCCTGAGTGTACATCTGTTCAGATCTGTCTAAAAGGAAAAAGAATGCAGCCTTGTTCTGTTTTTAAAAAAAGGATGTAAAAGGACATGGATGGAGGACGATCATCTGGTTACATCCGCCCATAGACATGTACTGTGGTTCAGTCTGGATACACCGGACAAATTGACAGATGGATCGAGACTGAATGAAAGTGCTTGAAGCAGAAATTAATGGCATTGTTTCCATAAATTTGCACAAAATTTAGTCCATGTAAACAACAGTAAAGTTAAAGGAGTTGTAAACGCAGAATGTTTTTTATCTTAAAGCATTCTATGCATTAAGATAAAATGCCTTCTGTGTGCAGCAGCCCCCCTCAGCCCCCCTAATACTTGCCTGAGCCTCATCTCTGTCCAGCGATGTCCCTTGGCCATCCGGGACTTTCCCTCCTGATTGGCTGAGACACAGTAGGGGCGCCATTGGCTCTCGCTGCTGTCAATCAAAGCCAGTTGGCAAATCAGGGGAGAGAGGGGATGGGGCCGAACAGCAGCTCCATGTCTGAATGGACACACAAAGCTGAAGCTCAGATCGGGTGCCCCCATAGCAAGCTACTTGCTGTGGGGGCACTCCACAGGAGGGAGGGGCCAAGAACAGCAGAGAGGGACCCGAAAAGAGGAGGATCCGGGCTGCCCTGTGCAAAACCAACTGCATAGAGGAGGTAAGGATAATATGTTTGTTATTTAAAAAAAAAAAAACACAAGAATTTACAATCACTTTAATACCCTTGAATCAGACTACTGATACAAGCTCTGTTGACTATTATCTACTCTGTTGATATTACTTTGCTGTCATATGTAGGATTTCTTATGTAATTCCAATTATCACAAGAAAGGTATGATTTTGTTGGCTGTTTTCATTTTATTTATTTTTTTTAATTTTTTTTTTTCTGTTTTCATTTTAATGCGGAATCTCGCTGCACTGTTTTCTTTTAGTCTAGTCCCGTTTCTTTATTCTTTTAAAATACAGTATATCTGATTATGACAATAGGTGTGTTAAACATGACTTTGAAAAATACCAATTTGAAACATATGTGCATTCAGGTCTTACATTGGCTAGTAAAATGCCTGAGAATGCAATTGATGTTACTTTAGCAATCTTAAAAGAGACTTCTATTACAGATGTGAGACTGCGTTTACTAACCAATCTGCAGCTTACTCACCAGGAGAAGCCAATAAATTATCTTCAAACACAATGTAGTGCTGTACAAAGAAAGCAGTATATAAATAGATTATTTCCCCAAATCTAACATTAAGATCCAAGCCATGAACTGAAAATATTACTCCTTTATGTTTTAAAAAGTATTCTATTTCAGTTGAGTAGAGTTCTGCTACTTTGTTAAATAAAAATAAATGGATATAAAATATTTTATTATATTAATTTAAAATTATAAGACTGTGTTTTTGTATTTTACACAAATGAAAAGTCTTGTTAGGAAACCAGATGCAGGTGCATCTTAAAGAGGAACAGACGTCTAGAAGCTGTGATAAAAAAAAAAAAAAAAAAAAAGGGGGCAGCAGAGAACAAAGAAGCAGTCACTGGGATTCCCTGAAATCTACTGGCCTACAGGGCCTTGTTTTGTACTGGAAACAAGATATACCTGTGCTCAGATCCCAATAGCTTGTATGCAAATAAACTACCAGGTGCTAAAGGGGTGTAACCACATATTAATACTAAAAATACTGAACGAACCATCTGCACAATGCTATACCCTTTCAAGAAAATGTTAGGATATTTAAGCTGGCCAACTGCGTCAAAGTAATCCCTCTTTAGCTATTGCATTTGTAGTGGCAAAGCAAAGTAGGACTGGCTAAAGAGGGATTACTTTGACGCATTTAACCAGCCTAAACATGTATTGCAATATGTGTGAACTAAATATGCCTATATTTATTTATCTTTTTAAACGTTTACTTGAAAGGGCAGTGTGCAGAGGGTTCATTAGGTATTTTTGTGTAGCACTGCGCCCTTGAGGGTTGCTTGTAAATGTATGTTTTTCTGTGCTGCTTTGACCCAGTGAACCATCTAGTCCCCCTGATACTCTAGGTTCAGACATGTTGTATGTACCTTTAAATGACACACTGACACAATGCAATAGGTTTTAAGTTTAACTCTTTAGCTTAGCTTTACCCAAGGTAAAGTCTTGAAAAGAGTATTAGTCAACTAGACCCTCGATAAACAGCCAGAGCTCAGTTAAACTAACACTAAGAAACAGTGATAAAACAAGTTATAATTACAGGCAAATACACCAAGTATACACAGTATCTTGCAGTATGGGCACTAATCTCTCAGAAAGCTATAAATTATTACAGAAAAGCACTCTGGCTAAAGAGGAACCCGGACCGGCCATAATACCTGTATCCCAATGAGAGATGAGGTCATTTAGATACCAGTAATGTGTCCCTTTAAGAGCAATAATATACCAATGTTCTACTTGCAAGGCCTTGCTAAGATCTTCACCGGCAATTCAAGCTCATAAAAGAAAATGATTCCCAATGTGGTCAGAATGTGTAACAAGTAATGCAGAATAGCTGATTCTGATGTAAAAGATCATGTAACTGATCCAACTGTAAAGTGTCTGTGTTCAGTGTATCAAAGAACTGCAATGACTGTTGGCTGAACTCTGGGCAGGTGCCCTCTCACCAACTCCTGATGTCCAGCAATGGTAGTCCTGGAAGAACTGGTGACGGCAATCCTCCACACTATGAGACACTGAGATGGATGCACTCTGCCGTATCAGTGAGTCCCACTGACCCCACTTGATCAGCGATGCTGCAGCAATGTCTGCAATGCGGCAATGGTCATCCGTCCTGCCTGGGCTGAGTCTGCAGGCAGCTGGGTGGTGTGCAGTAGGCCACAGTCTGCTCCTTCTGTGGCAGACTTATATGCAAAGGAGGGATCCCAGGAAGCAAGAGGGCGTGGGCCTGTTCAGAAGATCCCTTTATAGTCTCTCCCACAATTCTCCTGGAGCCCACAGCTTGCTGGGAAGTACAGTTCTTTAAACAATTCACCAATGCGGTAATATCCTTGTAGAAGACTACAGTTCCCACAATGCCTTTCTTCCAGTTGCAGCAGTATGATGCATGAAACCTGAGACCAACACTGGGGGAGTATAGAGACAGTCTGAGAGAGCAGAAGGTAAGTCTGCAGTGTCAGATAATGGTGACCAGCTCCGGGCTACATTTTTTTTGTGCTGGGTCTTTATGTGGAGACTGCTATCTTCATAGAGGCAGGATTTTGTTTCCCAGAGACTCCAGCAAGGAGAAAAGTTTGTTTTAGTTGTAACCACATCACCAAATCTCACTCAAAATCTTGTGACGGTAGCATCAAGATTTACCAGTATCTCCCTCACACAGTAAATACACTGCTATGAGCCAGTAGACCTATAAACATACCAGAAAGTGCACTTAGAATTTAGGAAGGGATTTCAGATAAAAGGTTAATGCACTTAGAATTTAGAAAGGAATTTCAGATAAAAGGTTATATTCCCAGAGTATGGCTAAGTAAAGATAAGTGAATCTGCTCGGGATTTATTTGTGGCACACCACAAATAAATCCAGAGCAGATTCTCTTATCCTTACTTAGCAGTACTCTGGGAAATTACCCTTTTATCTGAAATTCCTTTCTAAATTCTAAGTGCACTTTCTGGCATGTGTTCAACAGAATTTGATGCTAAGTTCGGGGTTTAAAAGATTTAAAACAGGATTTACCCACAGGTAAATCCTGTTTTAAATCTGTAAAACCCGAACTTAGCATCAAATCCTGTTGAAGTCCATGGGGGACAATCATGATATTAAATGATGACCATTGCCGAGGTTATTAAGCAGGCTTTGTTGAAAAAGGACACGGAGAGCTGAGCACTGCCACTGGGGACATTTAACAAAGCGAAAAAAAAAAAAAGTTAAAATAAAATACAGCAAAGAGACGGTTCTTTTAATGAGGCTTTAAAGAGTGACATAAAAAAAAATCCTTTAAATAACAGACGTGGGAAAATGTCTTGCTGTATGAGGTGTTGCAAAACAATATGAATTTCACAGACAGCATCAGTGACACCATATTCTGGCATCACATATTTTTGATGTGTAATTGATTTTATATTTATTTTACATTTACCGTGGCCTAAATACAACAGCCTAAATATAGCAGCAGCACCCCAATCTGATTCCTTTCAACTTTAAAAATAAATACTCTTTTAGATAGTTTTAGATGTACCACCTTAATTTTATATTAAGTTGTAAAAGATCTGACTTGGCCAGTGGAAGTAATACAATGTAAAATACATTTTACTCTTAAAGAATAAAGCTAAAGAGGTCAACTGTATATGAATTGGAGAGTGGTACAACAGGTTAATAGTTTAGTTTGCAAGCTTCTTTTTAGGTAGCACCACACATATTGTAATAAAAAAGTGTAAAAATATATAGAAACACAAAAAAAAAAAAAAAAATCTCCATGTTCCCCTAACCCTTTCCCACCACTGTTTATTATCAAAATATTCAAAATATAGACTTCAGGTATGTGTTTGGTAGAAAATGGCTAGTGTCAAGACAGTAGGCAAGAACTTGAATAGGCAGCAAAAAGAAAGAAAGGCAAGTTTTATATTGCAATAAAAGTTAGAGTGTATTATATGAGAGACAAAGAACATAAATATTGCATGGCACCTTTACAGAGACAGGATCTACCCTGAAACAGACATTAGAAATGTAGTGACTGAGGTCTAGCTGCAGAAATATTGTGGGGAACCTTTAGAGTGGCGGAGCTTTCAAATTAGACAACAGAGTTGGCAGATTCTGGCAATGGTGGCAACATCAATTTTCTTGAGGAGTGGGTCAGGTGGCAATTAAAAGTTTTGTTTGCAGTAGCAGGGATTTTGTAGCCACTAGCAGTTCAAGACTGGTTCATTTTAATGAGAGTAAGTTCTGCAAGGATTCAAGCCTTCTTGACCCTCTTCAACATGGCCAGCTCTGGGCCTAGCCAGTTTGACACACATCCCTTGCCTGGCGCATGTGGTGAATTTGGTGGTGCAGAGGTTCCTTAAGAATTACCCAGATATATCAGAGCTGCTGCAGAAAGTGCGGGCCATCTGTGCGGGCTACAGCGTAACTTCGGCCTTCCCACTCACCGCCTCATATGTGACGTGCCCACAAGGTGGAACTCCATCTTGCACATGCTGGCCAGACTGTGCGAGCAGCAGCAGGCCATAGTGGAGTTTCAGCTGCAGCACGCACGCGTGAGTCGCTCTGCGGAACAGCACCACTTCACCACCACTTCTATGCCTGCTTGAAAAAATGCTTTGGGCGATGATGGAAGAGGATGTGGCACAGGAGGAGGAGAGGGATCATTTCCAAGGCTTTCAGGGCAGTCATTCACAAGTGGCTCCGAGGCTGGGTTCCTGCACCCACAAATGCCAGGTACACAATTGTTCAGCAGGGGCACAGTTCTGGAGGATGACGAGGATGAGGAGATGGAGGAGGAGATGGAACCATATTCACAGCAGGGTGGCACCCAGGCCAGCTCATGGCCATCACTGGTGCGTGGCTGGGGGGATACAGAGGACACAAACGATACACCTCCCACAGAGGACAGCTTTTTGTTGCCTCTGGGCAGCCTGGCACACATGAGCGATTACATGCTGCATTGTCTCCGCAACGACCGCTGAGTTGCCCACATTGTAACTTGTGCTGATTACTGGGTGGCCACCCTGCTGGATCCCCGTTACAAGGACAACGTACCATCCTTAATTCCCTCACTGTAGCGTGATCAGAAGATGCGCGAGTACCAGCGCACGCTGGTAGACGCGCTGCTGGTGGCATTCCCACCTGACAGCGGGGGAACAGTGGAAGCACAAGGCCAAGGCAGACGAGGAGGAAGAGGTCGCCAACGCAGCCAGGGCACCGTCAGCACCTCAAAAGGCAGGGTTAGCATGGCCAAAATGTGGAAAAGCTTTGTCAGCACGCCACAACAAGCAGCAGCACCACCAGCTGATATGGAACGTCTTAGCAGGAGGCAGCATTTCACCAACATGGTGGAGCAGTATGCGCGCACACGCCTAGACGTACTGAATGACGGCGGGTCTGCCCCCTTCAACTTCTGAGTCTCCAAATTGGGCACATGGCCTGAGCTTGCTCTTTACGCCTTGGAGGTGCTGGCCTGCCCCGCAGCCAGTGTATTATCGGAACGTGTATTTAGCACGGCTGGGGGAGTTATCACAGACAAGCGCAGCCGCCTGTCCAGAGCCAATGTGGACAAGCTCACGTTCATTAAAATGAACCAGGCATGGATCCCACAGGACTTGTCCGTACCTTGTGCAGAATAGACATGTATACCGGCCTTACCCAGCCATTGTTGTATTTTTGATCTTTCACACTTTTGGGTTGTACCCTAATTTAAAAAAAAATGTAATTAAAAACAAAAACCAGTGTTGGCTACCTCGTCCTCCTCCACCGCCGTTTCCACCTACAACGCCACATCCACCGCCACCTCAACCTCCTACTCCCTATGGGCCTCGTCCTCCTTGATCAAGATGATTCTTTTTTATTTTTATGTTTTTTATGCTATTTTAAGTTATTTCCCTATCCACATTTGTTTGCAGAGCACTTGCCATGCTCTTAACAAGCTTTTGCTGCCATTTTCAGCCCTCTAGCCCTTTCCATGTTTTTTTTAGAGCCATTTTAGTGCTCAAAAGTTTGGGTCACCTTTAACTTCAATGGGGTTTGGGATTGGGGTCAAGTTCGGGTTAAGTCCGGGTCATGAATCCGGACTTTTTTTTTCAAGTTCGGCCTGACCCGCCGAACCCGTCATCCAGGTGTTCGCTCAACTCTAAACTTGACCAGAAAAAACTCACTACAAATCTACCAGGAATTAAGATAAATTAGTGTAGCGCTAAGAAGATATATGCATAAAATTCCAAAAACACCTTTAAATAAATAAAGAGTTAAAATGATAAACACAAGAAACTCTCAAGATTGGATTTGAAATCCTTATGAGAAAAATGTCCATATATAATGTCCATAAGGATTACAGAGATAAAGTCCCACGTGAAAAAGGTGACTTTTAGAATAAATAATGGTGACAGTTGTGATAGATCCAACACCAATATGGTAATAGGAATACGCTCACCAGAAACAATGGACCCAAAATTCCATATAGAATATGGGTCAAACAAGCAGATTATGGTAATACGTCCTCTCTCTCAGTATACAGTTGTCCAATGTACATGCCCGGATGGATGGGGTGGTCAGCCAAGGAACGCCCGAACTTCCCAACCGATGGTGTGTTGTAATGTTCTGGTACCTTTGGGTACCCTAATTACTCTTTCATAAGTGTATGCGCCCCACCATTCTCTTTTGGTAAGGTGCGCATACACCTTTAAGACTGATTGTCAGGATCTGTGTCATTACATGGGTCACCTGCTGGTGGCACTGTTGTTCCTGGAACTGAGGGGCGCAGTTCCAGGGCCCACCAGCGGGTGTCTCCCAGCAGCTGGACTGTTCTTTTAATTAAGCTGCACCTGAGGAGGACTGCTGAGGGAATATAAGCCCGCCCTTCACTGAGGCTCAGTGCTTCAGTATTTTCTCTGCTAGCCGTGTCCCTGTCTGAACCTGTATCCTGAAACCTGTATCCTGAAACCTGTATCCTGAAACCTGTATCCTGAAACCTGTATCCTGATCCTGAGTCCTGTTCCCTGCTTCCTGTACCTGGCTCCCTGCTTTCCTTGTCTCCTGTCCCTGTCCTGTCCTGCTATTGTTTGCTCCATCCCTTTGTATATAGTTTGTTAGGTTCTATTGGGGTTTTGTACTGTTATCATTTATATTTTGTTTACTTGTTTATGGTCACTGGTGTTGGTATTGGAGTGTGTCATTTTGCTTAATAAACTTATTTACATCTTTATCCATCTGGGTCCTGATTCCTTGGTGCAGCCAACTGATCTGATCACCCTTGCTGGATGCCTGCATGTGGTATCCCTGACAGAATACTGAAGCCACTAACGATCAGATCGGTTGCACCTGGGAATTAGGAATTTTCTGGTTGTTGCAAGATGCAGTCAGAGGAGGTCTTTTATTTTTCTTTGCTTATAACAGAAGACAGGGAATATTGTCGCCAAATTTTGAAAACTTACACTAGCGAGCAGTTGTTGGAATGCATCCGTCTGGCCCACTCGTTTGTTGACAAAGGCAGAGTTTTGTTCAAAGAGATTCAGCCACTTATTCAGCTCTGTGCAGAGTTGGCTTTATCTAATACCCCTAAGGGTGGTGATGATTATTCTCCTCCTTTTAGTGTCTCTCAGGTGGTATCTCTTGTGTGGCTCTTGGAAGATGATAAACCCTATTTTATTGAACATTATTCAGTGTATTCTCCAGAGGCCCTGTTGGATTGCATGAATGCTGTATATTCTCTAATCAGACAAGGGGGTTGTAAATTGAGTTTTGTTCAGGCCTTATTGCAAACCTGGTCAGATCTTTCCAATTTAGCATCAGCTAACTCACACCAATCCACTTCTGCCTCTGGACACCAGTTTTCTCAAAGTTTATCCTCTCCGTTACCCGTAGCAACCACAGCTGCAGTTAGGTATGGTTTGCTTTCCACTGCTTGTTCATATCCTGGCTTAACGAGTTGCACTTTTCCTGCATTTAACTCTGTGAAAACTTCCTCTACTACTCTGTTGCCTCTAGCAACCTCTCAGAAATTCTCCTCTGTAACTGTCTCTCCTTTTCCACCATCTCCCAATACTGCCATTTCGCTTCCATCTACTTCACAATCTATTCATAGCCCTGCAACCACTAGCAAGATTTCTATATCTAAACCTAAAAAGAAAAGGAGATTTTTCCCAACACATACAATTATACCTGTTACCCAGCCTGCTGATCCAGTGCCCGCTGTTCTGATGCCTGTTGTTCCAGTGCCTGCTGATCCAGTGCCCACTGATCCGTTGCCTTCTACTGAGCCTGCTGATCCAGTGCCTGTTGTTCCAGTGCCCGCTGATCCAGTGCCCACTGATCTGGTGCCTCCTACTGAGCCTGCTGATCCAGTGCCTGCTGTTCTGATGCCTTCTGATCCAGTGCCCGCTGATCTGGTGCCTCTTACTGAGCCTGTTGATCCAGTGCCTGCTGTTCTGATGCCTGCTGATCCAGTGCCCGCTGATCTGGTGCCTCTTACTGAGCCTGTTGATCCAGTGCCCACTGATCCGGTGCCTCCTACTGAGCCTGCTGATCCAGTGCCCGCTGTTCTGATGCCTGTTGTTCCAGTGCCTGCTGATCCAGTGCCCACTGATCCGGTGCCTCTTACTGAGCCTGCTGATCCAGTGCCCACTGTTCTGATGCCTGCTGTTCCAGTGCCCGCTGATCTGGTGCCTCCTACTGAGCCCGCTGATCCAGTGCCTGCTGTTCCGGTGCCCGCTGATCCAGTGCCTCCTACTGAGCCTGCTGACCCAGTGCCCACTGATCCGGTACCTTTTACTGAGCCTGCTGATCCAGTGCCCGCTGTTCTGACGCCTGTTGTTCCAGTGCCTGCTGATCCGGTGCCTCCTACTGAGCCTGCTGATCCAGTGCCCACTGTTCTGATGCCTGCTGTTACAGTGCCCGCTTGTCTGGTGCCTCCGACTGAGCCTGCTGATCCAGTGCCTGCTGTTCTGATGCCTGCTGATCCAGTGCCCGCTGATCTGGTGCCTCTTAATGAGCCTGTTGATCCAGTGCCCACTGATCCGGTGCCTCCTACTGAGCCTGCTGATCCAGTGCTCGCTGTTCTGATGCCTGTTGTTCCAGTGCCCGCTGATCCAGTGCCCACTGATCCGGTGCCTCCTACTGAGCCTGCTGATCCAGTGCCCACTGTTCTGATGCCTGCTGTTCCAGTGCCCGCTGATCTGGTGCCTCCTACTGAGCCCGCTGATCCAGTGCCTTCTATTCCGGTGCCCTCTGATCCAGTGCCTCCTACTGAGCCTGCTGATCCAGTGCCCTTTGATCCGGTGCCTTCTACTGAGCCTGCTGATCCAGTGCCCGCTGTTCTGATGCCTGTTGTTCCAGTGCCCACTGATCCGGTGCCTCCTACTGAGCCTGCTGATCCAGTGCCTGCTGTTACATTGCCCGCTGATCTGGTGCCTTCTACTGAGCCTGCTGATCCAGTGCCCACTGATCCGGTGCCTCCTACTGAGCCTGCTGATCCAGTGCCTGCTGTTCTAATGCCTGCTGGTCCTGTGCCTGCTGATCCTGTGCCTGCTGATCCTGTGCCTGCTGATCCTGTGCCTGCTGATCCTGTGCCTGCTGACCCAGTGCTTGCTTTTCCAGTGCCCGCTGACCCAGTGCTTGCTGTTCCGGTGCCTGCTGACCCAGTGTTTGCTGATCCAGTGCCTGCTGAGCCACGGTCTGCCGCCCTGTTTGATGTGCCACTGTCTGTTGCCCAGCCTGGTGTGCCACTGCCGGATATCCTGCATGCCGCTGGCGCTCCCCTGCTTGATGTCCAGCTTGCCTTCAGTCCCAGTGTTGGGACATGTGTTGCAATGAGGGCAGGTGTATCCCTAATGTTACGCCTCTTCAGGAACTTGACCTGTGGGGTGCCAAGACGGCTTCCAGACCCTGGTGGTGGGGCGCATGATCAATTGCTGGACTCTGGTGGCACGCCTTCCGGCAAGTTAAAGGACTTTGGCCTAGAGAGTGCTAGAAGACCCGCAGACATGGAGGGGAGACCTTTTTGGACTTTTGGGGTAGAAGCACAATGGAGCGTCCGGAGGCCGCTCCTTAAAGGGGGGGAACTGTCAGGATCTGTGTCATTACATGGGTCACCTGCTGGTGGCACTGTTGTTCCTGGAACTGAGGGGCGCAGTTCCAGGGCCCACCAGCGGGTGTCTCCCAGCAGCTGGACTGTTCTTTTAATTAAGCTGCACCTGAGGAGGACTGCTGAGGGAATATAAGCCCGCCCTTCACTGAGGCTCAGTGCTTCAGTATTTTCTCTGCTAGCCGTGTCCCTGTCTGAACCTGTATCCTGAAACCTGTATCCTGAAACCTGTATCCTGAAACCTGTATCCTGAAACCTGTATCCTGATCCTGAGTCCTGTTCCCTGCTTCCTGTACCTGGCTCCCTGCTTTCCTTGTCTCCTGTCCCTGTCCTGTCCTGCTATTGTTTGCTCCATCCCTTTGTATATAGTTTGTTAGGTTCTATTGGGGTTTTGTACTGTTATCATTTATATTTTGTTTACTTGTTTATGGTCACTGGTGTTGGTATTGGAGTGTGTCATTTTGCTTAATAAACTTATTTACATCTTTATCCATCTGGGTCCTGATTCCTTGGTGCAGCCAACTGATCTGATCACCCTTGCTGGATGCCTGCATGTGGTATCCCTGACACTGATGCTGTCATTACTGAGCGCCGGACTGGATGGCTATTTAGATTGCCGGCTCTCACTCACATGTGTTCGTTCAAACTGCTTTGTGCCTTGATGCTAACCTGTCTTGAAGCTCTCATGCTTGCAAGCATACCTCGCTGTCGGAACCACGCTGCGCTGATCCCTGTATCCCGCTACCGGATCATCCGCTCTTGCCGAACCTCTCCTCTGCTACATTGCTATTAGTGATAAGTACCCCACAGGGGAAACCTCTATAACCTTCATACTAAAGCTTACACTATCTAGCTCTGCATACTAAGGACTATTACTACATCTGCATTATCTAAGATTGCTAGCTCTTGAATCTACTACCACCTGTTCTTGCACTGGGTTGATCTCTCTTGTATGTCCACCTGCTACTCTGTCATCTGCTACCATACATGATTGCTAAACCTATCTGCATCCCATCTGCTACTACCTTACTTTCAAGAACATTTCCTTTCAAGTGTCTGTCATCTACCATCTCTACCCAATCTGTCTCTTCAGCCTATCATCACTGTGTTACTATATACATAAGTCACTCTAGGAAACATCTTACTGAGTGTGTGTATTTACTTGCTGAATTGAGATCATCCACACATGATGAGTCATTGGGAGTTGGGATTGGTGTCTCAGCGTTTCTCTACATGACTACTGAAGTGGAATATTTCTGCAGCTGAAAATCCACATCATACATAAAACGCAGGAGCGTTACAGATTGAACGAACCACAAATGGATAATGCAGAAATAACCACTCAGATGACACAATTAAAACAGCAGGTGACTGCGTTAGTACACGCACTTGCTGAATTAAAAGAAGACAATCAGGCTCTGTCGCAGCAGGTAATTAGACTGACACAACTTACCACTGCTTAGTCCCCTGAACCCAAAATAAATCCTCCTTTGGTATTTACAGGCGATCGCAAAAAATTTCGCGAGTTTAAAAACGCATGTGAGTTACTTTTCTTGCTAAAACCCCGTACCTACCTTACTGATCACATTAAGGTTTGTACTATTATTTCTTACCTAACAGGCGATCCTCGGGCCTGGGCAGACTCTCTTTTTGAGAAAAGCGACCAGCTTCTCAACTCCTATGCCTTGTTCCTAGCAGAACTCACTAGCCTATATGATGATCCCAATAGGCAGAGTACTGCCAATCTTCAATTAAGATCCTTGAAACAAGGTGGGAGACCTGTAGAGGACTTTGTCGCAGAATTCAAGAGATGGACCCTTGATTCAGAATGGAATGATGCATCTCTGAAATCCCAATTTAGGCTTGGCCTATCAGAGGCCGTTAAAGACGAGCTCGCCCGAGCGGATCTGCCAAAAACCCTGGATGCATTGATACAACTCAGTATCACCATAGATAGAAGACCACGAGAAAGAAAGGCTGAGAAAATGGGAATGCCATTATCCAGTTCTTCTCGGATTTCGGCCGTTGACCCCGTTCCTATGGAGGTAGGAACCATACGCCCACCTCTATCAACTATGGAAAGAGCCAGAAGACGATCTGGTAATCTCTGCTTGTACTGTGCATCCCCGGATCACAAGATAAACGTCTGTCCCCTAGTCTACAAAAAGAAGGGTGAGTGTTCACATGTCCTCCTAGGGGGATTGACAACTTCAATCACTAACCCTTACCTTTCTGTTTGCTTAACATTACAGTGGGACCAGAACAGGATTACTACTAAGGCCATGATTGACACAGGATCTTGTGGAAATTATATAGACATACGTTTTGCTGCTTTAAATAAAGTTCCTATTATTTCTAAACTTAAACCTGTCTCAGTGAGATTACAGTGGGACCAGAACAGGATTACTACTAAGGCCATGATTGACACAGGATCTTGTGGAAATTATATAGACATACGTTTTGCTGCTTTAAATAAAGTTCCTATTATTTCTAAACTTAAACCTGTCTCAGTGAGTCTTATTAACGGTGTTCCTTTATCCTCTGGTCCGATCACTGATCAGACACAGGCACTCCTAGTCACTACTAACGGGTCTCATATGGAGACCACTACCTTCGATCTAATACCTTCACCCCACTTTCCCATTGTTTTGGGACTTCCCTGGTGGCACACACATCAACCAACCATAGATTGGAAGGAACGGACCCTGACCTTCCTCTCTTGCTATTGCGAGGGTACGTGTAACCTCCCGTCTTTCGGGAAGATCCTGTCTGTGGTGACAGATGAGATTGCACCACTATGTTATCAGGACCTCTCTGAGGTTTTTCTTGAGAAAAATGCTCAAGCACTACCTCCCCATCGAGACTATGATTGTAGCATTGATCTACTCCCAAATAGCAAATTGCCGTTCGGTCATGTTTATCCTCTTTCACAGGATGAACTTTCCCATCTCAAAGACTATTTGGAGGAGAATTTGGAAAAAGGTTTTATTAGACCTTCCACTTCTTCCACAGCAGCAGGACTCTTTTTTGTCCGCAATAAGGACTCAAGTCTCAGGCCTATCATCGACTATAGGCAATTGAATGCTATTACAATAAAAGATCGCTATCCTCTACCGCTTATCCCTGAGCTCATTGAGCAGGTGCGTGGAGCTACCTATTTTTCAAAATTGGACCTGAAAGGAGCATACAATCTCATTCGAATCCGTGATGGACACGAGTGGAAGACTGCATTCAGAACCAGATACGGATTGTTCGAATATCTTGTAATGCCATTCGGGCTATGCAACGCCCCTGCAGTTTTTCAACGATTTATAAACGATATTTTCAGAGACTTACTAGATGTCTGTGTTGTGGTATATCTGGACGATATACTTATATATTCACGATCCCTGTCTGAACACATAAGACATGTAAGACTAGTATTATCGAGATTTCTTGCACACAACCTTTATGTGAAACTGAAAAAATGCTTGTTTCATAAAGAAGAGGTACTGTTTCTAGGCTACATCATATCCAAAACAGGAATCGAGATGGACATGAGTAAGATATCCTGCATTCAGGATTGGCCTACACCAACCACACGCAAGGCGCTACAGCGATTCCTTGGATTTTCGAATTTCTACAGGAAGTTCATTAGAAACTTCTCTGCCATTGTGAGACCCCTCACACAGCTCACTAGCATTAAAAAACCATTCAAATGGTCAGATGAAGCAAATAAAGCTTTTCACCTGTTAAAGACAAGGTTTACTTCTGCTCCCATACTACGCCATCCAGACCCATCCCTCCAATACATTCTGGAAGTAGATGCGTCAAACATGGCAGTAGGAGCAATACTCTCCCAACGACCAACTCACACTTCACCACTTCATCCAGTCGCCTTTTTTTCTAAATCCCTAAGCAGTCCAGAGATAAATTACCCCGTGGGTGAAAAGGAACTGCTTGCTATAAAATTGGCTCTGGAGAATTGGCGACATCTACTCGAAGGCACCCAATTACCAATACTTATATACACGGACCATAAAAATCTCCAATATCTTCAGACTAACAAAACTCTCTCGCACCGACAGGTACGATGGTCACTATTCTTTCTAAGGTTTAACTTCCTAGTGACCTACACACCTGCAGATAAGAACAAAAAGGCGGATCACGACTAACTGAAGAAAACTACTTTGAAATCCCTTCCGTTCCTATAATACCTCACAAACGCATTATTGGAGTTGTCCGTTCCTTGAAGGAAGAGGTTTTGCATGGTATAAGTTTGGATTCACCCCCACCACAACTAAATACTGATGCAGAAGGCTTCCTCTACTACAACGACAAACTTTACATACCACCTACCATACGCACCAAGATCTTGGAATTATCGCATGATGTGCCTATGGCAGGACATATGGGTATGACAAAGACTCTTAATCTGATTACCAGGCAATTCTGGTGGCCTGACATGAAAACATCTATACAAAAATTCGTCTCTTCATGCAATGTCTGTGCCAGGTCCAAAATTGACACTACAAGACCATCCGGTCTACTATGCAGTCTACCAATACCCCAAACTCCATGGGAAGTTGTGTCCTTGGACTTTATAGTGGAATTGCCTCCTTCCAAAGGATTTAATACCATCTTAGTGTCAGTGGACCATCTGACAAAAATGGCACATTTCATTGCTATTCGCAGACTACCTTCGTCCAAACAAACGGCAGAACTCCTGATGAAACATGTCTTTAAGTTACATGGTATCCCAAAAACTCTTCTGTCTGACCGTGGATCACAATTTATTTCCAAGTTCTGGCAAGAACTATGTCACATACTACGGATCGAGCGGAAGCTCACTTCTCCTTACCATCCGCAGACCAACGGACAGACTGAAAGAGTCAACCAATGCATCGAGCAATATTTACGTTGTTACACTTCTTACCAACAGGATGATTGGGTGGATCTTCTCCCTCTGGCAGAATTTGCCTACAACAACGCAACCCACAGTACGACCAAGCAGAGTCCGTTCTACTTGAACTATGGGTTTCATCCCTCTATTCTTCCACCACGCATCCTTCCTTCAAATAACCCAGTAGCTTCAGACTATCTTACCCAAATAAAGGATTCTCTGGGTTTGCTTAATACTACCATTGCACACGCTCATAGTCAACAAAAGAAGTACTATGATCTTCGCAGAAGACCTTCTCCTCAGTACGCTATCGGGGACCTCGTTTGGCTCTCAACAAAAAATTTAAGACTGAAAATCCCTAGCAAAAAGCTTGGATCTCTGTTCTTGGGACCTTTCCCAATTAAGAAACTTATTGGAAAAGCTGCAGTACAGCTTACATTGCCAATAGACCTCAAAATACATCCCATTTTCCATGTGTCGCTACTGAAGCCCCATGTTCCTGACCAAGGAATAAGGCCTACTATCCCACCTCCTCCTCCTGTACAAGTTGAAGGTGGAGAAGAATATGAGATAAAAGAGATTCTGGATTCTCGTATCCACAGAGGAAGACTTCAGTACTTGGTTCGATGGAAGAACTATGGGCCCCAAGACGACACCTGGCTAAACACCTCTGACATACATGCCTCTAGATTAATCCGCAATTTTCATGCGAAGTACCCAGACAAACCAGCTCCAGAGGCCTTCAGGAGCCGGCCTTAAGGGGGGGTACTGTAATGTTCTGGTACCTTTGGGTACCCTAATTACTCTTTCATAAGTGTATGCGCCCCACCATTCTCTTTTGGTAAGGTGCGCATACACCTTTAAGACTGATGCTGTCATCACTGAGCGCCGGACTGGATGGCTATTTAGATCGCCGGCTCTCACTCACATGTGTTCGTTCAAACTGCTTTGTGCCTTGATGCTAACCTGTCTTGAAGCTCTCATGCTTGCAAGCATACCTCGCTGTCGGAACCACGCTGCGCTGATCCCTGTATCCCGCTACCGGATCATCCGCTCTTGCCGAACCTCTCCTCTGCTACATTGCTATTAGTGATAAGTACCCCACAGGGGAAACCTCTATAACCTTCATGCTAAAGCTTACACTATCTAGCTCTGCATACTAAGGACTATTACTACATCTGCATTATCTAAGATTGCTAGCTCTTGAATCTACTACCACCTGTTCTTGCACTGGGTTGATCTCTCTTGTATGTCCACCTGCTACTCTGTCATCTGCTACCATACATGATTGCTAAACCTATCTGCATCCCATCTGCTACTACCTTACTTTCAAGAACATTTCCTTTCAAGTGTCTGTCATCTACCATCTCTACCCAATCTGTCTCTTCAGCCTATCATCACTGTGTTACTATATACATAAGTCACTCTAGGAAACATCTTACTGAGTGTGTGTATTTACTTGCTGAATTGAGATCATCCACACATGATGAGTCATTGGGAGTTGGGATTGGTGTCTCAGCGTTTCTCTACATGACTACTGAAGTGGAATATTTCTGCAGCTGAAAATCCACATCATACATAAAACGCAGGAGCGTTACATGTGTACATGAAAATGACCAAACGATGCAAACATAGCGTAATACTGTCTTTAAAATGTATTAAAAAGAAGAAATGCACTTACAAAATCATCGTATAGGCAATGCATGTAATGAGGAGATGGCAGTGTGAGGTTGTTGACGCGTTTCATCCCAAAGGATATAATCATAGGAGAATTGCCATGCGTGTGTATCATAATCATACAGGTATATATACAATAAAACCAGGAAGTTGTTTCCACAAAGCACTTCCTCCCGCCTATCCAAAATGGCGGCGGCGTGCGGTCCAAACCTCATTATCATAGAGGAAGTGGCCTCCGATTAGCTTGTTGATAAACATCATGTTCGGCTAATCGAAACATAATAATCATCCCATGCGGCAAAGACTATGTTATTACTCAAACAGTCCATGTTAATAAAGCAACGTAGCGGTACATGTAACCGTTCGTTATATATTGGCACCGTCACGGGTCCCGTGTGTACCGGAAATGATGTTGCGGACTACGCACTTCCGGAATAGCCGCAAACCGGAAGTGACGTCCTCGCGAGCATCACTGTTATAGGACGCTCGTATGCTGCCTTAGATTGGACATCCCCTCCCCCTCAGGAGGAGTCCTAGAGCGGAAATAGCCAAGGTGTCACCATATGCTGTTAAATATACTTCCTCTTGGATAGTAGAAGACAGCCACATAATCCAGATTTAATAAGTAGGACAAATTGTGGATACAACTTCGAGGCCACATGAATCACATACAAGAAATCATGTAAATCAATTATAATTGCACAATTAAATTTGTTTAAAAAACTTTATGCATGAGACAGTTGATTTGAGCAAACAACCCACCTAGGCATAAAGATAAAAAGTCAAGGGAAAAGGAAATAATGAACCAATACTGGGTCATATATCCATATATAAATGGTCAGATGGAAAACAATCTGGATTTACAAAAATGTTAGTATATCAAAAATAAATAAAAATAAAAATAAGGACCCTCACTTTAACCGGCAACTAAGCCGTGCTAATAAGTGAATTTATATCCCAGTCAATATTGAGTCCATATGGAGCATAACTCTGTAATGTTTAAATCCAATATGTTTCAAGGCGTGAAACCCCTCGTTTTTTTGAGCCCCCCCTCCATGGGGCCACATAGTGGTCTATTACTTGTAAAAGGGTCCCCCTAGGGTTTTTGTTATGATGGAGTGAGTAGAGTTTTGGAAAACTGTGGTTAGTTTTTCCTTTTACAATATTTGTAATGTGTTCATTGACTCGGATTGCAAATGTTCTAATAGTACGACCCACATATTGCTTCCCACATGGACAGGTAAGGAGATAAACAACGTGGGTCGTATTACAGGTGGCAAATAACTTTATAGGAAAAATAGATTTTGTGACTGTAGACTGGAATGAAATTTATTTCCTCCCATGGTGACAATTGACCTTACACACATTACAGCCTTTGCAAAGATAGTAACCTATGAGATTGTGAAAAGGTTTGATTTTCACAGGTGCATCCAACACATTGGGTGCCAAACGGCCGCGCAAGGACGGAGCTCCTCTGAATGTCACTAGTGCTCTTTCGGGTAAAACTGGGCCTAAGAATCTATCACTCTTAAGGACGTCCCAGTATTTAGAAAAAATATTCTTAATTTGTCGATGCTGGGTGGAAAATTCCGTGAAAAAAGACCATTTTGCAAAGTCTGTATTTCTGGATGTAGTGAGGGAATCCGATAATAAGATTGTCCTGTCTAACTTGGATATTTGGTCGATCTCCCTTTGAAGATCCGACGATTTATATCCCTTAGCCACAAATCTTTGTTTTAACACTTGAGATTGTTTGATGAAATCAGCATCAAGTGTACAATTGCGTCTAAGTCTAGTAAACTGACTACGAGGTATGGACTTTAACCAGCTATGTTGATGACAGCTGTCTATGGGCAAATAAGAGTTACGATCCGTACTCTTAAAGTATGTGCTGGTAATAATTTGATTATTAACCATAGAGAGCTCTAGATCTAGAAAGTGTATAGTTGTACTACTCCACTCATATGTTAGCTTGATACCTCTATCGTTTTCATTCAGATATGTCATGAAAGTTTCAAGGGAGGCGGAGTCACCCTTCCATAGGAGGAGGATGTCGTCTATATATCTGACCCATAATGTCAGCTCCAGCTGAGCCAGGGGGTAGACGACATCCTCCTCCCATTTGGCCATAAAGAGGTTGGCCAAACTGGGGGCAAACTTTGCCCCCATGGCCACACCCCTTTGTTGTAAGTAGAACCTCCCTTCTGACCAAAAATAATTATGACCTGTAGCAAAAAGCAACAAATCAAGTATGAATTCTCGGTGAACAGGAGAGACAGAAACATCCATAGATAAGAAGTGTTCAACAGCCTTATACCCCATAGTATGTGGAATACATGTATATAAGGAGGCCACGTCGGCCGTTACCAGCAGGTGGTCTCCATCCAAAGACAGGTTGTTGAGGATGTTAATAGTGTCTTTAGTATCTCTCAGATAAGATGGTGTTTTTCTGACTAAGAGCTGGAGATAATAGTCTATGTATCTCCCTATTCGCGATGTTATTGAGTCGATCCCGCTCACTATAGGACGCCCTGGTGGGTGAGCGGGATCTTTACGTATTTTCGGGAGATAATACAAAGTTGGTATTCTTGGGGCAGTAGGTATCAAATAACTAGTTTCTTTCTTATCTAGGATTTGGTCTTTGAAACCTTTGTCTATTATTTTGGTCAGTTTACTATTATATTGTATAGTGGGATTGCTGGGTAATTGGATGTAAGTATCCCTGTCACCAAGAATTCTTTCCAATTCTTTACAGTAATCTGTTTTGTCCAAAATAACAATCCCTCCCCCCTTGTCCGCCGGGTGAACAACCAGATCTTTTCTTTCGCATAGGGTTTTAACTCCTGTGCGGACCTGTGGATGCATGAATTGTTTTTTGACTGGCAGGTGGGCTAAGTACCTCAAGACCAAGTCTCTGAAAACCTGGACAGTCGGGGCTACCGATCCCGGAGGGTTGAATGTTGACGGGTTGGATAGACCCGAATTTTTAATGCCCAAAGTATACCCATGAACTGGTGTATTTTTGGGATTCGACAATATATATCTTTGGACATTCATTTTGCGAATGTATTTATGAATGTCAATAAAGGTATTGAATTTGTTAATAGGCTTGGGGGGAACATATTTGAGACCTTTATCCAAAGTAAGGAGTTCATCCTCAGTAAGTGTGACTTTACTGAGGTTAAATATACCAGAACCCACTACATTTTTGGTCTTTTCCCTCTGGACTCTCCACCCCCTCTGGTGCCTCTCGTGGTTCTGGTCCCCTTTTTCTGCTGTTGGATCCCTGGGGAAAATCCACCCGTTGGTGTGATCCAGAGGGGTATTGATCATACCCCCGAGGTGAGTCATAGTAACCCCTAGAGTCTCTTTCATTGTAGGAATATGAGTCTCTCCTAACTGGTAAATTCCTCAATGGTGAAAACAGATTCTGAGTATTAACTCTATACTCAGAGACATGAGGTTTGGGGGAACAGACTTCATTATAATGTCTATATTGAGGTGGGGAGGGGGCCCTCCTAGGAACGGTTTTTGAATACCACCCATCCCTTGGTGGGTAGACATGTTGGGAATTATGTCCACCTGATGAAGAGCCATTTGGTTATTCTGATAATGGGAGTTAGAACTATTCCCATGATTGTTTTTAGGAGGCTGATTTTTCTTTTTCTTTTTATTTTTTGGATGACCCTTGAATACTTTAGTTTGTGGTGCCCTAAATGGGGTGAGGGGGTGGGAGGTGCCAGCTGTATCTTCCTCTACGGGGGTTGTATCCATAGTAGAATCATTTTCTGGATTATTCGCGCCAAGGTTTCTTTGCCATTGGAAGGTTGTCTTGTTTTTATAATCAGCTACATCTCTAGAGTACTTTTTTTGTTTCTTAATTTTTCGTTCACGTTCTTCCTTTTCCAATAACTTTTGTAGGTTTAAAGATAAACTTTTATATTCAGCTGTCAAACTATGCGGTGAAACATTCTCCTTTAATTCTTGGATTTCTTTATCTAAGGATACTAGTTTCTTACGTTTTATGTCCATTAAATGTTTAAGGAGTCTGAGGCCTGCCTCATTAAAGTATGTAAACCAGGCATCTTCGGCTGAATCGCCGTTCTGGGGAGCAACCTCCCACCTAAGACTCCTAGGGACCATGCTTTCTGTCACATAACGTTCCAAAAACGCCAGGTCCCATTCCGTATGTAGCTCTGCTATCATAAAGTTTTTGAGACGTAGGAATAACCCTCCAATCTCAGTATCCGAGCTAGTAGAAACAAAAACACCCTCAGATGTAAAAGTTCTAGCTTCACGATATTGGAACACATCCATATTGATGACAGAAATCACCAATCAGGTACAAACAAATAGTAATAAATATGAGAAAGCAGCAGTATGTATATGTCCAAGGTAAATATAAAATAATGAGTTCAAACCGTGCTGACTCTAAGATAAAAAAGAAAGCAGCCAACACTCCAACTAGACATAGGTAGTAGTCATGAATTAAGATAAATTAGTGTAGCGCTAAGAAGATATATGCATAAAATTCCAAAAACACCTTTAAATAAATAAAGAGTTAAAATGATAAACACATGAAACTCTCAAGATTGGATTTGAAATCCTTATGAGAAAAATGTCCATATATAATGTCCATAAGGATTACAGAGATAAAGTCCCACGTGAAAAAGGTGACTTTTAGAATAAATAATGGTGACAGTTGTGATAGATCCAACACCAATATGGTAATAGGAATACGCTCACCAGAAACAATGGACCCACAATTCCATATAGAATATGGGTCAAACAAGCAGATTATGGTAATACGTCCTCTCTCTCAGTATACAGTTGTCCAATGTACATGCCCGGATGGATGGGGTGGTCAGCCAAGGAAAGCCCGAACTTCCCAACCAATGGTGTGTACATGAAAATGACCAAACGATGCAAACATAGCGTAATACTGTCTTTAAAATTTATTAAAAAGAAGAAATGCTCTTACAAAATCATCGTATAGGCAACGCATGTAATAAGGAGATGGCAGTGTGAGGTTGCTGACGCGTTTCATCCCAAAGGATATAATCATAGGAGAATTGCCATGCGTGTGTACCATAATCATACAGGTATATATACAATAAAACCAGAAAGTTGTTTCCACAAAGCACTTCCGCCCGCCTATCCAAAATGGTGGCGGCGTGCGGTCCAAGCCTCATTATCATAGAGGAAGTGGCCTCCGATTAGCTTGTTGATATACATCATGTTCGGCTAATTGAAACATAATAATCATCCCATGCGGCAAAGTCTATGTTATTACTCAACCAGTCCTTGTTAATGATGCAACGTAGCGGTACATGTAACCGTTCGTTACATATTGGCACCGTCACGGGTCCCGTGTGTACCGGAAATGACGTTGCGGACTACGCACTTCCGGAATAGCTGCAAACCGGAAGTGACGTCCTCGCGAGCGTCACTGTTATAGGACGCTCGTATGCTGCCTTAGATTGGACATCCCCTCCCCCTCAGGAGGAGTCCTAGAGCGGAAATAGCCGAGGTGTCACCATAGGCTGTTAAATATACTTCCTCTTGGATAGTAGAAGACAGCCACATCATCCAGATTTAATAAGGAGGACAAATTGTGGATACAACTTCGAGGCCACATGAATCACATAAAAGAAATCATGTAAATCAATTATAATTGCACAATTAAATTTGTTTAAAAAACTTTATGCATGAGACAGTTGATTTGAGCAAACAACCCACCTAGGCAAAAAGATAAAAAGTCAAGGGAAAAGGAAATAATGAACCAATACTGGGTCATATATCCATATATAAATGGTCAGATGGAAAACAATCTGGATTTACAAAAATGTTATCCACAATTTGTCCTCCTTATTAAATCTGGATGATGTGGCTGTCTTCTACTATCCAAGAGGAAGTATATTTAACAGCCTATGGTGACACCTCGGCTATTTCCGCTCTAGGACTCCTCCTGAGGGGGAGGGGATGTCCAATCCAAGGCAGCATACGAGCGTCCTGTAACAGTGACGCTCGCGAGGACGACACTTCCGGTTTGCGGCTATTCCGGAAGTGCGTAGTCCGCAACGTCATTTCCGGTACACACGGGACCCGTGACGGTGCCAATATGTAACAAACGGTTACATGTACCGCTACGTTGCATTATTAACAAGGACTGATTGAGTAATAACATAGTCTTTGCCGCATGGGATGATTATTATGTTTCGATTAGCCGAACATGATGTATATCAACAAGCTAATCGGAGGCCACTTCCTCTATGATAATGAGGCTTGGACTGCACGCCACCGCCATTTTGGATAGGCGGACGGAAGAGCTTTGTGGAAACAACTTCCTGGTTTTATTGTATATATACCTGTATGATTATGGTACACACGCATGGCAATTCTCCTATGATTATATCCTTTGGTCAGCAACCTCACACTGCCATCTCCTCATTACATGCGTTGCCTATACGATGATTTTGTAAGAGCATTTCTTCTTTTTAATAAATTTTAAAGACAGTATTACGCTATGTTTGCATCATTTGGTCATTTTCATGTACACACCATCGGTTGGGAAGTTCGGGCGTTCCTTGGCTGACCACCCCATCCATCCGGGCATGTACATTGGACAACTGTATACTGAGAGAGAGGATGTATTACCATAATCTGCTTGTTTGACCCATATTCTATATGGAATTTTGGGTCCATTGTTTCTGGTGAGCGTATTCCTATTACCATATTGGTGTTGGATCTATCACAACTGTCACCATTATTTATTCTAAAAGTCACCTTTTTCACGTGGGACTTTATCTCTGTAAACCTTATGGACATTATATATGGACATTTTGCTCATAAGGATTTCAAATCCAATCTTGAGAGTTTCATGTGTTTATCATTTTAACTCTTTATTTATTTAAAGGTGTTTTTGGAATTTTATGCATATATCTTCTTAGCGCTGCACTAATTTATCTTAATTCATGACTACTACCTATGTCTAGTTGGAGTGTTGGCTGCTTTCTTTTTTATCTTAGAGTCAGCGCGGTTTGAACTCATTATTTTAAATCTACCAGGACACCAAACTTCAAACATAATGGATCTGTGCAGACCCATGATCAAAAACAGCGAACCTGAACCTCATACCTACTTCTTGGGCATGATTAGCATTATTGAATGTTCCCTAAGATCCTCACCTTTTGGGTTCAAGTCCACCTTAACTCATATATCCTCTGCCCTTCATTACCTAAGCTTGGTCATAGATGCACTGTTGCCTCACCTAGAACAACAACAATGAAACATCTATTCATCATTTTAAATGCTGCTTTTGAGTTCCCCTGCTATCTTTACTTTAAATTGTTCAAAAGTATTTACTGTAGTGGCACAAAGGCAGTGAGAGCTGCATGAATAGAGGATTGACACATTCTAACACCAGATCAGAAATATTCATCTCCTTTGGCTACCTAATATCACAGATTGTGTGATGTTGGCTCCCAGCAATGGGCTAGCACTCTTAAATTAGGGTGATGGGTGAGTATCCAGTAACTGGAAATTGCCATGTGGCTTTTATTTGGATTGTTTCCTCTTGTGTAAAGCTGGTATGCATGAGGCAATGTGCATGTAACCATCCAAAAGAGTCAGGTTTTAACACAAAGGATTACAAATGTCAATGAAATATACAGTATCTCACAAAAGTGAGTACAACTCTCACCATTTTTGTAAATGTTTTATTATATCTTTTTATGTGACAACACTGAAGAAATTACACTTTGCTACAATGTAAAGTAATGAGCGAAATCTTGTATAACAGTGTAAATTTGTTGTTCCATCAAATAGCTCAACACACAGCCATTAATGTCTAAACCGCTGGCAACAAAAGTGAGTACACCCCTAAGTGAAAATGTCCGAATTGGGTCCAAAGTGTCAATATTTTGTGTGGCCACCATTATTTTCCAGCACTGCCTTAACATGCCTTAAATTTGGCCACCATTATTTTCCAGCACTGCCTTAACATGCCTTAAATTTGCTGTCCCATAAACCGCTGGCAACAAGAGTGAGTACACCCCTAAGTGAAAATGTCTGAATTGGGTCCAAAGTGTCCATATTTTGTGTGGCCACCATTATTTTCCAGCACTGCCTTAACCCTCTTGGGCATGGAGTTCACCAGTTTCACAGATTGCCACTGGAGTCCTCTTCCACTCCTTCATGACAACATCAAGGAGCTGGTGGATGTTAGATACCTTGCACTCCTCCACCTTCCATTTGAGGATGCCCCACAGATGCTCAATAGAGTTTAGGTCTGGAGACATGCTTGGCTAGTCCATTACCTTTACCCTCAGCTTCTTTAGCAATGCAGTGGTTGTCTTGGAGGTGTGTTTGGGGTCTTAATCATGTTGGAATACTGCCCAATCTCCAAAGGGAGGGGATCATGTTCTACTTCAGTATGTCACAGTACATGTTGACATTCATGGTTCCCTCAATGAACTGTAGCTCCCCAGTGCTGGCAGCACTCATGCAGCCCCAGACCATGACATTCCCACTACCATGCTTGACTGTAGGCAAGACACACTTGTCTTTGTACTCCTCACCTGGTTGCCGCAACACATGCTTGACACTATCTGAACCAAATTAGCTTATCTTGGTCTCATCAGACCACAGGACATGGTTCCAGTAATCCATGTCCTTAGGTAGCTTGTCTTCAGCAAACTGTTTGTGGGCTTTCGTGTGCATCATCTTAAGAAGAGGCTTCCTTCTGGGATGACCATGCATGCAGACCAATTTGATGCAGTGTCTTATGGGACGACAGCCATGCAGACCAATTTGATGCAGTGTGCGGCGTATGGTCTGAGCACTGACAGTCTGCCCACCCTTTCAACCTCTGCAGCAATGCTGGCAGCACTCATACATCTATTTCCCAAAGACAACCTCTGGATATGATGCTAAGCACGTACACTCAACTTCTTTGGTCGACCATGGCAAGGCCTGTTCTGAGTGTATGGTACCGCTGTATGGTCTTGGCCACCATGCTGCAGCTCAGTTTCAGGGTCTTGGCAATCTTCTTATGGGCTAGGCCATCTTTATGTAGAGCAACAATTCTTTTTTTTTTTCAGATCCTTTAGAGAGTTCTTTGCCATGAGGTGCCATGTTGAACTTCCAGTGACCAGTATGAGAGAGTGAGAGCGATAACACCAAATTTAACACACCTGCTCCCCATTCACACCTGAGACCTTGTAACACTAACAGGTCACATGACACAGGGGAGGGAAATTGGCTAATTGGGCCCAATTTGGACATTTTCACTTAGGGGTGTACTGACTTTTGTTGCTTGCGGTTTAGACATTAATGTGTGTTGAGTTATTTTGAGGGGACAGCAAATTTACACTGTTATACAAGCTGTACACTCACTACTTTACATTGTAGCAAAGTGTAATTTATTCAGTGTTGTCACATGAAAAGATATACAGTGGGGATCGAAAGTTTGGGCACCCCAGGTAAAAATTTGTATTAATGTGCATAAAGAAGCCAAGGAAAGATGGAAAAATCTCCAAAAGGCATCAAATTACAGATTAGACATTCTTATAATATGTCAACAAAAGTTAGATTTTATTTCCATCATTTACACTTTCAAAATAGCAGGAAACAAAAAAATGGTGTCTGCAAAAGTTTGGGCACCCTGCAGAGTTAATATCTTGTACTGCCCCCTTTGACAAGTATCACAGCTTGTAAACGCTTTTTTTTAGCCAGCCAAGAGTCTTTCAATTCTTGTTTGAGGTATCTTTGCCCATTCTTCCTTACAAAAGTCTTCCAGTTCTTTGAGATTTCTGGGCTGTCTGTCACGCACTGCTCTTTTAAGGTCTATCCATAGATTTTCAATTATGTTGAGGTCAGGAGATTGTGAAGGCCATGGCAAAACCTTCAGTTTACGCCTCTTGATGTTATCCCCCGTGGATTTCGAGGTGTGTTTAGGATCATTATCCATTTGTAGAAGCCATCCTCTCTTTAACCACTTAAGCCCCAGCCCTATTTCGGACACTTTTTGTTTAAACCACTTTTAACTACTTAGAACCCCCAAACATTATATATATTTTTTTAGCAAAGACTCTGGAGATTAAAATGTCGGTCATTGCAAAAATGTTTGTCACGCGGTATTTGCGCAGCGGTCTTTAAAATGCAATTTAAAATTTAAAAAATACTAAACAGTAAAGTTAGCCAATTTTTTTTTTGTATATTGTGAAAGATGATGTCACGCCGAGTAAATAAATACCCAACATGTTACGGTTTAAAATTGCGCCCCCCCCCCCCGTGGGATGGCGACAAACTACGGTCAATAGAGATCTCAATCTGCGACGCTTTAAATTTATTTAATGGTTATTAGTTTAGAGTTAGAGTGTAGCTCTTTTTTTTTAATTATTGCCCACGCTCTGGCGATCGCGGGGATACCTCACATGTGTGGTTTGAACAGCGATTTCATTCGCGGCTCGACTTGCGTATACGTTTTTTTTTGTGCGCAAGCTAACGGTGACGGGGGTGGATAATTTTTTTTTTCCTATTTATGTTTTCTTTTTTTTAACTTTATTACAGGTTTTTAAAAAAAAATAAAAATCTGATCACTTTTATTGCTGTCACAAGCAATGTAAACATCCCTTGTGACACCAATATGTAGTGACAGGTACACTTTATGGAGGGATCGAGGGTCTAAAAGACCCTAGACCCCTCCACTACACTTCCATGTATGCAAAACGCCGAAAACGGCGTTTTTGCATACAGCCGTTTTTTTAAATTTGCCGCCTTTTGCAGCACAGTAACCCGGAAGTGACGTCATGGACGCCGCCTCCGGGTTACGTCATCGGAGACCCGATCAATGCCGTTTCTGGCGGACGTGCCGGCTGGGTCCTCGGGGGTTCCCGGTGGGACGGGAGCCCCGAGCAAAGCCACGGAGCTCCCGAGCCGCATCGGTCGTTACCGACGGAAAGCCGACCGTCGGCTTTAAACCACGGTACCGGGATGATGCCTCTAGCTAGAGGCATCATCCCGGTATAACCCCGCAAATTTACCCGACGTACGGGTACGTCAGTATGCGGTAAGTGGTTAACTTCAGCTTATTCACAGGTGGCATCAAGTTACCATCCAAAATTTGCTGAAATTTTATTGAATCCATTTTTCCTTCTACTCGTGAGATGTTCCCTGTGCCACTGGCTGCAGTACAACCCCAAAGCATGATTGATCCACCCACATTCTTAACAGTTGGACAGCGGTTCTTTTTTATTAAATTCTGGGCCCCTTCTTCTCCAAACATACTTTTGCTCATTCCGGCCAAAAAGTCATCAGTCCTCAGAACTTGTTTCCAAAATGCATCAGGCTTGTCTATATATTCATTTGCAAAGTTCAAACGCTGATTTTTGTGGTGAGGACGTAGAAGAGGTTTTCTTCTGATGACTCTTCCATGAAGACCATATTTGTACAAGTATCTCTTTATAGTGGAATAGTGTACCACAACTCCAATGTCTGCCAGATCTTTCTGGAGGGATCATGCAGTCAAACGTGGGTTTTGAATTGTTTTTCTCACAATCCTGCGAGCTGTTCTGTCTGATATTTTTCTTGGTCTTCCAGATCTTGCTTTAACTTCCACTGTTCCTGATGACTGCCATTTCTTAATTACATTCCAAACAGAGGATATTAACATCTGAAAACGCTTTGCTATCTTCTTATAGCCTTCTCCAGCTTTGTGAGCGTCAACTATTTTCAGTTTCAGGTTTCTAGGCAACTGCTTAGAAGATCCCATGGTGCTGATTGTTGAGGCAAGGTCAGATGAGTCTGGGCATTTAAAACCTTTGAGATTGACATCACCTGGTCTTCCCAGACGATGATTGAGAACAATCCATGACACTGGCAGGTCTCAGCCTTGCAAAGGGGGCAGTGCATGCTATAAATTCTGCAGGGTGCCCAAACTTTTGCAGATGCCATTTTTTTGTTTTCTGTAATTTTGAAAGTGTCAATGATGGAAATAAAATATAACTTGTGTTGACATATTATAAGAATGTCTAATCTGTAATTTAATTCCTTTTGGAGATTTTTCCATCTTTCCTTGGCTTCTTTATGCACATTAATACAAATTTTTACCTGGGATGCCCAAACTTTCGATCCCCACTGTAATAAAATATGTATAAAAATGTGAGGGGTGTACTCGCTTTTGTGAGATACTATATCTGTTAAAGGATTTGCAGTTTTGTCAAACCCTTACCGAGCTGTACATCTAAAAGGCAACATAATTTTCCGGTAAGCTTTGCCAATTTCCCTGTCACTCCTTTGCAATCAGTATACTTACTGGTGAGCTGTCCTTTCTTTGTTATGTTTCTACACAGTAACACTATTTACCACACTCTCACTTACATTTTGTTTTGTATGTTTGCAAGCTGGCTTTATATAATACTCACATAATGGATTCTCTTTATTTTAAAATACTATATATGCAAACAATTGGGATATTCAATAGCAAGATAGTTGCCATTTCCTTACGTTGCTAGATAGTACAAAAACGTATGATATGATATAAGTGGAATTTGTTTTTTCTTTTTTTTACAGAGAAGCTGTTATAACTAATTAAACAGTTATTTCACCTTTACATCACCTTTCCAAAAAATGACCTATGCATCAAGCTTCACTAGTATCTACAAAAGCAGTTCTCAGGTTTTCAAAAATATGCTTAAAGTGAGTGAAATGGTTTTGCACAGAGCAGCCCTGATCTTCTTCTTCTCAGGTCCCCCTCTGGTGCTCCTGGCTCCTCCCCTCTGCTATGGGTGCACTTGTGTGGGCTCACTCCCGAGTCAGCTCTGTGTGTCCAGAGACACACAGAGTGCATCTCGGCCCTACCTTCTGCTCCCTCCTCACTGTCTGTGATTGAAAGCAGAGGAAGCCAGTGGCTCTGCTGCTGTCTCTGAGCCTTTGAAAAGGGAGAAAGCCTAGATAGCCACTACTCTCATGCACACCACTGGATCAAGATCGGGCTCAGGTAAGTATAATGGGGGCTGGTGGATGGAGCCATACTCAGATTTTTTATCGTAATGCAGAGAGTGCTTTAAGGAAAAAAAAAACTTTCAGTCCTTATAGAACCCCTTTAATTTTCTAGGAATAACAGAAGGCCATATGTGGCCTCTCCCTAGCCTTTCTACACAACTCCTGTGGGCAAAACTCCCTGTACTGCCTAAGTAGCAGGATGGGCTAGCCATTGGAAGCCCCTTCAGCACAAGAGTAACTCAAAATCTCAAAAATCACACTACACTAACACTACACTATGCTGGAACTACACTGACACCTTATACTCAACCTATACTCACACTACACTATGCTTACACTACACTGACACACTATACTCACACTACACTAACACTACTTAGACAAACTACATGTTACTCACCCTATACTCACACTACACTATACTCACACTATACTTACACTACACTAACACTACACTGACACTCTACACTCAGGGTCACAATAACACTAACTAGCTATCACTGAGCCCTGCTCACCAACAACAGACTGAATAAGGGTCCTGTGGATTACTGAGCCATGATTAAGTAAAGTCATCATAACTTTTTCCAATCAGGATTCTCATCCTCAGCCCTAAAATGCACTGTGCAGTGAGCAGTGCATTGTGGGGCGCTCAGCGGGTGAATGTTCTGCCGAGTGCCCCGGAAATTCGGGTGTTCACCAAACTTATGCTCAGTCCGAACTTGTTGCCCAACACGAACCAGCTTTTAGGGCATTTAGGGATAAAAGTCCAGAATGCAGGTTTTCTGATTGTGTCTTCATCCCTAAATGCACAGGGCCCTAAGTTTGGGTACCATTTAGTATAGCCTTTAGCCCCGTCCAGCAGAATCCTGTCAAAGACTTTAACAAGCTGCCTGCAGTGGGACTGAATGCTTCATCTGCCCCTCCCAGGCTCACTAAATTGCCATGAGTGGCACACTGCTCCATGACCTTCTTGTGTGCAAGAGTACATAGAAGCAATTTCCAAATTCTTCCACATCAGAAGTCACTCTCAGATCTGGGAGAATAAAGCTTGACCTCTTTAATGACAGGAGTTAGAGAGTGGCCACTAAGTGCATTATAAATAAAAGGTTATAATAATCCTCTTACTTAGCCTCGCTGCAGTGCTGTCATATGCAACATTAAAACAAAGTACTGTATGTATGCAATGCAGTGAGAAGTGGAGCTGTTTGACCTATTTGTATTCATTGATGGCTGCTTTAAATTTCAGTGAATAGCTGAGGTTGAAGGAAGGCAAGTGTCCATTGAACGGAGTGTTTTGCTAATGCTAGACTTGAAACGTGTTTTATTTTTTCTGTCTCTTTTAACATGACAAGTTAACTTATGGTTAATTCCCAAAGACATGGAGAAGAAAAAGTTTCCTTGGCAATTCTTCAGAGATTTTAATTCCCTGACTTTTATGATTCAACCTAAATACTGCATTTGTTTGGCATCAAAGAGACCAGTGTTAGAAGCCTGCTCATCTTCATAATGTACAGTACATGACATTTTCCTTATAGCTAAAAAGCTAAATGCTCTGTTTAACTAGCAGAAAACTATGTATTTCTCTCTTGGTAATGGTGCACCACATATCAGTAAAAAAAGAAAAAAGTAAAAATAGATAGATAGTATTATTTATTAACCACTTATCAGCCATGTTGGGGTATGTCTGGTCATTAGAGCACTATGTCAGAGCTAGGGTAAAGTATATCTAAAGCCGAGGGAATGGTAAAATGTATGTATAGCCCAATATTTATTTATTTTTTTTGCATTTTTTTGTTTTGTTGGGGAAATCTGAGAACCAATCTTAACAAATGAGGGGTACTCTGCATCTACATTTATCACTGAAACAGATGTCATTTTTAGAAGATTCTCATGTCGCTCTAGTGATTTTAGAATGTTAGAATTCACATTTTCCCATTACTTTGTGTCGCGCTGATAATGGTCACCAGGAAAAATTGTGAGAGTGAATGTACCCAGTAGGGATAAAGATGGTAGGATGGGGTTTCTTTCCCTTCTCATTTCCATCCAAAAAAAAAAAAGACATTGCATACATTTTTAAACCCTTGTCTTTTTTTATGCCTTCTGCTTCCCATTCGGAGGGCCTCCCTTTTCTGTCCCATTGATACAGCAGAAAGTACAATATCCCACAAAAGTGGGTACACTCCTCACATTTTTGTAAAAATGTTATTATATATTTTCATGTGACAACACTGAAATGACACTTTGCTACAATGTAAAGTAGTGAGTGTACAGCTTGTATAACAGTGTACATTTTCTGTCCCCTAAAACTAACTCAACACACAGCCATTATTGTTTAAACCATTGGCAACAAAAATGAGTACACCCCTAAGTGAAAATGTCTAAATTGGACCCAGTTAGCCATTTTCCCTCCCCGGTGTCATGTGACTTGTTAGTGTTACAAGGTCTCAGGTGTGAATGGGGAGCAGGTGTGGTAAATTTGGTGTTATCGCTCTCACTCTCTCATACTGGTCACTGGAAGTTCAACATGGCACCTCATGGCAAAGAACTCTCTAAAGGATCTGAAAAAAATAATTATTGCTATACATAATGATGGCCCAGGCTTTAAGAAGATTGCCAAGACCCTAAAACGGAGCTGCAGCACAGTGGTCAAGACCATACAGCGGTTTAACAGGACAGGTTCCACTCAGAACAGGCCTCGTTATGGTCGACCAAAGATGTTGAGTGCACATGCTCAGCATCATATCCAGAGGTTGTCTTTGGGAAATATATACATATGAGTGCTGCCAGCATTGCTGCAGAGGTTGAAGGGTCGGGGGGCATCCTGTCAGTGCTCAGACTATACGCCACACACTGCATCAAATTGGTCTGCATGGCTGTCGTACCAGAAGGAAGCCTCCTCTAAAGATGATGCACAAGAAAGCCCCCAAACAGTTTTCTGAAGAGAAGCAGACTAAGGACATGGATTACTGGAACCATGTCCTGTGGTCTGATGAGACCAAGATAAACTTGTTTGGTTCATATGGTGTCAAGCGTGTGTGGCGGCAACCAGGTGAGGAGTACAAAGACAAGTGTGTCTTACCTACAGTCAAGCATGGTGGTGGGAGTGTCATGGTCTGGGGCTGCATGAGTGCTGCCAGCACTGGGGAGCTACAGTTCATTGAGGGTACTGTGACATACTGAATAAAAGCATGATCCCCTCCTTTTGGAGACTGGGCCGCAGGGTAGTATTTCAACACGATAACAACCTTAAACACACCTCCAAGACAATCACTGCCTTGCTAAAGAAGCTGAGGGTAAAGGTGATGGACTGGTCAAGCATGTCTCCAGACCTAAACCCTAATGAGCATCTGTGGGGCATTCTCAAACGGAAGGTTAGGGAGCGAAGGTATCTAACATTCTCCAGCTCTGTGATGTCGTCATAGAGGAGTGGAAGAGGGAAGAGGACTGCAGTGGCAACTTGTAAAGCTCTGGTGAACTCAATGCCCAAGAGGGTTAAGGCAGTGCACTTTTGTTGCCAGCGGTTTAGACATTAATGGCTGTGTGTTGAGTTATTTTGAGGGGACAGCAAATTTACACTGTTATACAAGCTGTACACTCACTACTTTACATTGTAGCAAAGTGTCATTTATTCATTATTGTCACAGGAAAATATATAATAAAATATATACAAAAATGTGAGGGGTGTACACACATTTGTGAGATACTGTAGATGACATCTTTCTAAAGTTAAAGCGAAACTTCACCCAAAAGGGGAAGTTCAGCTCTTTCTCCTCCTCCTTCTCTGCCACGTTTGGATTTTTCAAATGTTTTTTTCCCAAAAAAATAGCGCTTAAAAAATTGCTGCACAAATACCCTGTGACTTAAAAATTCCAATGACCACCAATTTATTCCCTAGGGTCTCTGCTAAAAAAATATATAAAATGTTTGGGGGTTCTGAGTAATTTTCTAGCAAAAAAATTATGATTTTTACATGTAGGAGAGGAATGCCAGAATTGGCTTGGTATGGAAGCAGTTAAAAGTCAGCAGCTACAGTTTTTGTAGCTGCTGACTTTTAATTTTCACACACATGACTGATGCTACTCTTTAAGGGAAAATCATTTTTCCCTTACACCAGTACAGGCATCTCTATTGAAAGACTTCCTTTCTCAACGATATTCCCCCGTGACAATTGCCACCAGGACAAATATAAAGGGTAGAACCTCCCAAAACGCAAAAAAAAAAAAAAAAAATGGACATTAGGGTTGATTTATTAAAGGAGTAAAGAATTTTTATTTGCAAATTTTTTTTTTGTACAGCTTTAGGGACACAACTTACCTCTAATATAGGGTATTCTACTTCCTGCTGATCAGCTATCAGATCCCCCTCACAGCTATGAATTTTTTGCACTGTATGGGTTAACAGTAGTGTTGGGCAAATGGTTGAGCTTGAGTTCGGGCCGAACATTGGCTGTTCGCCCGTCCGACGAACAACAGAATTGTCGGGGTGTTCGACCTTGTGCTCGGCCCGCCTGAATGACCACAATGCACTGCACCAATGCACAGTACATTGGAAGCCCTGATTGGCTGAGGCAATGAAAGCTTTGCCCAATCAGGGCACTTAACATTGTCCGAGCCATGATTGGACACTGTCATGATGGCTTTATCCAATCATGACTCATAGCTCTTAGTCCCACCCCACACTATAAAACTATTCTTCCTGTAGTGGCCATTTACAGTATAATATTGGTGTGGAGAGAGATTGAACAGGCTCAGGTTCAGTGCTACTAGCGAATTAGTGTGCTATAGTTTAATTTTTTTAGTTCAGTTTAGTGTGAATCTAGTAATAATGCAGCGTTAGTGTAGTGCGACCAATAATTTTTACTTTAGTGTCAGTTAGTATGACTCTAGTGATAGTGCAGCCTGAGTGTAGTGCGACCATTCATTTTTATTTTAGTGTCATTTTATTTTGTCAGGACAGGTTTCCTGCAGTATACTTCTGTGCGTTAGTGCACGTTTAACGCAGTATATTGCAGTGTGTTAGTGCACAGTTACCGTAGTATAATGCAGTGCGTTAGTGCACATATAATACAGTATATTATAGTGAATTGGTGCACGTTTTCAGCAGTATATTGCAGTGCATTAGTGCACGTTCAACGCAGTATATTTCAGTGAAGTATATTTCAGTGCATTAGTGCACGTGTAATGCAGTATATTGTAGTGCGTCAGTGCAGTTTTACTGCAGTATATTTTAGTGTGTTAATGGAGTGTGTCTGTGTAGTGAGTACACAAGTTAAAGTGCACAAAACACATCTTTCCATTGATTAAAGTACATCCACATCCACATTTCCTCATCTTTATTACATTTTGGTAATAAGCCCCCCCCCCCCATAATGTCTGGGAGGCCAACAAGGAGAGGCAGATGTTCCCATGGCACTGTGAGGGGGCCAGTGGCGTCTGTGTCCACAGACAAAGGTGGATGTGGTCCGTCATCAGGCAGGGCATAATTTCCTCTGTTTAGTGATGTAGTCCGTGCTATCCAGCCACAGCATGCAGAGGAGGTGGTGGACTGGCTTACTGAACCATCCTTATCCTCCTCATCCTCCATCACCCAAGCAGAGACTAGTGTGCAGTCCACTGCAACTGCCAGAGTGGCTTATTCTGCCTCCTTGTCCACAGCTACTCCTGCCATAGCCCAGCACCATGCATGGAGGAGTTATTTGAACACAGCATCAGCCACTTTCCCCTTGAAGATGCACAGGCATTACATGACTCATCAACAGTACCTCCATAGAATTATAGTTTGAAGGCACCACCAACAACCAGGCCTAATTTTTCCGCACCTGTTACTTCTATCCAAAGTTTGTGAAACAGACACCAGAATTTACCAAAAAAAATCTTTAATCTTGTTCCGAGTGCACTAAATTGTGGCCTCATCATACAGACTGGCTCTTCAAGCAGTTGTTTACAATAAAGTAAGCTTGCAGGGAAAATTTAATTTTTTTGGTTTTATAAATGTCCTTATTGCTGCAGCAGGTTCTATACATGGTAAATATGTGCCACTTTACAGGCAGACTAAGGGGACCCACCAAGCACTTTTTTTAAATGCATTTTTCATTTTTATGATTTCACTTAAGGCATCAGTAAATCATTGTTAATTTTTAAAAGGATGTTTTTTACTATTTTCTTTTCATTGATACATGTCCCCCAGGGCAGTACGTGAACCCCCATAACCATTGTATGCCCTATTACTTGTATATAAGCCTTAAAAATGGGCACTTTTGATTTTTCCAGTTTGGGTCCCATAGACTTCAATGGAATTCATTATTCGGTTCTGAACGTTTGTAATGTTTGAAAGTTCTGCCACAAACCAAACCGGGGGGTCATTTGGCCCATGTCAAGTTAAGAGCATCAGCTGTGACTTTGAATGATTTTCACACTAAATTAACACGTTCTGTTAATGGCGACAGATATCCTGCCATTTATACACCTGTCCCCCATTCGCATTCTGTGAAAACAATGTATTGTTAATTGAGGGGGGAGAAGGAAGGGAAGGGCGAAAATTGGGAGCCCTTCACAGTCACAGCCACTGCTCTTAAAAAAATAATTGGATTCCCCATCCACATAAGCTAGATAGATGGAGAAATCCTACCTGCTGTGCCATTGTATTTTGACAATGGGACTCCTCTGCTGTCAGCATATACTCACCAATCGGCTGCAGCTACTGATCATCAAAAGTTTTCCAACATTCCCGTTACACAGAAGTTAATTGTTAAAATTACTTCTATCAAGCAGGAACAGCCATACATGGATCAAAATTCATCCGGTCCTTGCTGAACCAGCCAAATTTTGAATCATTCTATGGACAGCTTAAAGCATAACTCCACTTTTGTTGAGAAAAAAAAACATTCCCCTCTGGGTGATCTATGTACATTGCAAGGATTTTAACAAACTTTCTTGCAGATTTCAACCTTTTATTATTCTAAAGAAATCACTGATTGTTCCTCTGTGCCTCTGTGCTGAGTGGGTCAAATAGGAGTGGTTTCATAATTATCTATCAGATGTGGCAGCTGCAGAGCTCTAAAGAGGGAAGCTGCTGGGCCTGCATCCCTTTAGACGTGTTCCTATTGGGAGTATCTCACCAAAAATGACATTTCTGTTGCAGGGGATACCAGAAATCTGACTTGTATCTTAGTGCAGACTTCTGGGAAAATTGGTGAGCCAATCACACAAGCAGGAAATTATGTGTCTGGGGTGTGGTCAGGACACAATCTGTGTACAGAACAGCTCCAGGTAGCCATATTGCATTTCAGAAAATTAAAACAGCTGCAGATTGAAAAGAAAAATGTCATTTTTAATAACATTCAATTACAATATGATTTGTGTCGCAATTGTATACGCTATATTTTTTGTCTTTATTTGCTAAAGTGGAGTTAATCTTTCACTGAACATTCAATACTCTTTTAGTACATCAGCAGTGTATGGTACAATTTTGCATTTATTTTGAGCATATATCAGACTAATAATGTGCTACACTTTATTGCAAATGATCTTTAATCTGAAATACATTTCTTTTGTCTGGTTATATTTTGGCATTATTTTGCTATTATTATTATTATTATTATTATTATTATTATTACAAAATAAAAAGTTGGGAAAGTTCTGAGTAAGTTCAGAATTGTTCAGTTGTCACTGGTTGGTAGAATTACAATACTAGTCTATATTCCCCAGAATACAGGTGCAGACCAGATGAGCAGGAGGACAACACATGTAGTAAACCCTTTTGGTGTCTATAAACACAGCATAGTAATACACATCTGGGATACATCAAGTACATTTTATCAGCGCATGTGGTAAGATTCTGTTCTGCAGAACAACCAGCCACACCATTTAAAAGGTTTTGTAAGATTATTTTTGTTTTTACATAGTTTCCTTTTGATAAGCTTATCCAATGTAAAAATACCAAACTTCATATAAATGTAAGCAAATTTGTCAGATCTGTAATAATTAAAGGCATAATGTAATGAGAATTCCTCAAAAGTTTTGCTCACAAGTACATACACTGGGCCCGATCTGGTAAAGTAAATGAAGAAAGGACACATTGAAGTAGTATTCTTGCATTGCGGGCTCATATGGGCTCACATTACTATACGGATGAATATACACATTGCGAACGTTATCCCTCAACCTATCTAACAAAATGTACTGATGGTAAATGTATACAGTACAGTCCTAGTTTGACCAGACACAGTGCACGTTGAACATCCAGATAAGGCTATTTTTTTTTTGCCTTCTGTTCTGTTAAGGTGCACAAAGAAATGTACATGTCAACATATTACCTGAAAATATATAAAATAACAAAGCAACAGGGTATCAAATAATATAGATACAGCATTTATAATTCAAAACGTATTCAGCGGCACTCTCTTACCAAATCATGTATGACTGCTGGACATGGCTACTGCGAGCATATCTGCACATGTACACTGTAAAACTCAGCACAGGATGTACTATAGCTCTTTTACTGTTTTTTACTTTTGTGGGGAAAAAAAGCAAATAAAAAATATAATACAGCGTGTACAATTGCGACGCAAGTCATATTGTATTTGAATGTTATTAAAAATTACCTTTTCTTTTCAATCTGCAGCCCTGTAATTTTCTGAAAATGCAATACAATATGGCTACCTGGAGGTGTTCTGTACACAGAATGTGTACTGAACACCCCCAGAAAAATTATTTCCCGCTTGTGTGATTGGCTCACCAATTTTCCCAGAAGTCTGCACTAAGACACAATTCAGGTTTCAAGAATACCCTGCAACAAAAATTAAATTTTTGGAAAGATACTTCCAAATTCACGTCCAAAGGCCCAGCAGCTTTCCTCATTAGAGCCTTGCAGGTGCACAGCTGACTGATAATTATGAAAGCACTCCCATTAGATTCACTTTCCCACATTAATACAGATAAACACACAGGTGTTTCTTCAGAATAACAAAATATAGGAATCTGCAACAAAATGTGTTAAAATCCTTGTGATGTACATAGATAATCCAAAGGGGAATGTTTTTTTCTCAATAAAAGTGGAGGTACACTTTAAAGATGAATTTAAAGTATGGTTTATTTTTACATAGTTACTGTAAATTTGTCCAGCTTGAACCAATGTAACCATTTTTTTTACCATTAGGGATGGGCCGAACAACCCCCTTTTTAGTTCGCACCAGAACCTTCGAACAACAAAACAACAATAACGAACCCCATAGGACCTGAACTGGAAAAAACATGTCCCCGGGGGACATGTATCAATGAAAACAAAGTTTGTAAAAAAGTAATTTTTAAATGAGCAGTGATTTTACTGATGCTTAAAGTGAAAGCATCAAAATGAGAAATAACAATAAAAATGAAAAATTCCTTTTAATATAGTGCCTGGGGGGGTCCCTTTAGTCTACCTGTAAAGTGGCACATCTGTACTGTGTATAGAAGCTGCTGCAGAAATAATTGCATTTATAAAGCCAAAAAAATTACATTTTCCCTGCAAGCTTTCTTTATTTTGTAAACAACTGTTTGGGGAGCCAATGTGTATGATGGGGCCACAATGTAGTGCACTGAGAACAAGATTAGAGAGTTTTTGTATAAATTCTGGTATCTGTTCTGCAGAGTTTGGATAGAAGTAAGTGGTACAGAAAAATTGCTCTTTGGGTGTTGAAGGTTCATTCACACTGTAACTCTTTACTCTTGTACTCTTTGTGAAAGCACGAATTACCTTGCTGTAAAAATTGAAATGATATGCACCTGTTAAACAGGTGCGGAAAAATTGGTCTTTGGGTGTCTGTGGCGCCTTCACACCGTAACCTATAGAGGTACTCTTGATGAAAGCAAGAATTAGTCTTGCTGTCAAAAATGAAAATGATATGCACCTGTCAAACAGGTGCAGAAAAATTGGTCTTTGGGTGTCTGTGACTCCTTCACACGGTAACCGTATAGAGGTACTCTTAACCTCCCTGCCGGTCTGATTATGTCCAGATTTCTGTGCTAAAAGCGGTACATTGTTTTGCATGGAAATCTGTTGTTTTACATTTTAAATTCACCTTTTCCTGAGATCCACCATCATCCCCCTGCCCCCCCCCCCCACCGTCCTCCCCCGCCGTCCTACTGCTGTCCTCCCGCTGTGTGCTCGGCCAATGCCTGTCTTCCGGTTCCCTTCCCTGCGAGCGTTGCAACACAGGGGGGGTGGAACCAGTGGCAATTTCAAAAATTTAAATACACTAAATGACATGATATAAAGTTGTGATCCTCATGGATTACACTGTATCATGCCATCTCACCACAGGATTTCACCTGGTGATTCTTCCAGTGCCCTGCCTGTGGTTTTCAGCTGTGCACAGAGCAGGGAGAGACTGTGAGGACAGCGGGGAGGATGGCGGGGGATTGCAGGGAAGGTGAGTAACAATCTGGGGTAATCCCGAGTGTGGCTCAGGGTTATAGTTTTTGGTACTGAAAGTTAACCCCGAGCCACACTCGGGAATACTGCCAGGGAGGTTAAAGAAAGCAAGAATTGGCCTTGCTGTCAAAAATGAAAATGATATACACTTGTCAAACAAGTGTGGAAAAATTGGCCTTTGGTTGTCTGTAGTGCCTTTTCACTGTAACCCTTTAGAGGAACTCTTGATGAAAGCAAGAATTAGCCTTGCTGTCAAAAATGTAAATGATATGCACCTGTCAAACAGGTACTGAAACTATTGGTCTTTGGGTGTTAATTGTGCCCATGAAACCTACACCAAAAAAATGTCTTTCAGATGAAATCAACACTAACAACACTTGGCAGTCTAGAAGTCTTGCAGAGATTTCACATCCCAAAAACACTTGATCAGTGACATCGGCATCAGGGGCTTCATAGCTGCTAGTAATCCAGGACTGATTTATTTTGATAAATGTCAGACAATCCACGGAGTCTATGGACAGACGCGTTCAATTATCAGTAATAAAACCTCCAGCAGCACTGAATACCCATTCAGAAAGCACGCTGGATGCAGGGCAGCCCAGCGGCTCAATTGCATACTGGGCAAGTTTTGGCCAGTGGTCTATTCTCCTGACCCAGTAACCCAATGGATCGTCAACTGGAAAGCTCTCCATTTCTGTTTTTGCCCCAAGATAATCATCCACCATATGATGCAGACGCTGCTGATGGGATGTGGAAGCTGAGAGCCCTGGGTGGCGAGGACTTAAAAAACTGTTAGATGCATCACTTAGGCAGCCCCCTTCTCCACCGCTCCTTTTTTGGCCAACAAAAGCCTCAAAACTAAGTTTTCCCTGACACTGTAACCTACCAGAGTCAGGAAAAGCATTAGATAAACTCCTCTTTAAAGTGTCATCAAGAACTTTCATATTCTGCACTCTCTGTGGGGACAGGATGAGTTCTGAGACTTTTCTCTTGTAACAGTGGTCAAGGAGGGTTGCCAACCAATAGTGATTCTTCTCCTTTATGCCACATTTTCTTGGGTCCTTTCGCAGGCTTTGAAGAATGAGGGAGCCCATGCACCGCAAGTTTGCGAAGGCATGAGAAGCAGACTCCTCGAGTTGATCCTTCACAGCCAGGATAGATCACATTTTGCCCATTGTTTTAAATACTCCACTAGTTTCTGGAACATTGAGAGATAATTAACAGAGAACAGTTTGTCAATGTTGTGGGGTAGGTTAATTCCCAAATGGGGAATGGATTCAGAGGTCCAGGAGAAGGGAAAGTGGTGCCTCAACTGGTCTACTAGCTGCAGAGGAGCCAAGATGTTCAGTAATACAGACTTGGAGACAATAACTTTTAAGCCCAAGATAGAACCAAAGTCTTGTTGAAATACATTAGGGGGGAGATCATGGGGGATTTGATAAAGAGCAGTAGGTTGTCCATGAGCAATGCACATTTATGTTCCTGGGGACCACACACAACTCCCTTAATACCAGGGTGCATTCTAATGGCGATTGCTAAGGCTTCAATAGCTATTGCGAAAATTAGAGAAGATAAGGGACAGCCCTGTCTGGTTCCTTTTGTGATGTCCAAAGATTTAGAATGACAACCCATCAAACGGACATGAGCAGAGTAAAGAGACTGAATGATTCCCAAGAATTTAGTGCTGAAACCCCATATTCCTAGTATTTCAAAAAGTATTTCACTCCCAATGAGAGTGTAGTAACAAAATCATATCTATGGCTCTCCTAGCTTGGTCTGGGCTCTGCCTCCCAGGGATGAAATCCACCTGGTCCTTGTGAATATTTTAAGCTATAAAGCTCTACAGTCTCGATGCAAGAATTTTCGTCATAAGTTTGAGGTTTTTTATTAACCACTTGCCGACTGCATACTTTATATATTCAGCGGCAGAGTGGCTATCCCAGGCAAAACCACGTATGCATACGTCATTTGCCTGGGAGGAGCTAGGGGGCGAGCGCGCGCCACCGGCGGCGCACTCCCGGCCCCGTACTCCCGGCCCCGCTCTGTCAGCGGGGAAGCCAATGCATGTGTCAGGTGGCTCCGATTGCCGCCTGACACTCTCGATTGTTCCCCGCTGAGAGAGGACGATCGTCCTTCTCCCTGGGATGATCACAGAGCTCATGTCTGTGATCCTGCTATATAGGATCACATGTCTATATAGTCATCTCAGAAGTCCAATCCCCCCCCCCCTAGGGTCACATTTAACCCCTTGATCACTTATACTGTTAACCCCTTCCCTGCCAGTGTCATTATTACAGTAACAGTGCATATTTTTAGCGCTGGTTACTGTAGTAATGTCACTGGTACCCACAAAAGTGTCAAACATGTCAGTTAGGGTCCGATCTGTCTGCCGCAATGTCACAGTCCTGCAAAAAGTCGCAGATTGCCGCCATTACTAGTAAAAAAAAAAACATTAAAAATGACATAAATCCATAAATCTTTCCCATAGTTAGTAGACACGATAACTTTTGCACAAAGCAATCAAAATACGCTAATTTTTAACAAAAATATATAGCAGAAAACAAATTGGCCTAAACTGTTAAAAAATTTAGATTTTTAATTTTTTTTGAGAATGTCAAATAGCAGAATGTGAAAAATATTGTTTTTTTTTTTTTCAAAATTGTCGCGCTTTTTTTCTTTATAGCGCAAAAAAATAAAAATCGCATAGGTGATCAAATACCACCAAAAGAAAGCTCTATTTGTGGGAAAAAAAGGACATCAATTTTATTTGGGTACAGCGTTGCACGACCGTGCAAGTGTCCATTAAAATAACGCAGTGCCGAATCACAAAATAGGACCTGGTCGGACGATAGTTACTAACATCACTTACATCTTTCTCAGGATGGGAGATATATGCTGAGTTTAAATCACTGTCCCGGAGGTTTCCATCTCTAAGGGAGTTAAAAAAATCTAGCCATATAGGGGGACAAGAAGGGGCCAAATTTCTTATAATAGGCGACCAAAAAACCATCAGGCCCAGGTGCTGAGCCTGGTCTGAGAGATTTAATGGCCTCCAATATCTCCTCTTGTGTGAAAGGTTTATCAAGGAGCTCCATATGGGTTTGTGTGATTTTGGATAGGGGTCAATCCCTATGCAAAGTCTCCAATTTATGTGGGGCAAGAGAAGATTGCGAGTTGTACAAATTAGAATAGAAAGTCTAAAAGATTTCCATAATACGGATAGTGTTTTCAGTTAAGTACCCTGATGAAGTGCGAATTTTGGGGAAGGATAGGGTTCACTGTCTAGGGAATAGTTTGTTTGCCAATTTAGAACCTATCTTGTCCTTCTGTGAGTAGAATTTAGCACCAGTCCATCTAATGTGCTTTTCTGCTGTTGTAGTCAGAGCTAGATTTAATTGCACCTTGGCACAGTCGTTTTACCTCTTGGTTACCTTTGTGACATTTGCTCAGATTAAGGAATTCCTCATTCAGTTTCTGGAATTCAGCCCTGCGTTCATGTTTCAGTTGGGAAGAAATTTGAATGGGTTTCCCTCTCAGCACTGCTTTGTGTGCTGCCCAAAGAGTTGTTGGCGAAACACTGTTATTTTCATTTTCTGTAAAATATTCCTTAAGGGCTTTTTCTAGGATTGTACATTGTATAGAGTCACTCAGGAGGGCCTCATTGAGATGCCATTTGAATAGGTCTTCATCTCGTAAAAAGCGTCAGAGGGAAAGTGTCAGCATGGAGTGGTCTGATAGGGGTGTGTCTTGAATTTTGGATGTTATGGCTAGCGGAATAGAGGAAGATGTAATGAAAATATGGTCTATCCTGGCGTACATGTGATGTGGGGCCTGACATGGGGGTTTAATTCCCTCCAGATATCTATCATGCCAAGGGAGTGAAGAACCTTTGCTATTTTTAGGCTTTGTCTGGGGAGACGTTTTGATTTTGGGATCCCCTTACTTGATTTATCCAATGAGAGATCAAATGCTATATTGGAGTTGCCTCCAAATATTATGGGGCCCTGTAAATAGGGCTTCAGTGTTTGAGTCATGGTTTCGAAAAATCCTGACTGGCCTTTATTTGGGGTGTAATAGGATACAAATGTATAGATCTTTCCATCAATGGTACCCACCACCAACACCACCAACAGGTAACGACGTTACAGGTCCCTGAGTATTTTGGAAGGGGAGAAATGTAAACGTTTGGAATAGCAAATTGCTACTCCACATGTCTTGTTTAAGCCATTAGCAGGGTGAAATTGGGGGAAGCTCTGGTAAAAGAAGGAGGGGTTATAAAAGATTTGGAAATTAGTTTCCTGTAGGAGAATAACATCTTTAATGTATGATATAATTGAAACTATTTCCGCCATTTTACTGGGGAATTAAGACCCTGTACATTGTGGGATATAATCTGCATGATCATATTGGAAGGTTTAGAATTAGCCATGGATCAGAGGTTTGGACAACTCAAAATAGAAAAAAATCTCACCCAGTGAAGACAGGTCACCCTGCGGTGTAGTGCATCCACAGCCTTTCCAATGTCTCAATCCTGCGAATCAATGTGGATGGGTTCCAGGCAGCCCATAGGAAAGAGAGGTGTTAGAGAAAGAGAAAAAGAAAAGAGGTAGAGGCAGGGAAGCAAAAGGATACAAGACAACAATTAGAGAAACAATGAAACCAAAAACCCAGTAACCCACCCAGGGGAAGAAGGGTCCAGCTACTTCCCACTAAAAAACCTGAGAATGGTGATATCTCTGGAAAGTGGGGAACATCAATCTGCCACTGAGAGTAAAACATAAATGCATCAGCGTTAGATGGAGGCGCATTGTATCCACTTCGGTCCTAGAGATATAATAGATAACTTAAAAAAAAAAAGCGCTGTTCCTTAAAACATGTAGGGAATAGGACCTGAACAATTGTCGCCAAGCTGCTCCTTAACCCCTGTGAAGCAATCAGACAGCAAAGGTTTCATCAAGGCATCAAAGAGCCAACTGCACAGGGTCAATCATAATATTCCGTACAGTAATTTATCCAGGGAGTATAGTGGGTTTCAGAGTTCACACCACCAAAGGAGAGAACCCTAGGAGCCACCCTGGATGACATCCCAGCTGTATCTTAACAACAAATATGCCCAAGTATAACTAAGGGAAGGTATAAGAAAAACCTTGAAAACTTTAAGACAAATTAGACTTTAAACTCATTAAACATTGGGAAATAGAAATTCCAAGCCCCTCTTCCCACCTCCCCCACCCCCCCTTGGAGGAGTTCCCCAGGAAAAAAAGAGGCAAATTCATGCTAAAAGCTAGCATAAATCGTGGGGAGAGGAAAGCCGTCTGAATGATCAGTTCCAGAAAGTGCAAAACAGGATCCAGTTGTCCTTAATCCAAATTACTTCCTCAGGGAGGTTGAAAGTCCCTTGACCTCTTCGGTTGTTGTTTCTGCCAAACCGGAGTAAGTGGACTAGGAAGAGAAGGCCTTTTTAGCATATGAGGAACCCCTGGTGGTGGAATGAGGAGGGATCTCTTGGGTAATCGTCCCGAGTTTAGGAGCAGGTGTTCACCTTCAGAAAATGATGAGAAACTGTTGGCCTTGCTCCGATACAAGAAGTTTAGGCAAAATGGAAAGGAACATCTGCATGGTATGTCCTTTTGAGCCAGAACTTGAATGAGGGGTTTCAGAGAGTGACGTGTTTGTTCGGTAAAGAGGGAGAGGTCCACAAAGACCTGGACCTGATGTCCCTGGATAGTAGGCCCATCTGAATTCCTGGACAATTTCATCACCTCTTCCTTGACAGAGTAAAAGTGGGATTTAACAATAATATCTCTTGGTAGACCATCAGATCGCATTGGTTGCGAGGCTCTGTGCACTCAATCCAATTTCAAACGGTGTTCTGGGATGTCTAGGATTAAGTCCCTAATGAAGGAATGAATTGCATAGTTAAAGCGGAGTTCCACCCATTTTTAATAGGTTGGAATACATAGATCTTTGTAATCCCCTTTAAAACGGCTTTTACCAATGGAAACTTTTTTTTTTTTTTTTTGCTAGTAAATACCTTAATTTCGGCTTTATTCCTCCTCTCCTCACTTCCTGGTCCGATCGGCGATGACGTCATTTGGCGATCCGCATTGTCTGCTGGGATGTATTCTATTCCAGAAATCTCAGTAGCTGTATCTGTACTGAGCCGTGCCTGCCCCGCCTCCGCCCCGCCTCCTCTCATTCAGTTGCATTGTATGAATGTATTAAGGCCGTTCTCTGCCCCGCCTCCACCCCGCCTCCTCTCATTGAGTTGTATTGAGAGGAGGCGGGGCGGAGGCTGGGCAGAGAACAGCCTTAATACATTCATACAATGCAATTCATTGAGAGGAGGCGGGGCGGAGGCGGGGCAGGCACGGCTCAGTACAGATACAGCTACTGAGATTTCTGGAATAGAATACATCCCAGCAGACACTGCGCATCGCCGAATGACGTCATCGCCGATCGGACCAGGAAGTGAGGAGAGGAGGAATAAAGCCGAAATTAAGGTATTTACTAGCAAAAAAAAAAAAAAAAAAGTTTCTATTGGTAAAAGCCATTTTAAAGGGGATTACAAAGATCTAAAGTTCCAAAAATGGGTGGAACTCCACTTTAACTTCTTTCACTGATTCAGGGAGTCCTCTGACTCTGAAGTTGTATTGTCTCACACAGTTTTCAAGGTCATCTATTTTGGACAATGCAGTTTTCAACTGATCCTGGATATCCTGCATTCTGGAAGTGTTTTGGTTAATTATGGCTACAGATTGATCATCCTTCTTTTCCATGAATTCCATCCGGGATCCCAAATGCTGCAGTTCAGCATTGATGGAGGAGGTGATCTGTGCAGCTGTTTGGGCCAGACTCCTGGACAGAATTGTGGAAAAAGAGGCTATCATTGAAGGAAAATCAGTGATATGGGGATTGTGGGCCCCCTTCTCACATGCATCTGGGGTGGCCAGAAAGTCACTCATGGGTGTCAGGATAAGATCTTCTCATGTCCTCCCAATCAGTGATTCAGTAGATGCTAGGGAAGATGCAGCATGGGGCTGATTACTCACTGTGACATGTACTATAGGAGGTATTGCAGGGCTTGAGGCGTCTTGGTCAGCTATGGATTCCTCTGTATCACAGTCTGTGCCTCACATAGTAGCGGCCACCATCTTGGATAGACCAGCCTGCCACAGAGAGGATTCAGATATCAGATTATTCCCTGGGTGTTCCCAGGTCGATCGCTGGTGGAGCATGTCAGGACCGAGTGCTCTGAAGGCTGTGGCGGGGATCAGAAGAACGGAGCGGTGTGAAGCTCCAAGGCTAGTCGGCCATCCTGGAGTCCTCCACGCATTCCCTGGGTACTAATTTAGGAAATGCTGCACCACCAGATTGAGGACGTTTGTCAGGCATGGCACATGTTTCAACTTTCCCTGTCTAAGGGCGGACAGTAGGTTTGTGTCATTGTTGTGCACCACCATTCCTGGCTCCAGCTGGCATGGCGTGAACCACCCCTGGGCCTGCCCCTGCAGAGTTGCAAGAATCTCTGCTCTGGTGTGGTTAATGTCCTCTAGACACACCAACTGAAGCACTGCATTGCACCTTTTAGCCTGACTTGTTGAATAGCCCCTGAACACTTAAGGGGTACTTGTGGTTCGTTGGAAAATTCAGCAGAGGAGGGCATAGAGGAGGAGGAGGAGGAGGAGGGGGGGTAGAGCTGACAAATCTTGCATCATCACTACTAGCTATATGGAGACGTGGCTATACAACAAGCTGTAGCACTAAGCCTTTTCCTGCCCTGCATCCTTCCAACTTGCAAGTAGAGATACCCAGTGTGCTGTAAACAAAATATGGCATCCCTAACCATGCTTGCTGGACCACGTGTCAGCAGTAACGTGGACTTTGCGGCTGACTGCCTTGCTCAATGATGCCACAAATTTGCCTTCCACACGAGGATACAGAGCTGGAATGGCCTTACGTGAAAAGAAATACCGACTGGGAACCTACCATTGGGGTACAGCACATTCTGCAAATTCACAGAAGGGGGCAGAATCCACTAGATGGAAAGGCAGAATTTGTAAAGCCAGTAGCTTTGACAAGCTTGCGTTTAGATGCTGGGCATGTGGGTGGCAGTGACTGTATTTTTTTTTCCGCAGCACATGGGAAAGAGAAATTTAATGGCTATAGTCTACAGCTGGTGGTGAGCTACTGGCAGATGAGCTGCAAGGAGCTAGCACACCCTGTGCTATATCATCCCTATCAGTGGAGGCTGCTTAGAGTTCATGAGGTATAGCAGGGGTAGACTGAGGTGAGTAAGAAGGAGGAAGAGAATTGTGTCCCTTTTGTGTGGTTTTCAGGTGCTCTTGACACCGGCTGAGCTGTGGGAAGGGTGGCGGGAGATAACAGCTCCACAATGTGATGGAATAGAGCAGCTGCTCTTTACTGTTCCATGTTGGCTGCCACTTTGGGGTTGTGCCTCACCCTCACTTTCCTCCTCTGCTCTATCTGGCACCCAAGTGGCATCAGTGACCTCATCATCATCATCGCCTTCATCCTCATTACCACTGGAGACAACTTGGCAATACACTGCAGCTGGGGGAACATGACTGCCAATTTTATTTTTTTCAATAATCTTTATTGAGTTTTTTACAAGAATAGAAGTAAACATTGCGAACCAGCATGCCCCCTCCAATGCAGAGAGACCAGCGTGCCCCCTTCAATGCAGAGAGACCAGCGTGCCCCCTTCAATGCGGAGAAACCATTGTGCCCCCTTCAATGCAGAGAGACCAGCGTGCCCCTTTCAATGCAGAGAGACCATTGTGCCCCCTTCAATGCAGAGAGACCATTGTGCCCCCTTCAATGCAGAGAGACCAGCGTGCCCCCTTCAATGCAGAGAGACCAGCGTCCCCCCTTCAATGCAGAGTGACCAGCATGCCCCCTTTAATGCAGAGTGACCAGTGCACTTACCTGATTTGCAGCAGCGGCTTCTCCTCAGTCCCCCGCGTCTCCCTGCGAGTCCTCCCGCCTCGTCCTCCTCCTTGGCCAATGGCATGGGTTTGCCTTTTGGCCAATCAGGAAATGGGTCTTGGACCCTCTTCCTGATTGGCCAGGAGGAGGATCCGTGTGTCAATAGTGAATTTTCATTCGCTATTGTCACACAAATGGGTGGGCTAGGGTGCAGTGCTCTGCGCCCCAGACCCACCCTTTTCTGAAGCCTATTAGAGCCTCTGGCTCTAATCAGGTGCTTCAGAAAAAAAAAACCCGTGTAGATTAGGGGGCCGGATGCATGGATGGGGGGGGGGGGCAGCGCCCCTGCGCCCCCAATGCACCAGCCGCTACCGCATGTACTCCATTTACATTTGATGATTGAGTATGATAATTAGCCTTTGCACTGTTGGTGTTTGTTTGTTTTTCCAATTCCGGGCAATGTCCATGACTGCCAATTTGTGCACCAGTGTTCTCCCCTCTCTGTAGGCTCATGTTCCTACCTTCCTCAACCTTAATACCAACATCTGAATCAAGTAATGTCTGTGCATCGTCAAGGAGCAAGTGGCTGATACTGTGTTTAAATAACTAAGCTGACTCCTCAATGCCTGGGGCTATGGCAGGAATAGCTGTGGACATGGCGTACACCTTTGCCTGTAGACACTTACGCTGCTGGCCCTCTCACAGTGCCATGGGAACATCTGCCTCTCCTTATTGGTCTCCCAGACATAATGGGAAGGTCCTTATTAACAAAATGTAATAAAGAAGTGGAAATATGTACGTGGATGCACTTTTAATCAATGGAAAGTGTTGTTTGGTGCACTTTAACCTTAGTACTCACTACACAGACACACTCCATCGACACACTACAATATACTGCAGTAAAACTGCACATAAATATACTGCGTTAAACGGCACATAACGCACTGAAATATACTGCAATAACCATGCAGTAATACACTGAAATATACTGAGTTAAACGGCACGTATCGCACAGAAATATACTGTGTTAAACGTGCACTAACACACTGAAATATACTGTGTTAAACGGCACGTATCGCACAGAAATATACTGCGTTAAATGTGCAATAATGCACTGAACTATAATGCAGTAAACCTGCCCTGACAAAACAAACTGACACTAAAGTACAAATGAATGGTCACTCACTACACTCACTGAACTATCACTAGATTCACACTAAAGTGACACTAAAGTAAAAATAAATGGTCGCACTACACTCACACTGACTGAACTATCACTATAATCACACTAAACTGATATTCTACACTGACAATAGAATCAGAATAGCACACTATAGCACATTATCTCTCAATTAGCACTGAGCAGAGCCCTGTTAGATCTCTCTCCACGCCAATATCACACTACAAATGGCCGCTATTGAAAGAATACTTTTATAGTGTGGGATGGGACTAACAGCAATGAGCCATGATTGGATAGAGTCATCATTATTTTCTCCAATCATGGCTCTGATAGTGCTCTGTGCCCTGATCCGGCAAAGCTTTCATTTCTTCAGCCAATCAGGGCTTCCAATGCACAGTGCATTGTGGTCATTCGGCGGGCCGAGCAAACGGTTGAATGCCCCTATAATGCGGGTGTTCGTCAAATGGGCGAGCAGCCAATGTTTGGTCTGAACTCATGCTCAAGCCGACCCAATTTGCTCATCCCTATATTTACCATATATATGGTCAATCCTCTGGGAAGATGGAAAGCACCAAAGTAGACACCACTACTCCAGTGATCTCCAATTGCTTCTGGGTCCTGTCCTGAGCAGCTGCACTGATGCATTCTAAATAGAAGTTGTCAGCCACACAACATGAGAATGCTTTGCATTTCTGAATGAATGCAATGTTTTCTCTGATTGGAAGAGGTGGAGAGGCGGGGCAGTGATGTCACTTCATTCATGTCACTATACAGCAGAGTTGTGCTTTGCACTGCTGTACAGTTATATGCAATCCCTTTCTGTACACTGCAATAAAATGCAGTATGTCTGCATTTCTGCATCTATTAGAAAATATTACCAAACTATTTTAGAAGAAATGTAAAACGATTCCAACATATAAACAGGACAGGTCCACTTTTTTCTCTAGCAATGTACTGCATAGTGCTGTATATTCACCAGTACTCCACTTTAGAACAAATACATTTATTACTTTAATATTTTGAAAACCCTGCTGTAAATGCCAGTTGCCAGGCTTTTAGCAACTGTTAACAAAGATAAATAATAAAAATGGATATTTGTCTAGAGGAAGACATCAAAGAAATGATTTATCCTCCTGCTATGCTCTTGAAAGGTAATTAGAGCATAGTAAGTATCTGGCAAAGCAGTTAAGCATAGTAAGGCTTGTCTTGGCAACTTATACTGTTTTAATAGATATAATACATGACAGCCAATTTACCTAAGTGTGTATTCACTTTTATACATAGTATTTGTTAGTCTCCACTGTTGGATTAATAAATTAAATGCATGTTCCTGCTGAAACTTTTTAGTAGAGTGTCCACATTTCTAATACTGTATCGTTGATTGAGGCAATAATTTATTAGTTACTATAGTTGCTGCTAAAACATTTGTTATATTATAAGACCCAAATCTAAAGGACTGTTAGGTATAACTAGTATGTAAAAGGCCTCTTGGACATTGGACGTTTTTGCAACTGCTTCTAGGGGCGTCAGGCGTTTTTTTTTTTCCTGCCTCCCGCATGTTATAGGGTTGATTTACTAAAGCTAAATAGTCTGTGTTCTGCAAGTGCACCCACAAGTGCACTGCAAACGCAATTGTTCTTGCAATAAGGGGAACATGCAAGGCATTTTTGCTTGCATATAATTGAATGATAGAAATCAGCAGAGTTTCCCTTCATTTCAGAGCTTCCCCTCAGATCTAGAGAAACTGCACTTGCAGTGCACTTGAAAAATGTGGAAAAGCATAGACAATCTCAAGGTTACAAGTCCATCTTCAGAGATCTTAATGTGCCTGTGTCCACTGTGCACAACACTGTCAAGAAGTTTACAACCCACGGCACTGTAGCTAATTTCTCTGGATGTGGATGAAAGAGAAAAATTGACAAAGCTTTTGCCAAAACGTACCCGAGGAAGCTAAAATCCTTTTGGGACAATGTGCTGTGGACAGATGAAAGAAAATTGCAGATTTTTGGTAAAGCCCATTATTCTACTGTTTTTAGAAGAAATAAGGTATTTAAAGAAAAGAATACAGTCCCTATAGTCAAACATGCTGGAGGTTCACTGATGTTTTGGGGTTGCTGTGCTGCTTCAGGCACTGGATGTCTTGACCGTGTGCTTGACATTATGAAATCTGAAGACTACCAAAGAATTCTGAGGTTCAATGTAGGGCCCAGTGTCAGAAAGTTGGGTCTCTGTCAGAGGTCATAGGTCTTACAGCAGGACAATGACCCAAAGCACACGTCAAAAAGCAACCGGAAAGGGTTTATGACAAAGTCCTGGAGAGTACTGAACTGGCCAGCAATTAGTCCTGATCTAAATCCAATAGAGTACCTGTGGAGATATTTGAAAACAGCAGTTGAAAAAAGGAACCCTTCCAATCTGAGAGTCCTGGATCGGTTGGCGAAAGAAGAGTGATTCAAAATCCCAGTTTACAGGTGTTAAAGACTCATTGATGGTTACAGGAAGCGAATTACTTCAGTTAATTTTTTTTCCAAGGGGTGTGCTATTAAATATTAAATTGAGGGTCCCAGTAGTTTTGTCCAGTCCATTTTTGGAGTTTTGCATGGAATGTGTCAGTATTGGCTTTTTGTTTCTGTACTTTTTTGTGTCATAGCAATACAAACAAAAGAAATAAACATGAGAATGCCTAAACATTTGTAATTGCAACAATTGTCTGAGAGAAGTGGTGCATTATCTGACCGATATGCAGGGGTGCCAATATTTTTGCCATGACTGTACATATTAAATTCACTACTTTAAAAGTGTTCATATTTATGGTAAAATAACTAAAATAAGCAATAGGCACAAATGCATATTTAAAATATAGAGCAATGCAAAAATTACTAAAAAATAAATATATTATGATTTCAGTACACTATGGGTATGACTGATATCTAAGTAATTTACAACTAATAAAAGCAAGAACCAGGATGCAGTGGGATGAGAGTTCATGTGTGGTTTCTCTGTGCTGTTTCTGAATACTGTGGGATGTATGGCTTAGTTGTTTCTCAAAGGCTAGAGGAGACTAATAGGATTATTGGATGTCACGAAGCCAGACATAATTCAAATGTTTAAGCTGAGGTTGCAATACAAAAAAATAGCCATTTTAAGGGTGGTTAAGGACAATTGAGAAAGCAGCAAATAAATGAAACCACAGATCTAAGATGATGCCAGATTCTGAAGAAAGGACAGCAATAAAATATCCAGTGTAGCATCAATATGTACAGGAAATGCCATTTCCAAGAGTTGTTTCCTGTGAGAATGGCTGGTATGTTCCAGAATTGACATAGGGCACTGGGGGGCACTCACAAGACTTCATTCAATATAGCTATTGTAATGCAGCATAGTCTACATGTTATACGGAGATGGCTGATTGTTTGATTGACTGCATCAATGGGGGTTGGGAAGGTAAAATATGAAAACAGAATATTAGCCATGGATTAGATTTATGGCTAGAGGATATACAGTACTTCACTCATTAGTGCTTATTTCTCTATTTAGTGTGCTTGGTTTTTCATCTTAAAAATACAGTAGCTCTTCACACTTGTCACTCATTGAGCTCCTAACCATTTGCCCTTATTACAGCCAAGAAAACAACGTAACACAGTCAGGGGAAGTGATAGGATAGGTTGTACTCTGTGGGTAGAAGTGACTCTCAGATGGCAGCGGATGATGGCTATCTGAATTTTAGTGTGTGGCCATCCTTGCTTGACAGAAGTTGATTGTTTAATCAATCTCAATCAAAGAGACATACTGGAAAACCTTTCTTGATCAGTGCCAGCAACCGATGACCAGTGTATTCTGATGGCTTGTTAGCGCCCGCTGTCTGGATACAATGAACCGGCAGTGTATAGCCAGCTTTAGAGTTTGTACATGATTGATAATTTTTCCCCACCACTATGTGACAGGGTTGAGAGGTTACGAGTGTACAGTCACCACCACCAGTGTTTAGGAATGAGGTATGGATGCGCTACCATTTGTTCTCTTTTTCGGCCAAAAACTTTACAGGTTTCCTGCCAGAAAAAAATGGAACAACTCATAATATAACACACAGTCTTTACCCCTGTTTAGAGGGGTATCCATACCAGACCCTTATCCAAGCAAGCCTCCTCCTGAGGCCGCTTGCCCTCAACATGTGTAAGAATGGAGATCAAACGATTCTGCTATGTAGGACCGTTGATCTCTATTCTTACACTAGTAGCCACAGCCAATCACAGTTAGAAACACGCCCCTAGGGACACACTTAACCCTTCCCTCTCCAATAAAGTTTACTTCACTGCCAGTGTCATTTTTACAGTAACAGTGCATATGTATAGTACTGATTACTGCAGTAATGTCACTGGTAACCCCAAAAGTGTCAAAAATGTCAGTCAAGGGTCCGATCTGTCAGCCGCAATGTCGCAGTCCCGCAAAAAAATCGCAGATCGCCGCCATTACGCCAAAAACAACAAAAATGACAAAAATCTTCCCCTTAGTTAGTAAACACAATAACTTTGGCGCAAACCAATCAAAATACGCTTTTTGCATTTTTTTTTACCAAACATAGGTAGCATAAAACAAATTGGCCTAAAATGTTAAAAAATTTAGATTTTTATATTTTTTGGGGGGAATTTCATGTAAAAAAATGTGAAAAATATTGTTATTTTTGCAAAATTGACGCTCTTTTTTTGTTTATAGCGCATGATCAAAAAATCGCACAGGTGATCAAATACCACCAAAAGAAAGCTTTGTTTGTGGGAAAAAAAGGACATCAAATTCGTTTAGGTATAGCGTTGCATGACCGTGCAATTGTCCGTTAAAATCACGCAGTTGCGAATCGCAAAATAGGCCTTGGTCAGGGCAAGGGGGTAAAATCTTCCGGGGTTTAAGTGGTTAAATATTAAAAATTAAATAAAAAGTATTTTTTAAATGGTGGTGCTCAGATACAGTTAAGCTTTGCTTTAAGGTGGTTATATACTGTGCAATGTTTTATATGAATTTGAAGTCTAATAATAGCACAGTTGAGCTAATAGACCAGTCATAACAAGTGCACATGTGACAAAAGATTTTTACTTTGATCACAAAGATTTGCATACATACTTATAATGGGCAGGGGAAGAACTGGGTTAGCCTGGGAGCAGAGAAGAGAATTAAACTAATACCAAAGTTACATGAAAACACCTTGTAGTGCCTGCAGTGTGTCTGTATTTTAACCACCTCAATACTAAAATGTTGCACCCTCTTCTTTTCCAGTCCAGTTTTGTTGCAATGGTTTCACTGATAAATATTACATCATGCAATAGTTTACCTAAATGAATGTTGTATAATGTAATGGGACAGATAGAGCTTTCTTTTTGTGGTGATTTAAAAATTGGATGTTTTTTTTTTTTTTTTACTATTTAAAAGAAAAAAGACCAAAAATTGTGAAAAAGCACATTTCTCTTTCTGTTATAAAATACATCACAATGAACAGCCTTCATTAAAAAAAAAATAGAACAAAATGTACTCTGCTACATTACTTTGTTAAATACAATATAATAAATATAATAATAATATTAAAATTAACAAATATGTTTATATTTTTAGTCTGTTTGAAAGTTGTAGGGTCTACAAACTACGGTATTATAGCGCTACCCACTCAGGAGCTACTGGATTTGTTTGGTTGCAGCTGCCTTGCCTAGTGATGACTCGCCATGTGCCTGGACCCAGGAATCACTGTCAATGAAAAATATATATAAGAATACAATAATCTCTATGATCATAAACAGTCCATATAATACATGTCTATAAAGTCCAACTTAAAAAAATACCAATGTGCATTCAATGTGACAAATCTTCCTAGTGACGCCTTCAGTGACCACCACCAATAGGGGAAAGACCTGCTGACCTCATCTGGAGACCCCACAACAGAGTCTGCAATGCAGTATCCTCCTGCTGGAGCACTCAGGTGAAGGATCATTCCCCTTCTCCTCTCCACATGGAATGTTCCATACTCTCAACTGGAGACCCCACTACAGAGTATACAGAGCATCAGTCGGTATCATCTTGCTGGAGCACTGGTTTGAAGGATCACATCCCTTTTCTTCACCACATCAAGCGCTCCACACTCAGTGTAAACATATGGTAGGGAACACAAGAAAGAGATCCATAGTGCTCACTGCTATCACAATTTATTAAGTAAAAAATAGGGGAATAAAAACACTTGTTGTAAGAAAAGCCATGCAAGGTAACAGAACTTCCTGGTGTATGATGTCATGGGCCAGACTCCTCCCACCTATACACGTTATGCACGGTGGACTTCCTCAGTAGGTGGACCCAAGAATCACTGAAACCCTTAGAACTGTGAAATTTGCTTTATTGAAACAGACAAACGCCATGCAAGGGTAGTAGTGGTTAAGCAAAAGTAATACAGACAGTCAGAACAGTCTGAACAAGGGATGAACTCAAGGTTCAGTCCAAACTTCAACTGCTCAGACCACTGCCCCAAACACTGGACTTTTAGCCATTTGGTGGGAGCCAAATATTATATTTAGTAGCAGTCATTCTACCACTACTATATATGATTGCTTTCTAGATGTCAATTCACCTGCTGAATTCCTACCAACCACTGATGTTACCCATTCATTTACTGGTCAGCAATTCCTGCTAATGTAAACAAAGGACAGGGTGAGTGTGAAACCATTGCCCAAATATAACCACATGGCCGAATTTAGTCAAGGATATTGACCAAATAAGGCTATGACATTATTTTGTTAATGAAATTGCTTAGGAAACACTGCTCCTTTGTTTATTTTTAGCAGTGAGGCACCGGAAGATGTCACTTGCGATAGGACATTATCATTGGTCAGCAAGATTTTTTTGCTTTCGGTGGATGTCATTCAACAATTTGAAGATTTTGCTTTTGTACACGGTTTCCAGGGCAGTGAAGTTTTCACTGGCTTTGTACCTTTTGCCTATGATCTGCGCTGTTCATTAAAAAGGTAGTAAACTGCATTTAAAAAAAAATAAATGATGACATCACAGGCTGTATCTAAAGTAAATATCTCCTAAACGGTGTACATTTAGGAGATATTTACAATACCTAAAGGTACGCCTTGTTATAGGCTTACCTATAGATAAAAATCATCCATGGGAGTTTACTCCCACTTTAACAGTGCAATCACATACTCCGTTAATGTGTCCACAGGGAGAAGGGACATTTATAATAGGTGATTCCCCACTCGGCCATTTAATTTTAATGGCCAGTCAATGGGTGGCTAAAGAAAGCAGCACTGAGAGAAATATGTGGGCTGATGTAAGGGATGTCAGGTACCCCATAAAAACTCATAACATTTCTAATAAATCACCAGTAGATGGCAGCACAAAGCACAAAGTTCAACTGCAAGCAAGGCATGGGAGGAACTAAAAGTTAGACCTTTTGTTCCTGGGGGAACAGAATAGCAGTTGCTGTGTCCACCAGACTAAAAGGTTATACTCCTCATGTCATGTCATTACAGGTAAGAAGGAGTATATTTAGGGCTATAAACAGGGCGAAATTGATTTAATTTACATCCATGTGATCAGTAAAGGCTGCTGTCACTACTGTGTGATTAAATAACACTGCACAAATGTTAGTGGGTCACACTGTCGCATCACATGACTACAGTGTACCAGGAATGTGGTTATTATAGTGTTATGTTGTTATATCTTATATTAGATTGTATTATGAGACCACTGCAATGCTGAAGGAATAACAACATATCAGCACATGTTTAATTGGTTATTATTTTCTATGAGGACGTTATTCCTGTATATGAGAATGTTGATATATATATATATACATATATACATGTATATATATATATAGATATATATATATATCTATATATATATATATATATATATATATATATAGATATATATATATATATATATATATATATATATATATATATATATATATATATATATATATATATGTAATAGTATGTATGAACAGAATAGCAGTTGCTGTGTCCACCAGACTAAAAGGTCATCATACCTCATGTCCTTGTCATTGCAGAAACGTTTTCAATAAAAATAATTCTGGTTTTGCCCGGTCTGATCCCTTCGCACATTGGAATTATTGACCATACTTTCAGCATATGTGCAACACTGACACTGCGTAACTTTTTTAGGGCCAGTTCACAGGGCCGTCTTTAATATTGATTGGACCCTGGGCAAATATTTTCTTGAGCCCTCCTAAATCCACTTATGAACTATTTGCAGGCAGTGTTGGCTCAAGGGGAAGCTGCTTGGGGCCCACTACAATGAATGGGCCCGGGGCAGCTGCCCCTTTGCACTGTGTTAAATAGGGATGATCGAACTTTTGAAAAGTTCAGTCCGACCAGAACACCCGAACTACCCGAAAGTTCGGCCCGGATTTCAGAACCCCATTGAAATCAATGGGACCCGAACTTCGGTAATCAAAAAACACCATTTTGCAGCCCTAAAAGCCAATAAATGCCCCTAAAAAGTGCCTATGGTTCCAGGGACTAAATCACACAAAAAAAGTTCTTAAAAATTGTCATATTTGATAGAGAGCCAATTATTGAAAAAATATGAGATTTCTTTGGATTTAGTGTCTGGGGGGTCTAAAAAGTGTACCTGGGAAGTTTCAGCTCTGTAGCATGTCCAGAACCAGAAAAAAAAGTTTGTTTGTATTAGAATTACAATAGAACAGGATAGTGGCTTCGCTATTTTCACACCCGGCTTTTTGTTGCAGGCGTTTATAGGGCTTTTTTGTGGACGTGTTCGGAGGTAGGCATGACATATGAACTTCTGTGTAGGGGTATATATACACACACACATGTATGTATATATATATATATATATACACATACACATATATAGGTGTGAAAGTAGCAGAATCCTATGGCTGCGCTAATTAAATTATTAACACCCATAGGACTTCGCTCCTTTCACACCTATATGTGTGTATATGTATAAATTCATATAAGTGTGTGTGTATACATATACCCCTATACACAAGTTCAGATGTTATGCCTGTCTCCAAAGACTCCCAAAAAATGCCCAAAAAAAAACGTCTGCAACAACACATTTTTGGGCGTTTTTGTAGCAGGCTTTTTTTTGGGCATTTTTTGGGAGGCAGGCATAACATCTGAACTTGTGTGATGGTTCTGGTCCAATCACGGGCTTTTAAAGCCCAGTTCCTGTCCCATTGCATTTTGGTCGGTTCTGGTTGCCGAATTCCGAACTTTTTCAGCAAAAAGTTCGAAATTCGGCCGAATTTCGAACAGTCAATGTTCGGGTTGAACCGATGGTCGGCCCGAACCGTTCGATCATCCCTAGTGTTAAAGCCGGCCCTGCCAGTTCATACAATAGATGATTTCTGAATGCATGTTTTTGATGCATTCATGTGCAATTTTTATGCATTTTTTGGCGTGTTTTTAATGCTATTCAGTGCATCCCTCCCTCTTTTTACTTAACCTTAAATAAGGACATGTGTATTCCAGTGCATTTTTGGTGCATTTAGATGTGTTCTGGTGCATTTTTTATGTGTTTTACAGTGTTCCAGTACAGTCCAGTGCAGAAAAAAAGCAGTATGTTCTACTTTTTTTTTCTTTTTGGAACTGACCTCACTGGTGTGAACTATGTCATTGAAAACCATATAACCTACTATCCATGCGTTTTTGATGCATAAAAAAATTCACTGGACTGCATGTGGTGTGAACTGGCCCTATGAAAAAAATCTCAAGTTACCTGCATGTATTGGGCTTTCTCTTATTCGAAACAAACATGCAGCAAGCAACTTTAGTGTAAGGTTGGAATGCTTGTCCTGAATACCAGCTCCAGGAGAGGTTTCTTTTAAAATGACCCCTGATGACGTCAGATGCCTCTGACAAAACGCATAGGGTTATGGGATAGCGTGACACGTCATTCACGCCGATTGGAACGCTACTGGAGCGCAATCAGTGTCCCTGCTTTGCCGTATAGAGCTTTTATCTACTTGCAAGATTGTACGTTTTTTAACCATTTGCATTTTAATTAAACGGACTATATTACACTATGAAAGCCTTCTTTTTCTTGTTCCCTTTGCTGTATCTCATCGTGGTGATTCGGGTGGAGATTAATGGGCCTAATTCGGGAGTCCCCCTTCCTATGTGAGGACACACACTTACCTCTTATGTGGTTTATCGTTGTGATCCCGGTGAAGATTATGTGCCCAGTTTGAGGGTCTCCCTATCTTACTATGTGAGATACATACTTACTTCTGGTGAGTAGGCAATTCTTATCGGTGGTGAACTCAAGCACAATATCTTAACACATCCCATTGAAGATTTTGAAGAGCGATCCAAAATATATTGCACGTGTGAATCACACTTGTGATTAAGGACATTATGCATTGATATTTTATAGCACCTTATGCACTTATTGCAATTGGTTTATACTATAATTAACTTTTTGGCACACTGAATGCACTTTAAGTTTGTCATGAAAGTATCGCAATAATTGTATTTTTTTGAAAAAATGTCTATATTTATTGGCACCTTTTCACTTTAATATGTATTAATAAGCAGTTTATCAAAAGATCGATCCGCTGACTGGTTCTTTTGACATGTATTCAGACCTCTTTGGCCTTATAACCAGCAGCTTTACTTGGTATTTGTAAAATTTTTGGCCTAGTTTAGTTATTTTTTATCTGATGCGCAGGTAGTGGATATTATACTTATACCCCATTTTATATATATTTCTTTTAAAATTAACTTTAAGCCCCTGTTCACACCAGTGCGATCTGTCTTGCAATTTAACGTGACAAGTTGCACCCTATTGTCAGCGATGGAATTGTTCAAATCGGTACAACACCGACTTTGTGGTGCCACATAATTCCTGCACTACTTTTGCCGATTTCAGGTGCGACTTGCATGAAGTCACACAGATGTCAACCAAGTTGCACCTGAAGTCGCACTGACATGCAGTTTTGAAATCGTGCGATTTCAAAGCTACATTCAGTGTGAACCTGGACTAAAAGTAGCTGATTATCTAAAGTTTTAAAAACATCAACTTTTGAGCCACATAACAGGCATTTCCAATCCCTCCTGCTATGGTCATGTGATTTACAGTAGTTCTGGAACCTAGACCAGAAGCTCATGGAAAAGTTTTGTGAACAGTGGAATCTGTAATGGATTACGTAAACTTTAGATTGGGATGAGGGAATCTGAATTCCCTGATCATTGATTCTCTGATCACTAATTGAATGCCTGGAGTTGCTCTTTAAGATGTCTGTTTACTTTGTGCAGTTGCCTTACAACAATATTAGAATTTGAATATTTTTTGACAGTATTCTGTGCTCTTCTTTGTCACTCTTTTTGAGTAGGCTTCCAAAATAGCCCATCTAAAAGGTCATCACTATGAGTGGGTTGCATGTTACAGAGAGTTTTGTTTGTACAACAATAAACACATTTCGAGGTCATTGTTTATGATATATTGGATGTCTTTGCCAATGATGGAACATGTTGTTTTTTTTTCAATGAATTTACATGCTTTTCAGTAATTGTATTTGATGTGAAACTCATTATCTCCTTAAGTAATTTAGTGTGCTTGAAAAACCTTGGAAAACTACCAGCAGACAAATACCATACTTTAGGTCCTCATGCACATGGGCCACCTGCCTTGGAGAAATTGTCTGCTATGTACAAACAATTTTTATGATTCCCAGATCACTTTTTCTTGTGTTTAGATCTGTTCCCAGGTTTAGCTGCCTTTAGGGCTCATGCACACTGCAGCTCAAAAAAAAAAAGCTTGTGCTTTTTTGTGCTCTTGTGCATGTTTTTATTGCGCTACTTCAACCTCCTTTCTTCAAGCTCCTTTGAGATTTTTTGAGATTTTTAAAGCATAAGCGTTTTTTTTTTCACAAACCCTCTTAGATAGTATTTTTTTAACCACCGTATAAACAAAACAAAACAAAACAAAAAGCTGCAACAAATGTTTTTGCGTGTTTTCAAGATTCTTTGAGCTCTTTGGGGCACTAGCTCTTCTCAAAAACACGAGTTTGGTAGGGTTTTTTTTTTTAGTGATCGACCGATATCGGTTTTTCGTTGCCAATACCAATACCGATATTTTGGCCATTGCATATCGGTATCGGCCGATATGGGCCGATATTTTCATATCGTGGAGGGATCTGGGGGTCTAAAAGACTCCAAACCCCTCCTCTGCACTTAAAAGCATTCAAAACACCAAGTTTTGCTGTTTTGAATGCTGTCATTTTTTTTAATCCGACGCCGAGTACCCAGAAGTGATGTCATGACATCACTTCCAGGTTTTTACATGGAGAGCCGAATGCGGCTTTGATCGGGTCTTCGGCGGCCACGCAGGCTGGTTTCCCGGGTCTCCTGGTGGGACAGGAGATCTGGGCGAGCCGAGGGAAGGAGGCGCGAGGGGGGGATGTCCCCTTCAACTTCTTGTAATGACAGCCGAGTGGCTTCTCAGCTGCATCGGTTGTCATTACAAGACAGCCGACAGTCGGCTATGGACTCCGGTACCGGGGTGATGCCTCTAGCTGCAGGCATCACTCCGGTACCAGCACATTCCGAAATATCGGCAAAATCAGCCACCTGGGTGGCCGATTCCGATATATTAGGGAAAGTGCATATCGGCCCTCGATATATTTTGGCTTTTCCGATAAAAGGGTCGATCCCTAGTTTTTATCTGCCTATAGTAGCATATGCCTGAAAACACCTGAAAAAGCCATAGTGTGCATAGACACATTGGCTAACATAGAGAAGAGTTTCTAGGCAGAAAAAATGAGAGCTCAAAGAGCTTAAAAGCCTGTAGGAGCCACTTCTTTGAGCTCCTTTGAGCTACAGTGTGCATGAGCCCTTACACACATTTATGTGTATTAATTAGCTAAAAATTAAGCTTAGGTCTCATGCACAGGTGGTTTGACCTGTCAGTGTAAAAATCCCCATGTTTTTGTGCACCGAGAAGGCACTGGTTCTGAGTCCAGCCCTATTGGCAGTCGACTGTAAAAATTTATGACATACTGAATTACGCAGCTGGATGCTGAACCAAGCAGTACTCACATTTAGGCCTCTTGCACACTGAAGCTTGAAAAAGCTCAGTACAGCTTTTTTTTTACTAATCTACAATAAAGCCCATTAATTGTAATGTGCCTATGCACACAGGTGTGTAAACAAGCACCGTGCATTCTTCAGTAAAAAAAAAACAAATCTGCATTTTTGGTCAGTAGTTTACATCTTATGCGCACGAGTGTGCTCAAATACACGCAATTATGCACAAATGTACGCAAATGCTCATTTACATACTGTGCAGAACAAGAACGCAAGAATATATTTTCACGCATCTTCGTAAAATTGCAAGCGCTTGCATGAAAGTGCACAAACGTATATGCGCGAAAATATGCGCAAATGCATACAAAAAAAAAAAAATGTCTGAAAAAGTAGATGCTCAAACAGGATTATCGTGTGCAAGATTTGCTTACAAGGTAAAGAATTTTGACTTTACTTAATGCATAAGATCTGAAGGGGAGGAAGCAAGAATTATGTTTTTTTTTAAAGTAGGTATTTGAAGTGAACACACCTTTGTTTTATTTATCAAGCTAAGTGAACGTTCAAAAGAAGAAAAATATTCAGCAGTTAAAAAACCTTCCTTGCAATTCAGTTGAATAATAGAAAAAAGACCAAATCTAAATTAATTTGTATTTATTTTGTATTTCTATGCTACAAAGTTGTGAAGACGTAAAGAACCTAAATGATTCCTAAAAAAAGAATTGCAATTGCAATTGCAGTCTTCACAGACAAATATCAAATTTTTATAAATATTGTCACAAACTTACAATGATTCTAAAGGTTAAAGTGATTCTAAAAGTTTTTGCCCAAAAAGTTCGGAATTCGGCAACCAGAACCGCCCAAAATGCAATGCTTCAGGAAATGGGCTTTAAAAGCCCGTGATTGGACCAGAACCATTAGCAAAAGCCAATTGAGGGGGCAGGAGAATGCTAGGAATGTGATTGGAGTGACTAGGGGGTCCCTAGACCAATCATTAGTGAATACGCCCCCCAGTATATAAGATCGCCCCCGCCATATTCCGAGCATTGTTATACTGGACATGGAAGAGAGTGGAAGCAGTTCTGTGAATTTTACTTTAAAAGTGTAATTTAGCATTTATTAGTGTGAGGAAAGGGATATCTAGTGTAGTTAGAGTGCTCCTTTACACTTTAGTTAGCTTCAAAAATTTAGTTTCTGTAGGGAAAGTGTTAAGTGTCAGGGGACCGTAGTGTAGTGTAGGGTTAACTGGCAGTGACTGCTATGGCAGGGTGACAAAACCCTTCCATAGCAGGGTGACCGCTATAGAGAAATGATCATTTCTCTGAATAGCTTCATCACACCCATATGGCTTCTCACCAGCCAAGCATTTTTTATGCTGCAGGGGCTGCCACTGCCAGTGCTTTTTTGAGGACATGTTTGATGTCAGACATGACATCTGAACATGTGTATAGGGGGTATATATAGACATAAATGTCTGAATATATACCCCTAGACATATATAGGTGTGATAGTAGCAGAAATAAATGCTTGCGCTAATGAAATCATTTACAGTAATATATTTCTGCTACTATCACACCTATATATGTCTAGGGGTATATATTCAGACATATATGTGTATATATACCCCCTATACACATGTTCAGATGTTTTGCCTGCCTCAAAAGAACCAAAAAAAATGCCAAAAAAACGCTAGCGTCAAAAAAAAAAAAATGCCCAGGTGTGTTTTTGCTGGCATTTTTTGGGGGTTTTGGAGGCAGGCAAAACATCAGAACTTGTGCACAGTACCACTATACACAAGTTCAGATGTTTTTCCTGACTGCAAAGATCCCAAAAAAATGCCTTCTATTAAACCGGCAAGGTGTTACAGGAGCGGAGCCAACCCCCTGTCAGAAAGTTTTCTAATACAAACAATCCTTTTTTTTCTGGTTCTGGACATGCTACAGAGCTGAAACTTCACAGGTACACCTTTTAGACCCCCCAGACACAAAATCACACAAAAAGTTCTTAAAAATTGTAATTTTTGATAAAAAAAGGCAATTATTGAAAAATTAAAAAAAAAAAAAAGAGATTTTTTGGATTTCAGATCTGGGGGGTCTAAAAAGTGTACATGTGAAAACTTTCTGACAAGGGGTTTGCTTCGCTGCTGTAACACCTTGCCGGTTTAATAGAAGGCATTTTTTTGAGTTCTTTGCAGTCAGGAAAAACATCTGAACTTGTGTATAGTGGTACTGTGCACAAGTTCTGATGTTTTGCCTGCCTCCAAAACCCCCCAAAAAATGCCAGCAAAAACACACCTGGGTATTTTTTTTTTTTGACGCTAGCGTTTTTTTTGGCATTTTTTTGGGTTCTTTTGAGGCAGGCAAAACATCTGAACTTGTGTATAGTGGTGTAAAAACACACATCCATATATTTATATACACACCTAGACATATATAGGTGTGACAGTAGCAGAAATATATTACTGTAAATGATTTCATTAGCGCAAGCATATATTTCTTCTACTATCACACCTTTTTTTTTTTAATTTTTTCAATAATTGGCTTTTTTATCAAAAATTAAAATTTTTAAGAACTTTTTTTGTGTGATTAATAGTTAATGGGGCATGACCCAGAACCCTAGGCACTTTTTAGGGGCATTTGTTGGGTTTTAGGGCTTCAAAATGGTGTTTTTTAATTACCTATTAGTTCGGGTCCCATTGATTTCAATGGGGTTCTGAAATCCGGGCCGAACTTTTGGAAAATTCGGGTGTTCTGGTCGAACCGAACTTTTTAAAAGTTCGATCATCCTTACTGCCAAGTGCTCCCAATAACAAGCCTCTGTTGTGCTCTTGTGCATAGTCATTGTCCTTTCCCACACACAGCACGGCTCGGCCCTGTCACCCACTCTCTCCTTATTGGCTCACTGGCTGTAATTAACAGAAGCAGGAGTCAACCAACAGGTCCCGCTGCTGTGTGAGCCAATGAGGAGAAAGAGACTCAGGGGAGCTGCTGCTCTCACGCACATTGCTGGACTGAGATGGGGCTCAGGTAAATATAAAGGGGTACAAAGAACAAAAAGGAGGGGGAAAATGCCTAGTGCATCACCTTCAAAACTAATGAAATGTAAATGTAAAAACTGTCAAAAACCTATTCACAAACATACAAATAATAATAGATAAAAATTCAGCGCAACTGTATAAAATAATATAATAGAAAGCTGCTATGCACTAAAGGATCAATATACCAAAAGTCCCAATAACAAATATATAACAAAAAGTGCAGCGCTATCGAATATGGATTATGAAGAAGATATCGAGGAGAGCAGTCCACAGGTGAAAATTATGGTGAAGCATGCACAAGATATAAACATTCAGTGCTCTTCAATGTGCTGGTATTCCTCCACCCAGTCTCATTAGCCTCTCACCTCACACTTAGCCCCTGTGTCACCAGACGGGCTAGTAAGACAAACTTTCTCCAAGGATATCACCAATATAGATCAGATCAGTATTCCTCTTCATCAGAAGATAAGGCTCACAGGTAACAGATCATAGGTCCATAAAGCGGGTCACAGGTCCATAGGAAAACAAAGGTCCGGACATAGTGCATTACCGCAATAAATTACTTTATTGAACATAGCATAAAATCATAAAAATTACCTTGTAAAGCACTATACAAGTGCATGTGATGAGCAGATTGTATTACACACAGCGGTCTCGACCGCAATGGATGGCGGGTGACGTCACCGCCCCCTCCCCCTTCTCACGCGTTACGTCCCACTGGACGGGACTTCCTCAGCTCTGAGGAAGGAGCTGAGGAAGTCCCGTCCAGTGGTGTCACCCGCCATCCATTGCGGTCGAGACCGCTGTGTGTAATACAAAAAAGTGTGTGTGTCTTATGGAACACAACTGTGTGTGTCTTATGGAACACACACAGTTTCTCCTTTGGCCTGCAAGTTGGACTTCGGGCTCAGAAAGCCAGCAGCGTTGAGTACGCATAATGTCCCCGAAGCAGGTCATCCAAACCCCACCCCCGGTTCCTGTTGGAGCCGATCCCTGTCTCTCCTGACCAATGATAACACACAGGCTGGGCATCCAGCCCAGGACCGCCTTCCAGTCACCCTTCTCAATCTGACAAATATATGTATATACAGAGGCAATTTTGAAGACGACTGTTCATGCACTACAACGACGGGTACTACACCCAATATATAGTATATATAAGTAAAAAATATATACAGTATCTCACAAAAGTGAGTACACCCCTCCCCATTTTTGTAAACATTTTATTATATCTTTTCATGTGACAACACTGAATAAATGACACTTTGCTACAATTTAAAGTAGTGAGTGTACAACCTGTATAACAGTGTAAATTTGCTGTCCCTTCAAAATAACTCAACTCACAGCCATTAATGTCTAAACTGCTGGCAACAAAAGTGAGTACACCCTAAGTGAAAATGTCCAAATTGGGTCCAAAGTGTCAATATTTTGTGTGGCCACCATTATTTTCCAGCACTGCCTTATCCCTCTTGGGCATGGAGTTCACCAGAGCTTCACAGGTTGCCACTGGAGTCCTGTCCCACACCTTCATGATGACATCACGGAGCTGGTAGATGTTAAAGACCTTGCGCTCTTCCACTTTCTGTTTGAGGATGCCCCACAGATGCTCAATAGGGTTTAGGTCTGGAGACATGCTTGGCCAGTCCATCACCTTTACCCTCAGCTTCTTTAGCAAAGCAGTGGTCATCTTGGAGGTGTGTTTGGGGTCGTTATCCTATTGGAATACTACCCTGCAGCCCAGTTCTGGAAGGTAGGGGACCATGCTCTGCTTCAGTATGTCATAGTACGTGTTGGCATTCATGGTTCTTTCAATGAACTGTAGCTCCCCAGTGCTGGCAGCACCCATGCAGTCCCAGACTATGACACTCCCACCACCAGGCTTGATTGTAGGCAAGACAGGCTTGTCTTTATACTCCTCACCTGGTTGGCTTCACACAAGCTTGACACCATCTGAACCAATTAAGTTTATCTTGGTCTTATCAGACCACAGGACGTGGTTCCAGTAATCCGTGTCCTTAGTCTGCTTGTCGTCAGCAAACTGTTTGCAGACTTTCTTGTGCATCATCTTTAGAAGAGGCTTCCTTCTGGGACTAGAGCCATGCAGACCAATTTGATGCAGTGTGCAGCCTATGGTCTGAGCACTGACAGGCTGACCCCCCACCCCTTCAACCTCTGCATCAATGCTGCCTGCACTCATTTGTCTATTTCCCAAAGACAATCTCTGGATATGACGCTGAGCACGTGCACTCAACTCCTTTGGTCGACCATGGCGAGGCCTGTTCTGAGTGGAACCTGTCCTGTTAAACCGCTGTATGGTCTTGGCCACCGTGCTGCTTCTCAGTTTCAGGGTCTTGGCAATTTTCTTATAGCCTAGGGCATCTTTTTTTCAGATCCTCAGAGAGTTCTTTGCCATGAGGTGCCATGTTGAACTTCCAGTGACCAGTGTGAGAGAGTGAGAGCGATAACACCAAATTTAACACATCTGCTCCCCATTCACACCTGAGACCTTCTAACACTAACGAGTCACATGGCACCGGGGAGGGAAAATGGCTAATTGGGTCCAATTTGGACATGTTCAATTAGAGGTGTACTCACTTATGTTGCCAGCGGTTTAGACATTAATGGCTGTGTGTTGAGTTATTTTGTGGTGACACTGTTATACAAGCTGTACACTTACTACTTTACATTGTAGCAAAGTATAATTTCTTCAGTGTTGTCACATGAAAATATATAATAAAATATTTACAAAAAATGTGAGGGGTGTACTCACTTTTGTGAGATACTGTAATTAAACAAATGTAAAAAAAAAAAAAAGTTTTAAACAAGAAAAATTATATACTTTCCTATCCATTTACTAATGATAGTAGCATAAGGAATCAAAATAGTCAATGCTGATTGAGAGAGTGAAGTTCCACTTTGAGTAAAACAACAAACTACAGATACTGAAAATTTGATAACCAGAATATTGGACTTTTACTTTATCCTTTATCTTTTAGCTTTTTTAAACAGCATATTCAATAACTGCTGTTGTTCTGCCACTGTTTGTAAGTCTAATACCTCATTCTGCTTTCTATTATAATATGTTTAAATGCCTGGGAACTGATTAAAATCAAATTAAACTCGACATATAGCGATGACTAATTTAAGTCCCTTGGCATATTTCTGTCTTGTAAAATTTTTCTTTGTAGATATTAGTCTTAAAAAAAATGTTGTTTATTTGAGAAAAAAAGATATCCCTTTGAGTAGAACAGTGTTTCAGCAGGAAGCAATAAGTCAATTGTTCCAGTGTTGAGCACCACACCTTATTTCAGTATGTAAAAGGTGCAACACAAAATATTCCCCATGTGCTAAAGCTTAAAACAATGCATGCAATTGACATCAGGCATGATGCTGATGCATTACTACACTCTGCAAACATTTTAAAGTAAATCTGAAGCCAACACTTTAACTACTGTGCTACCAAGGGAAAGATTGATTTCCATAGTTCAACTACAGGTGCAGTTCTTCAGTTTACACTTGGGTCCTGTCAGAAAGTTAGTAATGTAGCTTCCACTATGTTCAGCCACCCAGCTGTGGTTTACATAACTGAAAGTGTCAGTGAGCCATTTCACTTTACTATGTACAGCCAATGGTCTGTATTTTCTAAACCAAAAACTGACAAACCACACATCCCCTAATCATTAAAGTCCTCTGGTGTTTAACCTCTTATACCCTTAAACTAAAAAGCCGTAATATTTGAATGTTCTTAGAACCATTATTTTGGATAGCTTTGGATTTTGCTTAGAAAAATATAACCTTGGATAGCAGTCAACTGCGTAGGACCACCATGTGTAATGTTACAAGGCAGAGTTTGACTTATTCAAAGAAATAAAGCAATTACTGTGTCCCGTAAAGCTATGCCCAATGTGAGTTGGTGGTCTTCTCATCGTGTGTTGAGTTTAAACTTGCTGATTTTAGCACAGTATCTATGTTTGTTATTGTTGTTGGAGAACTATAAAGAAAGTCCAATATTTTATCATTTAAAATCGTGAAAATATATTAAAGCCTAATTAGTAGGTATATTCATAAAGTAGGTATATTTATAAGTTATTTTTCACAGGATTCACACAACTTTCATCCAGTTTTTACATATTTTTCCAATTGAATTCAATTAGAAAAATATGTGAATCCTGGGTAAAAGTTGTGTGAATTTTATGTGAAAACATAAACAGACCCTAACTTTTTTCTTTGTGTGCATTCACATACAGTGGGTAAAGAAAAGAATCACCCCTTTAAAAGAATCACATTTTGTTGCTTTGCAGCCTGAAATTAACACAGACATGGTTTTTGTTTTATCCAGCCGTATTTATTAGTGCAACTTATAACATCAAGGTGAAGTATATAACACCAACATGTCAAAAAAAGTAAAGAATATTCAAAAACAGAATCACTGAGTTGGAAAAGGGGTCACTCCCCCCCCCCCTCCATGTCAGTATTTCGGATCACAGTTTGCTTTAATTCCAGCCTTTAGTCAGTTGAGATATGTCTATACTAGTTTTGCACATCTAGACTTTGCAATATTTGCCCACTCTTCTTCGCAGAACTGCTCAAGTTCAGGTAAATTTTATGGTGACCGTTTGTGAACTGCAGTCTTCAATTCATTCCAAAGATTTCCAATGGGGTTTAGGTCTGGGTTTTGACTAGGCCATGCAAGGACATTCACTTTTTTTCTCCTTCAACCACTGTGTGCTCATTGTTGCTGTGTGCTTTGTGTCATTGTCATGTTGGAAGGTAAACCTTTTTTCCATTGACAACTTTCTGGCATAAGGCAGCGGATTTTCCTCAAGAATTTGATGGTATTTTGCCCCATTCATTTTTCTTCTATCCTAACAAGTGTTCCAGTCCCTGCTGCAAAGAAACACCCACCTAACAGGATATTACCACCTCCATGCTCTACTATAGGAATGGTGTTATTTGGATGGTGAACTGTATTGCATGTACATATCGTTTGGCATTGAAGCCAAATAATTAAATTTTAGTCTCATCTGTTATATGTGTCCATCTTCATTTCAGGTAGCAAAGCAACAAAATGTGATAATTTTTAAGCTGGGTGGTTCTTTTCTCTACCCACTGTATGTGTATTTTACAAATCATACCCTCTATTATTTTCATGTTCATTTTTCAATTTGAAGAACCCGGTTGATCCTGCTAGTCACCTCTCTTCCTTGTTCTAAACTGACCACACAAAGCAAGCTGATCTGCTTTTGCGTGGTCAGTTTTCGTCCTTTGGCTGGCCATACAGAGGAACAGTGCACTGAGCAAGAACACAGCTGCCTGTATTGGGTAGTTTGTTCAGCCACCAAGCCCCCTAAACAATCACAGACTGCCCCTAGCACAGACACCCCCTCCCTTGCACAGCCTGCCCTCTTAAACATGCCCCCTGCCCAAGCACAGCCAGCATCTTGCCTCAGGCTGAACACACTATGGTATACAGACCCACTGTGTGTCTGCACAACATCCTGTAACCCTGCCCCACTATCATCATGCATGGTCATATGACAGAATGTTTTAACCTTGTAAAAAAGGTAAGAAAGATCATTTCTGAAACCAAGCAAAAACAATTATGGTACAGTAAAACATTGGATTCTGAGCATAATTCATTGCAGAAACATGGTTGTAAAACAAAGCACTCGTAAATCAAAGCAAATTTCCCCATAAGAAATAATGGAAACTGATGATTCATTCAACAACTATTTATTCATAAGTCCTTCAGTTTATAGTGCATATAAAAAGATTATAGCAAGGTGATAAGTTGTGTAACCATAAAATGTCCATCCACAAATGGCGCCTCCACCAGGGGATTAGAAGCAAAATCCAGCAGGAGGTACAGAGTATAAAAGAGAAGAGAGGCACCTCTAAGTGTAGAAATATGGTTACATTTAATGAAGGTCCAACATTTAGCAACTCACATGATTGATGATTAAAAGAGGCACATCTAAGAATGCAGGCATCCGGGGTAAAGCTGTTCACATAGACCATCCTCCGCACTGCCAGCTCTCACTGCTGTCCATCTGAAATTGAGACCAGGAAGACTACCCTGCAGTAGAGCGATCTGAAAGAGAGGCTTGAAGCACTCATGGATCACAGCGTGGAAGGGATGATGTCAATGGAGGTGCAGAGGACGGTCTATGTGGACAGCTTTACCCCGGATGCCTGCATACTTAGATGTGCCTCTTTTAATCATCAACCATGTGAGTTGCTAAATGTTGTACCTTCATTATATGTAACCACATTGCTACACTTAAAGGTGCCTCTCTTCTCTTTTATACTCAGTTGTGACATGACACTACTTGTATATCAAGACATTGCTCGTTTATCAAGTCACATTTTTTTTTTTAAATGTTGTTTGTCTTGAAAAACACTCTCAGACCAAGTTACTCTCAATCCAAGGTTTTACTGTAACTGAATAGTTATAATTGTATTAGAAAGTCTCTATAACATTATTCACAACTACTCTAGGAATTGAACTGATAACTATAAACTTTTGTGGAGCATATACCTGTATGTACCTCTTTCTACAACTCCAGTCTCTGAGGCTGCAAACTGTTCCTATTTATTTATATAAGATAATGTGTTTATTAAGAACAGCCAACGTTTCCTAACTCTTTTAAAGGTTTGAAGGAACATTCTGTTGCTCTTTTATTAAAGCCATGTCATACAGGATCTGAAATAAATAAGTAGATTCATTGTATCGCTCTTCACTGAAAGGTGCTTAAAATATAACAGTTTACATCTGGCTGGAAGTTACTGCTTCAATCCCATTTGTGCACTGAAAACAACATATCAACATTTAAACCAACAGAGAAAACACTGCCAGTAAATGAACTGAACATATTCCAATTGGTAAAGCAAAGTTTGTTTTTAATGCAGTATGCACAAAATATATCAATATGCAGAAAAATGCGTAAGCAACCCGTAAATCTACATTACTTCAGACGAACACTGTCTGTTCAGACATTTGTCCGAATGCCGAATGTTTAGGGCATATGGCATGGACGAATGTGACAGCTTCTGGCTGTCAATGGTCGCTAAGGAAGCAAGCAGCCACTGCGTCTTTAGCAACCAGTGGCATCCCCTGGTCAGGGAGCCCCTAACCAAGTAAACAATGGCCATAAAGGCCCCTTGCCCATGGGTGTCATACATTTACTGATGTGTACTCAAAATCTAGTTGACAAAAAGTCCCAGAGTGAAAAAACTGTCTGTAAAGACCTTGAATAATCTTAAGTATAGGCATGTAAAGGTGCATAAGCATATAGAAGAAAAAAAATTCTTCTTCATTGCCAGCGTTGTAATATATCCATTTATACTCGCGTAAACATGCCTATACTGTAGATGCGTAAACACACATACACTTTTAAATTACGGCAATCAAATGTAAGCTTTTCTATTTTTGTTTTACGGCTCGGTACTCATTGCTGTTAATTGCTCTTTCCTCAGCTGTGTGCATCGTTCCAAAAAAAACAATGCATCTAGTTTCAAATCAGGTAAAAGGAGCCATTATTTACTCTTGTGTGCAAGATGTCTAAGGGTAGAGAGCTAAGAGTAATAACATATAACTCTTCACCCTACAATTAACCTTAATCCTAAAATGAGTCCTAAAGCCCCTTTCACACATGCGTTCAGTTCATCAGTTCAGTCACCTTTTCTTGTCATCAGTTTTCCTTCAGTCAACATCAGTTTTTCCTCTGTTTTTCATCCTTTGTAATCAGTTTTTCATCCTTTGTCATTAGTTTTTCATCCTTTGTCATTCGTTTTCCATCCGTTGTCATCTGTTTTTCATCTATTGTCATCCGTTTTTCATCTGTTTTTATCTGTTGTCATTAGGGTTGAGCGGACACCTAGATGTCCGTGTTCGACGGGTTCGGCCGAACTTTAAAAAAAAGTCCGGGTCCGTGTCCCGGACTTTTACCGAACTTTTCCCGGACACCGAACCCCATTGAAGTCAATGGGGACCCGAACTTTAAGGCACTAAAATGGCTCTAAAACACCAAAGGAAAGGGCTAGAGTGCTGCAAATGGCAGCAAAACGTAATTAAGAGCATGGCAAGTGCTCTGCAAACAAATGTGGATAGGGAAATAACTTAAAACAACAAAAAAAAACAGAAAAATAAAACAATGTTCTTCTTCATCTCTGAAGGACGAGGCCCATATGGAGTAGGAGGGAGGTTGAGGTGGTGGTGGATGTGGCGGTGACATAGGCGTGCGCACAGGTTGTGCTGGGTGTGCCTGGGCACACCCTAATCACCTAGGGCACATAGCATTGCCAGTGAGGAGATGGGAAAGATCTCCCTGGGACCTGCTCTGCTCTATTTCTCCTTGCCTACAGGTACATGGCCCCGATACATTACTCTCCCTGCTGGCAAACACATGCATGTGTATTTCAACTTTGGGGTGCACACCTTAATGCAATAGGCTGCGCACACCTATGGGCGGTGTAGGTGGAAGCGGCGGTGGAGGAGGACCAGGGCCGGATTAACAGCATCATGGGCTTGGTGCTGAGGATTTTGAAGGGCCTTAAGGGCCGTGCCTTGCCATGCACCCAGAGGAGGAAGGGTGCAGCCATGCATGCCTAATTCAACATGGGATGCTGTCTCTGAAGCCCATAAACACATCCATGCATCGCCAACTGTCCCTCCTTGTCCGGCCTTCACGCTGTGTGGGGAGGTTCTGAGGGTGCTGCCTGGGGAAGCGAGCATAGAAGCCAGACTTCTGTGTTTACAAGTGACAGAAGAGCGGTAACAGTGAATATGGCCAACCCGGGGCCTATATAAAAGGTAGGGGCCTGGAGCTGCAGCTCCAATAGCCCCTACATTAATCTGGCCCTGAGGAGGAGGACGAGGTAGCCAACACTGCTTCTTTTCAAAAATTTTAAATGAGGGTACACCCCAAAAGAGTGAGAAAGAGCAAAAATGGAACAATGGGTGGGTAAGGTCGGTATCCATTGCTATTCTGCATAAGGTACGGAAAAGTCCCGTGGGATCCATGCCTGGTTCATTTTAATGAACGTGAGCTTGTCCACATTGTCTCTGGACAGGCGGCTGCGCTTGTCTGTTATAACGCCCCCAGCCGTGCTAAATACCCGTTCAGATAATACACTGGCTGCAGGGCACGCCAGCACCTCCAAGGCGTAAAGGGCAAGCTCAGGCCATGTGCCCAATTTGGAGACCCAGAAGTTGAAGGGGGCAGACCCGTCATTCACTACATGTAGGCGTGTGCACACATACTGCTCCACCATGTTGGTAAAATGCTGCCTCCTGCTAAGACGTTCCATCTGAGCTGCTGGTGCTGCTGTTTGTTGTGGCGTGCTGACAAAGCTTTTCCACATTTCGGCCATGCTAACCCTGCCTTCTGAGGTGCTGGCGGTGCCCTGGTTGCGTTGGCGACCTCCTCCTCCTCCTCCTCTGCCTTGTGCTTCCACTGTGGCCCCGCTGTCAGATGGGAATGCCAGCAGCATGGCGTCTACCAGCGTGCGCTTGTACTCGCGCATCTTGCGATCGCGCTCCAGTGAGTGAATTAAGGACGGTACGTTGTCCTTGTAACGGGGATCCAGCAGCGTGGCCACCCAGTAATCAGCACAAGTTAGAATGTGGGCAACTCGGCGGTCGTTGTGGAGACACTGCAGCATGTAATCGCTCATGTGTGCCAGGCTGCCCAGAGGCAACGAAAGGCTGTCCTCTGTGGGAGGTGTATCGTCCGTGTCCTCTGTATCCCCCCAGCCACGCACCAGTGATGGCCATGAGCTGGCCTGGGTGCCACCCTGCTGTGAACATGGTTCCATCTCCTCCTCCAGCTCCTCCTCCTCCTCATCCTCCTCATCCTCCAGAACTGTGCCCCTGCTGGACAATTGCGTCCCTGGCGTTTGCGTGTGCAGGAACCCACCCTCGGAGCCCCTTGCGAATGACTGCCCTGAAAGCCTTGGAAATGTTACCTCTTCATCCTCCTCCTCCTCCTCATCCTGTGCCACATCCTCTTCCATCATCGCCCGAATTGTTTTTTCAAGGAGGCATAGAAGTGGGATAGTTAAGCTGAGAACGGCGTCATTGCCACTGGCCATGTTGGTGGAGTACTCAAAACAGCGCAACAAGGCACACAGGTCTCGCATGGAGGCCCAGTTAAATTAAATAGCGGAATAGAAAATATGATCCAAAAAAAGTGTATGTATATCACACGTACACAACCACACTGGGCCCCAATTACTATTGTTTGTACCCCTAAAAGGCTAGATGAGGAGTAGGGGGAGTATGGAACAGGCAGCACCCTCAAACCTTCAGAAGTATGAGATGAACCCCAACAACTTGGAAAGGTGGATCTCTCTCACACGTACCAACACAGACTATCCCCCAATTTAACTGATCCCCAAAGGTTTTTGATTAAATAGCGGAATAGAAAATATGATCCAAAAAAAGTGTATGTATATCACACGTACACAACCACACTAGGCCCCAATTACTATTGTTTGTACCCCTAAAAGGCTAGGAGTAGGGGGAGTATGGAACAGGCAGCACCCTCAAACCTTCAGAAGTATGAGATGAACCCCAACAACTTGGAAAGGTGGATCTCTCTCACACGTACAAACACAGACTATCCCCCAATTTAACTGATCCCCAAAGGTTTTTGATTAAATAGCGGAATAGAAAATATGATCCAAAAAAAGTGTATGTATATCACACGTACACAACCACACTAGGCCCCAATTACTATTGTTTGTACCCCTAAAAGGCTAGATGAGGAGTAGGGGGGGTATGGAACAGGCAGCACCCTCAAACCTTCAGAAGTATGAGATGAACCCCAAAAACTTGGAAAGGTGGATCTCTCTCACACGTACCAACACAGACTATCCCCCAATTTAACTGATCCCCAAAGGTTTTTGATTAAATAGCGGAATAGAAAATATGATCCAAAAAAAGTGTATGTATATCACACGTACACAACCACACTAGGCCCCAATTACTATTGTTTGTACCCCTAAAAGGCTAGGAGTAGGGGGAGTATGGAACAGGCAGCACCCTCAAACCTTCAGAAGTATGAGATGAACCCCAACAACTTGGAAAGGTGGATCTCTCTCACACGTACCAACACAGACTATCCCCCAATTTAACTGATCCCCAAAGGTTTTTGATTAAATAGCGGAATAGAAAATATGATCCAAAAAAAGTGTATGTATATCACACGTACACAACCACACTGGGCCCCAATTACTATTGTTTGTACCCCTAAAAGGCTAGATGAGGAGTAGGGGGAGTATGGAACAGGCAGCACCCTCAAACCTTCAGAAGTATGAGATGAACCCCAACAACTTGGAAAGGTGGATCTCTCTCACACGTACCAACACAGACTATCCCCCAATTTAACTGATCCCCAAAGGTTTTTGATTAAATAGCGGAATAGAAAATATGATCCAAAAAAAGTGTATGTATATCACACGTACACAACCACACTAGGCCCCAATTACTATTGTTTGTACCCCTAAAAGGCTAGATGAGGAGTAGGGGGAGTATGGAACAGGCAGCACCCTCAAACCTTCAGAAGTATGAGATGAACCCCAACAACTTGGAAAGGTGGATCTCTCTCACACGTACCAACACAGACTATCCCCCAATTTAACTGATCCCCAAAGGTTTTTGATTAAATAGCGGAATAGAAAATATGATCCAAAAAAAGTGTATGTATATCACACGTACACAACCACACTAGGCCCCAATTACTATTGTTTGTACCCCTAAAAGGCTAGATGAGGAGTAGGGGGGGTATGGAACAGGCAGCACCCTCAAACCTTCAGAAGTATGAGATGAACCCCAACAACTTGGAAAGGTGGATCTCTCTCACACGTACCAACACAGACTATCCCCCAATTTAACTGATCCCCAAAGGTTTTTGATTAAATAGCGGAATAGAAAATATGATCCAAAAAAAGTGTATGTATATCACACGTACACAACCACACTAGGCCCCAATTACTATTGTTTGTACCCCTAAAAGGCTAGATGAGGAGTAGGGGGAGTATGGAACAGGCAGCACCCTCAAACCTTCAGAAGTATGAGATGAACCCCAACAACTTGGAAAGGTGGATCTCTCTCACACGTACCAACACAGACTATCCCCCAATTTAACTGATCCCCAAAGGTTTTTGATTAAATAGCGGAATAGAAAATATGATCCAAAAAAAGTGTATGTATATCACACGTACACAACCACACTAGGCCCCAATTACTATTGTTTGTACCCCTAAAAGGCTAGATGAGGAGTAGGGGGGGTATGGAACAGGCAGCACCCTCAAACCTTCAGAAGTATGAGATGAACCCCAACAACTTGGAAAGGTGGATCTCTCTCACACGTACCAACACAGACTATCCCCCAATTTAACTGATCCCCAAAGGTTTTTGATTAAATAGCGGAATAGAAAATATGATCCAAAAAAATTGTATGTATATCACACGTACACAACCACACTAGGCCCCAATTACTATTGTTTGTACCCCTAAAAGGCTAGATGAGGAGTAGGGGGGGTATGGAACAGGCAGCACCCTCAAACCTTCAGAAGTATGAGATGAACCCCAACAACTTGGAAAGGTGGATCTCTCTCACACGTACCAACACAGACTATCCCCCAATTTAACTGATCCCCAAAGGTTTTTGATTAAATAGCGGAATAGAAAATATGATCCAAAAAAAGTGTATGTATATCACACGTACACAACCACACTAGGCCCCAATTACTATTGTTTGTACCCCTAAAAGGCTAGGAGTAGGGGGAGTATGGAACAGGCAGCACCCTCAAACCTTCAGAAGTATGAGATGAACCCCAACAACTTGGAAAGGTGGATCTCTCTCACACGTACCAACACAGACTATCCCCCAATTTAACTGATCCCCAAAGGTTTTTGATTAAATAGCGGAATAGAAAATATGATCCAAAAAAAGTGTATGTATATCACACGTACACAACCACACTAGGCCCCAATTACTATTGTTTGTACCCCTAAAAGGCTAGATGAGGAGTAGGGGGAGTATGGAACAGGCAGCACCCTCAAATCTTCAGAAGTATGAGATTGTGTTCACTGTACCCCACAAAGATTGAGTTCACTGCACCCCACAATGATTGTGTTCACTGCACCCCACAAAGATTGTGTTCACTGCACCTCACAAAGATTGTGTTCACTGTACCCCCCAAAGATTGTGTTCACTGCACCCCACAAAGATTCTGTTCACTGTACCCCACAAAGATTGTGTTCACTGCACCCTAAAAGGATGTTGTTCACTGCACCCCACAAAGATTGTGTTCACTGCACCCTAAAAGGATGTTGTTCACTGCACCCCAAAAAGATTGTGTTCACTGTACCCCCCCAAAGATTGTGTTCACTGCACCCCACAAAGATTGTGTTCACTGCACCCCAAAAAGATTGTGTTCACTGTACCCCCCAAAGATTGTGTTCACTGCACCCCAAAAAGATTGTGTTCACTGTACCCCCCAAAGATTGTGTTCACTGCACCCCACAAAGATTCTGTTCACTGTACCCCACAAAGATTGTGTTCACTGCACCCCAAAAAGATTGTGTTCACTGTACCCCCCCAAAGATTGTGTTCACTGCACCCCACAAAGATTCTGTTCACTGCACCCCACAAAGGATTTTGTTCACTGCACCCCAAAAAGATTGTGTTCACTGCACCCCAAAAAGGATTTTGATCACTGCACCCCAAAAAGGATGTTGTTCACTGCACCCCAAAAATGATTTTGTTCACTCCACCCCAAAAAGATTGTGTTCACTGCACCCCACAAAGATTGTGTTCACTGCACCCCAAAAAGATTGTGTTCACTGTACCCCCCAAAGATTGTGTTCACTGCACCCCACAAAGATTCTGTTCACTGTACCCCACAAAGATTGTGTTCACTGCACCCCAAAAAGATTGTGTTCACTGCACCCCAAAAAGGATGTTGTTCACTGCACCCCAAAAAGGATGTTGTTCACTCCACCCCAAAAAGATTGTGTTCACTGCACCCCACAAAGATTGTGTTCACTGCACCCCAAAAAGATTGTGTTCACTGCACCCCAAAAATGATTTTGTTCACTGCACCCCAAAAAGGATTTTGTTCACTGCACCCCAAAAAGGATGTTGTTCACTCCACCCCAAAAAGATTGTGTTCACTGCACCCCAAAAAGATTGTGTTCACTGCACCCCACAAAGGATTTTGTTCACTGCACCCCAAAAAGATTGTGTTCACTGCACCCCAAAAAGGATTTTGTTCACTGCACCCCAAAAAGATTGTGTTCACTGCACCCCACAAAGGATTTTGTTCACTGCACCCCACAAAGATTGTGTTCACTGCACACCAAAAAGGATTGTGTTCACTGCACCCCAAAAAGATTTTGTTCACTGCACCCCAAAAAGATTGTGTTCACTGCAGCCCAAAAAGATTGTGTTCACTGCAGCCCAAAAAGATTGTGTTCACTGCAGCCCAAAAAGATTGTGTTCACTGCAGCCCAAAAAGATTGTGTTCACTGCAGCTCACACACAGAAAAATGGATGTGGATCACTGACACCTGCCTATCTCCAATCCCACACCACACAGCAATATCGATTGTAGTTTGTAGAACACAGTTTCCCTAAAATTCAGCAGACTCTGTCCCTAACAGGATTGAGAAGAGATCGTAGATCAGGATTGAGTGCAGATTCACCCCACCCCCCACACAGCAATATCGATTGTAGTTTGTAGAAGACACTGACCCTATAATTCAGCAGACTCTATCCCTAAAATGCCTACAACTCGCCCTGCCTAAACACTCCGACCTGTCCCTCAATTCTATCCGGACACAAATGGTTTTTTCCTGCCTATCTTTCCCTAATCAGCAGCCAGCACGTTGATGTGTGTTCTGTCCCTGATATAAGCAGCATAATGACGCCGCTGCGGCTGCCTCGAACTTATAAAGACTTGGTCACATGCTTCAGACGGCCAATCACAGCTACTAAGACATTTGCAGGCATGGCTGGGATGGCTTAAGGCACACCAGTTAAACGATTGTTGATTGGCTGTTGAAAGCCCGCCATGAAAAGAGCGCCAAAGCATGCAAAACCCGGAAATAAAACGACCGAACACGGATTTTTACCCGAACATACAGTAAAGTGTCCGTGTCCGTGTTCGGGTAAAAAAAATCCAATTATTCGGTACGAACACGAATAATACAGTCCGTGTTCGCTCAACACTAGTTGTCATCCTTTTTCATTTGTTTTCATCCATTTTCCATCTGTTGTTTTCCGTTTTTTTATTCATTTTTCTTCCGATTCGTTTTTTTAACGGATGAAAAATAGGGCTTTCATCCGTAAAAAAAAAAAAACCAGATGTTGACGGAAGCGGTTGAAAACAAACGATCATCCATTTACATCCATAGGAATGCATTGATGTCTGTTTTTCATCTGTCAACGGATGGCTGAAAAACGGACAGCATGTGTGACAGGGGCCTTACAATACGTCCAACTACACAAAAGATAAAACAGATAAAACTTTCTTTTGATATACACAAAGAGGACTTTTTTTCTACTAGATTGAACCAGTTTTTAACTAATAAAAAAAAAATTAAAAAGTGCAGCGCTAAATATGAAACAATAGTAAATTGTTGGCGCTATATAAATCCTGTATAATAATAATAATAATAAATAGTAAATGTTCGGATCAATATATGTAAATACTAATGGTATTATATGTCAAACAATAAACAGCAAAGTGCAAAGAAGTGAGTGCATTGCTAAAAATAAACACAACGTGTACTCAAATGAATATATATGAACGGTAATGATACCATATGTCAATGAATATGCATTATGCAAATTAATGAATATGTGCAAAACAAAATCCAAGTAGTGCAAAAGCCGACACATAGGAACTGTAAACACGGAGCAGCCACTCTGTGTCAAGACAGTCCAGATGTGAAAAGGTGCAAATTAAATCCACTCCAGTACCAATATTAAAATATCCAATGCCCACTTAAGGAGTCACCAGGACACGTGCACCCACCACCCAGGAGGGAGAGTAAACACGCTTACAGAAACATGTGGACTACCAGCAGCAAAGAGTCAAATACGAAAAGAGATGTAAATCTCTGAAGATCTGTCACCATAACTCTCCACCAAGTCCAGCACCTCTGTTAAATAATGAACTCCAACATTCATAAAAAACAAAAGGTCTCCACATAGTGTAAAACCATCTCTTACAAGCTGTATGTAGAAAATGGAAAACTTGCATCAAGTCTAAAGTTACAGGCATATCAATGGAACATCTTCAAAATTGTGATCACATAGGAAATTCAACAAGCTCAATAACATGGAGCAGACAAAATCTGACCCGATGTGTTTCGTCCACACAGGCATCATCAGGGGTAATTGCAAATGGTTTTGCACATATTCATTCATTTGCATATTGCATTTTATTAATTGTCATATGTATTATTACTGTTTATATATTCATTTGAGTACACATTGTGTTTATTTTTAGCGTTGCACTCACTTCTTTGCACATTGCAGTTTATTGTTTGACATATGATACCATTAATATTCACATATAGTGATCCAAACATTTACTGTGTTTCATATTTAGCGCTGCACTTTTTAATTTTTTTTTTGATCAAATAAATTTATGTTTGTCCTGACAGCTTTGTTATCCTCCAAACAAAATGGGTTTGATTTGAAAAAACTGGAGAGTGCAAAATCGAGTGCAGATCTGCGTAGAAATCAATCAGCATCCAGGACCTCTGGAAGGTTTTACCCTATTCCTGACCAGGCCATTACTACGATACTGTGTTATTTTAACTGACGATTACATGGTCGTGCGACACTGTACCCAAATAAAATGTGTGTCCTTTTTTTCCTACAAATTAAGTTTTCTTATGGTGGTATTTGATTACCTCTGAAGTTTTTATTTTTTGCGCTATAAATAAAAAAACATGGATGACAGGTTTTTACATTCTGCTATAAAACATATCCAATAAAATAATGTTAAACATTTGGTTTCTTCATTAATTTAGGCCAAAATGTATTCTGCTACATATTATTGGTAAAAAAAATTGGAATAAGCATATAGTGATTGGTTTGCGCAAAGTAATGGCGACGATCAGCGACTTGCAATATTGCAGCAAACAAATCAGACACCTAACTAACAGTTTTGACACTTTTTGGGGACCAGTGACACTAATACAGTGATCAGTGCTAAAATATGCACTGTCACTGTACTAATGACACTGGCAGGAAAGGGGTTAACATCAGGGGAGATCAAAGGGTTAACTGTGTGCCTAGGTTGTGCTTACTCACTATGGGGGAGGTGCTTTGACTAGGGGAAGGCAAAGTTCAGTGTTCCTGCTTAGTAGAAACATGAGATTTGTGCCTTCTCTTCTGACAGAATGACAATCTGCCTTGTTTATGTAGGCAGATTGTCCTTCTTCCTGTGCCCTGTGTAATTGGCAGGTATCAGCTGCTGGGCTCCCACTGTGTAGAATCACAGCAGGAGTAAGTCACCAGGGGCGCATGGGCCGCAGATCCAGGAGTGTCAGATCACGTACTAGGTACATGATCTGGCGCAGAGTGGCCGCCCTGCCTACCTGCCGCACTGCCGCAGTAAATATATTGTGATCGGTCTGCAGGTGGTTTATTTAATACGTTGGAAGCTGATTGGCTACCATGCACAGCTGCACCAGATTTTGTACTCTCCAGTTTTAGTAAATCATTCCCAATGCAACTTTTTTTCATCCTTACAATTAAGAGTGCCTAAGAAGCCAATTACAGCTTTTTTATTTGTGAAATGGTAGAGGGCGCTTGATAGCGTGATTCACAGCCATAGGCAAGACCTTGGTTAAAGAATAGGATGAAGAATAAAAGGCTTACTGGGTGAACAGACTTCAATGAAAAAAAGGGTTCAATGTTCCAACTAGGTAATAGGATCAGTTAACTCAAGATTATTAAAAATGACAGTGTAAACCTCATGATTGTTAATAAATTTAATGAAAAATTAAATCAAACATTTTTTTGTAGAAGTTTAGAAAAATATGTTAACATTCTTTAATAATGCTACAATTCTTTAAATATAGTTGTAAATATAAAACACAATACAATTATGTATTTATGCAGTCTTTTGTAAGCCTCGTATTTTTGACATTTCAGAGTTATTTATATAGTCTGTGGTCTCTTCTGTTGACTTGAATGAGACTCTTTAGCAAACCATTTAACAACATAATGAAATCAATTTTCTTTTTTCAAATAATCTCTGGAAATACAACAGGTGGATATTTATTTGCACTGACCTCATTCAGTGATCTAATTTATAAGTGATTTGTGTCTGTACGTAAACATAGAACATAAAAATCAATTCTATATTTAGATCATTGTTTTAATGTACTGTTTGCTTATGGACTAACCATTGCTGTGACATTTACTTTAACTGAAATATCCATCATCTATCCTCACAATTCTGCAGTCATTGTAATAGAAAAATGCAACATACTCTAAAAATAATCACCAGTTTTCTGACAGTTTAGTAACAATCTTTCCTAATTAGTATTATTAATATTATTATTATTATTATTATACAGGATTTATATAGCGCCAACAGTTTGCTCAGCACTTTACAAAATGAAGGCAGGCAATACAGTTACAATACAATTCAATATAGGAGGAACCAGAGTGCCCTGCTCGTTAGAGCTTACAATCTAAGAGCGAGGGTCAAGTGATACAGAAGGCAATAACTGTGGGGGGTGAGCTGATGGAGAAAGTAAAACACAGTGTATTAGTTAGAAGCAGGATAGGCTTTTCTGAAGAGAAGGGTTTTTAGGGATTATCTAAAGATGGATAGATAGATAGGAGGAGATAGTCAGACAGATTGGGGTAGGGAGTTCCAAAGGATAGGAGAGGCACGGGAAAAGTCTTGGGGTTGAGCATAGGAGGAGGTAGCAAGGGAGCTAGAGAGCAGGATGTCTTGGGAGGACCGAAGAGAGCAGTTTGATTGATTTTTTGAGACCAGGAAGTGATGTAGCTGGGGCAGAGTTGTGGATGGCTTTGTAAGTTGTTGTTAGTACTTTAAATTTTATTAATTTGGTGAATGTAAGCCAGTGGAGGGATTGGCATAGAGGGGTACTAGACACTGAATCGTTAGTAAGGTGGATGAGTCTAGCAGCAGCATTCATGATGGACTGAAGGGGGGGATAGCCTATTTAAAGGTAATCCAATGGGGCAGTAGTCAAGGTGAGAGATAACCAGGGAGTGAATTAGAAGATTGGTGGTGTCAATGCAGAGGTTGAGGTGGCAATTTTTTGACAGGGATTGGATATTGGCCTGAAAGGACAGTTTAGAATCCAGGGTTACCCCTAGAACACTGGCATGCGGAGATGGACGGATAGTTGTTCCATTGATCTTGACAATGAGAAGTCAGGGAAAGGGGAATGTGGGAGAGGAAATATGAGCTCAGTTTTGGATAGATTGAGTTTGAGGAAGTGGTGAGACATCCAGTCAGATATGTCTGCTAGAAAATCGGTGATATGTGAGGAAACTGTTGGGGTGAGCTGAGAAGTAGAGAGATAGATTTGGATGTCATCAGCAATGAAATGGTATTGGAAGCCATAGGAGGCTATCAACTGACCCAGGGAGGAGGTGTATAGGAGTGGTCCAAGAACAGCACCTTGGGGGACCCCAACGGTAAGAGGAGTAGGGGAGGAGGAAGTAGAGTTGTAAGTGACACTGAAGGTGCAGTGAGATAAGTAAACCAAGGGAGAGCACAATCACAGAGACCAAGGAAATAAAGGTTTTTTTCTTTTTGAGGAAGTGATGGTCAACTGTAACAAAGGCAGCAGAGAGGTCTAAGCGTAGGAGTATGGAATAGTGACCATTGGTTTTAGCTGTAAATAAGTCATTGGTTAGTTTTAGGAGAGCAGTTTCTGTTGAGTGTTGCAGGTAATTTAATATTTTTAATGAGAAAAATGTTTCACCCAATGTGCTCTTTCTTAGATGTCAGGTACAGGCACGTCCCCTTTCTCTCCCATCCCCCTCCACCCTCCCATTGTCTTTTATATGCTCACATGTATTATTATCATGTATTCCTGTGTCTTATTTGGACATTTCTTTCCCTTTGTATTTTGACTTGGTTTACGTGCCTTTGTTCATTTTGTTTGCTGTATTGTAATTTAAACCCAATAAAACATCTTAAAAAAAAAAAAAAAAAAAAATGTTTCCATTGAATTATTATCTTTGCCCTAAAGCAGTGGATCCAAACCTCAGTCCTCAAGTATTCCTAGCAAGTGATGTTTTCAGAATTTCCTTCGCCTTGCACAAGTGCTTTAAATCAATATCAACGGCTTTCTATATATGACCATTATTTTATCTAAGGGAAGTTCCCCTAAATAAGGCTTGTTGGGAGTATTTGGGGGCTGAGTTTGGGAAACATTGCTCTAAAGTGATCCTTTCTTTTGGCCATGCAGGGCTAAAATAAAAAAGGTCACTCAGCTCCTTACTTTCAGAGCAGCTTTTACTCCCAGTTACAGTACCTCCCATGCTCTGTTCAGTCAGTGGTAATGATATAAGGGACACATACCAGAATGGGTAAAAAATGACACAGTCCCCTATTCCCATGTGATGGCAGCGCACTTCATGACGGTCCTAACACAAATATCACATGGGGAAAGAATTCCATAATCCTGTATGAACTCTGATAATTCGGTTTAAAGCTTACACAAGGTTTTCTTTCCCTGGTTCCTGCAGATGAATGAAATTGAGGAAAGGTTAGTAAATGTCTCTGGGAAAGGTAGAGGATAAGTAACTCTTTTACTTTGCACATGGGCAAAGGAAAGGGACACTTATAGCCCAGCTCTGGGCAGATAAAAACTTTTTTGTTCCAGTGGGGCTGTGCCAGTACCACAATAGTTACCAGCTCTTTTCGCCAACAACAAACAGATGGATGCCAAAAGGGCATTCAGTGTATGGCGCTCGACTCAGTGAGACCACAGTCTTACAGACACACAATATTCTGAGGATGTGCCATTCAATGTGTGACTGAAGTTTAAGAGTATGATGGTACTGATTACAACTTAGCAAAAATATATGTATAAACTGTATAATTTATTACCAATCGAGTGGAGAGCCCATACAACCAGGCAAATAGAATTAACAAATCTTTTTGTCTAGGGGAGAGGAGAACCAGTTTTACTTACCTGATCCATCACTTCCCTGGCAGGCAGCGCTCCCCCACAATCTGGGGGTGGACTGTCCCTCAGCGTCCTCACATGCCGAGCAGGGCTATGGACCCTCATCTGGTCTAGATGACGTCATGATTCTAGACTGCTGGAGGGCTGCAGAAGCTGTGGGGAGGAGTGGAGGTTGACTAAGTATATATCCTTTTATTGTTAACCTAGATATAAACAAACAATTATCCCTTGCAGTGTGGACACAGCTCAAATGCCAGGGATACCTTTTGATTTGCCAAGAGTTGGAACCCTAAAGTTCCACCCAGCAATGCCAATGTTTGCTATTATGCTGGTACAGAGATACTATATTTTCAAAAGGGACATGTTGCCGGGGATTCCATGTTGCTGTGATTTTGCTGCTGCTATGATACCAAATATTGCATGTGGTTAGAGATTCCCATAGCTGAAACGGTTCTATATATTTGAGGTTGATTAAAGAGGAAGTAAAGTCTTATTTTGTAATTGTACCTACAGATAAGCCTATAATAAGGCTTACCTATAAGGTATTGTGAATATCTTAAAAACTTGTACAGTTTAGGAGATATTCAGGGTGCATGCAGCCGATGATGTAGTTGACATATGCGCTCAGAAGGTCTGGCTACCGTGCTGGACCATCAGAGCCCATGCCGTAAATGGCGGCTACTGTGCACATGCGCGGTAGTGACATTATCGCGGCTCTGAACATTCACAGTTGCAAAGCCTGGGAACCCGAAAGAAACTCCAGGGAAGATACCAGCTGTCTCAGTGGTGTACGGGCGCCGCTGGAGGGCTTAGTTCTAAGGTAAGTATTTCATAATGCGCTACCATGCGATGCATACTAGTTCATTATGCCTTTGTCTTACAGGTTTTTTTTCAGGTTTACAACCTCTTTAACTGAAGGCAAATATTCTGTTTGCTTTGCAAAGGGAGTTTTCCCTTACTGAATGAGGAAAATCTCTGCTGATTTCCATCATCCAATCAAGTGCAGGCAAAAAAATCTATTTTTTTTTAATTTCCTTTGCACATGATTGGGTATTCTTTGAAAAGTGATTTTTTTTTTTTTTTTGCCACATTCACTAAGCTAAGGGAAAATTCCTTTGCAAATGAAACAGCCTATTGCCTTTAGAAAATGAATGCCTTTGCCTCATCTATCTCCTCGGCTGTGCATTTTGTACCCTTCTGAAAATTCATGACCAGTAACAACATCTCTTATTCTGTCAGGAAAGACCACCTGTGATATCCCACACATACTCTCTCAGTGTTGGCCAGTGCCAACTCACAACATTCAAGCTGCTTATGATTAGACTTAGGATAACCATTGGCAGCTGCAAAGCTCTCACACCCTAAAGGAAGTGGGTGTTTTGTGGTAAGAGGCACCCCTTACATTTTTTTCCATAATTTCATGTTGCAGAGATATTAGGATTGGTCAAAGAGGGCTACTATTGTGCAGTTTATTTTGTCTTTGCCTGTCCTTCTTTATGATCCCTGGGAGTTGGTAGGAGCCGTGCCAAATTTTTTTCCTGCCCAAACTATTAACAGCCATTAAATGGTTAGAAGTGGCATAAACTACTATTAGAGTAAATTTTTATGTAATAAGGATCATGCTGTGAATCGAAAGACAGTATGATATTAACAGAGATGTTATTTATTTCTTTTGATGCATTCAAAGATGGCATAGTACCTTAGCTGAAGATGAAATTTGGGAACAAGGAGTGCATTATTAGCCAATCACAAGGGAGGATTATGTAGGCTCAAAGTATTTAACAAGTTTTTATTTACTACATTAGTAACAGATAGGGTTCTTTCACACGGCCGCTCCGTGTGAAAGGTCCGCTGCAGGACTTTTTTTTTTTTTTTTCCACGGAGCGGATGACATTTCTGTCATCCGCTCCGTGTGCCCGCATATCATCCTATCCGTTTGCGGATGATATGCGGACATAATGTAAGTATATGGCACTGCGGATGTCAGCGGATGACACCGATGACATCCGATTTTCCTTCCTTTCCGTTTTTTTCCACGGAAGAAAAAATGGGGTTCTGTTCCATTCGTAAAAACGGAACAGAACTGAAAGGAGGAAAATCGGATGTCAGCGGATGGTATTCCGCTGACATCCGCAGTGCCATTCACTTACATTATGTCCGCAAATCATCCGCAAACGGATAGGATGATTTGCGGACACACGGAGCGGCCGTGTGAAAGGACCCTTAGTGTTTAGGAGTGGGTAGATTTTCAAAATCAGGTTAATAAACATCAGCATAGCACAGTTGTTTTGATATTTTCCAAGACAGGATATTAGCTTGTTAAATAGTGGCATTCTGGAAACTGGAACTCTATTTTTATACTTCCAAATGTGTAGAAGGGAAGAATTGTCCATTACCATATTCCATATTCTAAAATATTGTAGCAGGATTTCCAGGCATTGGGCCTGATGTGGGTCTGCTATGGTTACCGGAAAGCCAGCAGCCCCTTTAAGCTGAATACCCAAGGGTGAGATTTGAGTCAAAGACCAGTCTGGCATCTTTGGTTTGTTTTGTTTATTTTATATTGAGGATGGGAGAAGGGAATGAGTGGGATACTTCTCTGGCTCAACTAGGTACAAATGGGACACTTTGAAGAAAAATGCCTTTCAGCGCTGTCTTGACGCTGGCTGGATGCCGACCAATGCTTGCTGGCGCTTGAAAAACACTGACTTGCTGAACTGTACTTGAACTTGACTTCTGACACTCTGGTTAGCTCAAAAGTCCCGAACACTGCTCCCTCCAGTCCTTGCTGACTGAGGTAGCCTCTGTATACTGCTTCTGCTGCTGCAACTCTCAACACTGCACAATGCACACTGTACGCTGTACATTTTAACACTTCAGGGCCCAACCACTGGTGCCCCCTCTGTACTTCAGGGTCCTCTCAGTAGGCACCCCCTCTACACTTCAGGGTCCACACACTGGCCCCCTCTTTGCTCTTCAGGGTCAACACTGGCACCCCCTTTACACTTGCTCCTGCTCCGTCTAGCTAGCTCCTGGATCCCTATGACCTTCACCGGAGTGGTCCCCTCTCTCTAGGCAGACCCCCAGGGGCAGTTTGCAGTACTCACAAACTGGGAATGCTTTCCTGAAACTGGACCCCTCTCAGCTCCACTGGTCCTCTGCACCGAATCCTCTCTGCAGCTCAGCTCAGCCTTCTGTCCCCTCTCACTAGGCAAGCCACCTTGGACACCCGATTCCTCTGACAGGAGGAGAGACAGCCATACTCTCCCTCCTGGGACTCTGCTTCAGACCAAAGACGCTGCGTCACGTGCTCCCCTCAAACTTATACCCACTCCCAGAATGCTGTGCGGCAGAATCTGCCTTTCTGGGGTAGATACAGGCCTGAGTGTGCCATTGGCTGGGTTTCCTCCATTGCCCAATGAGAACCCTCTCATGGAGCACAGTGGGGAGACTTCCCAATCTCAACAACCACACGGACCATGTGGTCAGAAATGCAAGGGGGTGTTTTTCAAAGAGATTTCTCACCAAAATAAAGCATGGAGACATGGATGATTGAAGGAGTTTGCTTTGAATACTAAAAATAAATTAAATTGTGTTTTTAGTTTGTGATGCTGAGATGCACTGAAGATCCACTTTAATAATATAAAAAAATAGAGTTCATTCAGGTTATGTTATTTGGGCCTATCATATAAAAGGCAAACAATTATTCTAGTTCCTTTAACACACATTCATATTCTTTTGGCATCCTAAATTATATTTTCACCTTGCAGACACATTTACAAAAAATATAATTTTTTGTTAATTTCTGATATTACCTAGATCAGCACTCTATCCTGTATAAAGTATACATTCACAACATTGGTTGAACATTAAGTTAGAAATTAAATCCAAAACCCCATGTAACATAAATTATCTCTGGGTATAATATTATTGGTTTTAGTGAAACTGATTTTACTGTGTTATTATCAAATTCACAGTCAAATTTTACTGTTGTAAAAGGTTAAAGATTAGGATAATAAGTATTTTTTTTGTGCAAGAATTAGTCCATGATACATAAAAGAAAAGATTTTGCAACCCCCAAGAGCCATTCAAAGCCCAATGCACACTTAGAAACCACCAAAAAAGTCCTACGCTCCTCATTCCCTTTTCTTTGGTCCAACCACTGTTTGAAATATCTAACTATACAACTCATTAGCCATCCAAATGCCTTTTTAAAGTTCAGTTTACCTTCCCCCCCATGCTGACCCATTAGATAAACCTTATGTCACAGTGGTACCCTTTACACATATCGTGGTTAGGAATGATCTCTGCAGTAAAAATGATGCTGTTACCAAAAATTATATATCTTTTTAGAATATTACTAATACCGGTACTGACCTACTTTTTGCGTATACTACAGGGCCGAGATACCCACCTTATCTGGGGTGCCGTTTCTTGATTGGGGATTCTGCGCATTTCAAAATATTTTTATGCAATCCAACCGGCCCAACTACTTAAGTATAATGCTACCCAGTATGTACCTCTATGGGTCTGCTTGGAGGTGTAAGACTGTGACCAGCTTTGCGTTGGTAACTTGCTATGGCTTCTGCCGTGGGACCACATAGCACTTAATAACTAGGGATGATCGAACTTTTCAAAAGTTTGGTTCGGCCAGAACATCCGAACTTCCCGAAAGTTCGGCCCGGATTTCAGAACCCCATCGAAATCAATGGGACCCGAACTTCGGTAATCAAAAAACACCATTTTAAAGCCGTAAAACCCAATAAATGTCCCTAAAAAGTGCCTAGGGTTCTGGGTCATGCCCCAGGGACTATGAATCACACAAAAAAAAGTTCTTAAAAATTGTCATTTCTGATAGAGAGCTATCAAAAATTAATTTTTGGAAAAAAAATGAGATTTTTTGATTTTGATTTTGATTTAGTGTCTGGGGGTTCTAAAAAGTGTACCTGTGAAGTTTCAGCTCTGTAGCATGTCCAGAACCATAAAAAAAAAAAAAAAAAAAAGATTGTTTGTATTTTGTCACTTATAGAACAGGGATATGGCTCCGCTCTTTTCACACCTTGCCGGTTTAGTATCAAGCATTTTTTTGGGCATTTTTTGGGGGTTATTGGAGGCAGGCAAAACATCAGAACTTCTGTGTAGGGGTATATATAAACACATACACATTATATTCTCCTGCCCCCTCAATTGGCTTTTACTGATGGTTCTGGTCCAATCACGGGCTTTTAAAGCCCATTTCCTGAACCATTGCATTTTGGTCAGTTCTGGTTGCCGAATTCCGAACTTTTTCAGCAAAAAGTTCTAAATTCGGCCGAACCTCGAACAGCCAATGTTCGGGTCAAACCGATGGTCGACCTGAACCGTTCGATTATCCCTATTAACCACTTGCCGTATATCTACTTGCGGCGGTCAGCCCCTCACAGGCAAAGTGACGTATATAAACGTCACTAGCCTGTGAGGCTCTGGGGAGCGAGCCACGGTCACGGACCCCCCCGATTGTGTGACTCTGCGATCGTCACTGCAGAGGGAGAAAGTCAGGCGGCTAGTGTAAACAAGCCGCCTGTCATTCTCCCCTGTGTAGAAACACTGATCATACGGTTCTACTATGTAGGACCATTGATCATTGTTCCTACAGCTCAAGCCACAGCCAATCACAGTTAGAATCACGCCCCTAGGGACACACACAGCCCCTCCCTCTCAAATAAAGTTAACCCCTTCACTACCAGTGTATTTTTACAGTAACAGTGCATATGTATAGCACTGATTACTGCAGTAATGTCACTGGTCACCCCAAAAGTGTCAAAAATGTCAGTCAGTACCGCAAAAAAAATCGCAGATCTCCGCCATTACGCGTTAAAAAAAACAACAAAAATGACAAAAATCTTTCTTTTTGTTACTAAATAACTTTTGCGAAAACCAATCAAAATACGCTCTTTGCGATTTTTTTTACCAAACATATGTAGCATAAAACAAATTGGCCGAAAATGTTAAAAAAAATTGGATTTTTACATTTTTTGGGGGGGGGGGAATTTCATATAAAAAATGTGAAAAATATTGTTATTTTTTCAAAATTGACACTCTTTTTTTGTCTATAGCGCATGATCAAAAAATCGCACAGGGGATCAAATACCACCAAAAGAAAGCTCTGTTTGTGGGAAAAAAAGGACGTCAAATTCGTTTAGGTACGGCATCGTACGACCGCGCAATTGTCCGTTAAAGTCACGCAGTGCCGAATCACAAAATACCCCCTGGTCAGGAAGGAGGTAAAATCTTCCGGGGCTTAAGTGGTTAATAACCTGATCACCATTCATTACTTATCTGGGATAGATTAAAATGGGCATTGGGTCTGATATCCCTTCATACTCCTATTCTTTTTATCATAACCCAGCATTTTGCTCCCCTTCTTCCTTACATCATTGGTCCTGTCTGCATTTAACGTGATTGTATCAGTTGCTTTCCTCTTCAGGTTACAAATCGCTATGTTTGCAGGAGCAGAACAGATTACCGAATTCCAAGGTGTCTGATACTCTTATGTTAGGCATTTCTATACATTTCATCTCTGCTAAAGTGGATTGTGGTTTAAAGTGAACGTTTAATGGAGACACCGCACCTCTGAATCCCATTATATGAGACTGTAGCCTGGACTGAATGGATGTTTTCCCCTTTGATTACAATCGTGGATTACACACCTGTACTGTTTGTTTCATCCATCCCCATTGGAGGAGAAGGGATCAGCGCCAAACTCCTATATCTATGATTTTCAAGCCCACTTTTTACACTTATCTGGTAAGAGGCCATTATTGTTTTTGCACTGGTGGTCCGTGCACGGTTGGAGGTGAACATCATATGAAGTGTTTATGTTGTAACACAGGAATTATACTTATTGCACTTGCCTTTTTCCGCCGGGTAAGGAGGAATTTCACCAGGTGGAGGGACATTTCAGTTATCCTTTGTTAAATTATTTTCTGGATTTTCTTCACCACCAATATTCACCACTATCCTGAACACTATTGAAGAGGATATATCCTCTCTGTATTTTGGACTGTTGGATCATAATTATTTATTTATTTTGTATTTATTTATTTGTACACATAAATATTGTTGTTTCTTTTGTTTTCGAGCCAAAGTCACCTGCACCAATTTTGATATATATTCCTTTAAAGTGAAGTTCCACCCATTTTTGGAACTTTAGATCTATGTAATCCCCTTTAAAATGGCTTTTACCAATGGAAACTTTTTTTTTTTTTGCTAGTAAATACCTTAACTTCTGCTTTATTCCTCCTCTCCTCACTTCCGGGTCCGATCGGCAACGGCGGGGTGGAGGCGGGGCAGAGAACGGCCTTAATACATTGCATACAATACAACTCAATGAGAGGAGGCGGGGCGAGGGCGGGGCAGAGAACGGCCTGAATACATTGCATACAATACAACTCAATGAGAGGAGGCGGGCGGAGGCGGGGCAGGCACGGCTCAGTACAGCTCAGCTCCTGCGAGATTTCTGGAATAGAATACATCCCAGCACACACTGCGAATTGCCGAATGACGTCATTGCCGATCGGACCCGGAAGTGAGGAGAGGAGGAATAAAGCAGAAATTAAGGTATTTACTAGCAAAAAAAAAAAAAAAAAAGTTTCCATTAGTAAAAGCCGTTTTAAAGGGGATTACATAGATCTATGTATTCCAACCTATTAAAAATGGATGGAACTCCGCTTTAACCCTTTGATTGGTTATTTACACTACTATTTATTTGTCATCAATTGAATGTACAATACAATTTGAAAAGCGCACCAATTTTATTTATCACTTAATTTCCATGCTCTGGGAGCAGCTTTTCACATATCAGCGCACCTTTTTTTTACCAATTTCTATACTACAAATATTTGCTCCCAAGCTGCTATGGACCAGATGACCTGCCTGTGAATTGGTGTTGACATTTACAAGAAAAAAAAATGCCATTTACCAGTCAATTTGGCTTTGGCTTCTTTCATTTTTTTGTTAGTAAACGTAGAGGGATTCACTTGATCTATACCAAAACCTTATCCTAGCTGAGGCTCTGGTATGGATTTCAATGTGGGACCCCACAAAAGAACAAAAATACATCCCAGACCCTTATCCTCCATAAAGGTCTGGTATGGTTTTTAAGGGGAAACCCTAAGCAAAAAACAAGAAAAAAAAAACATGGGGCCTCCACCAAAAACCATACCAGACCATCATCCAACCACACAGGCTGACAGGCCAGCAAAGGAGAGGAGAGCATGTGGCCCGACTAACAGTTGAATGGTTTGGAAGGTTGTACATCACTGGTTGTTAGAATGCCAGTGGCCTCTGGCTCTCCAACAACCAGCCCTAGCAGAAAGCTGTCACATTTGGCAGTGCTAGTAATACTGCTGCTAAATGTTTCACTTCCTGCTACAGTTGGAGGTTTGAACATACATTTATTTTGTCTTTTCACTCAGAACAAACAAAGTTCAAACTGAACATACGTTTAGACAGAACCAGATGTCCATCCCTAGTCTACACCAAGCCGCAGGAGAAAATGAGAAAGGCGCACTTTAAAGTGTACTTTCACTTTTGTATTTATACTTGAGAAATTCCCACTATATGTTTGGTTTGTGTTCCTATCCACATAGCAAACCTAAAAATAATTTAAAGAAAATATTCCTTACCCTTCTAGTTGTTTTTTTGGAGTAGGCTTATACATCGGACTCTACAGGCAGCTTCTTTTGTTAAGTATAGTTTGCAATGGTAGACTGAGCGACAACTTTTTTTTAAAAAGTATATTAACATACCAAGTACCACCCAAACCGTGAGATCTTTTACCCTTTGTTAGGATAGACAGTATACACATCTAGCTTGCAACTGATAATGAAAATTTGTCAGCACAATGCAGACAAGGTTAAATAGAGTAAATATAACTCCACAGCTCTGCTCTTAACATTGAATGGAAGGGGAAAGATAAATAAGATTTTTTAAGTAAGAAAAAAGGTGAATATGTAACAAATATAATGTAGATGTTATTCCAAACTATCTATCTATCTATCTATCTATCTATCTATCTATCTATCTATCTATCTATCTATCTATCTATCTATCTATCTATCTATCTATCTATCTATCTATCTATCTATCTATCTATCTATCTATCTATCTATCTATCTATCTATCTATCTATCTATCTATCTATCTATCTATCTATCTATCTATCTATCTATCTATCTATCTGTCTATCATCTGTCTGTCTGTCTGTCTGTCTGTCTGTCTATCTATCTATCTTCATTTTTCTTCCCTTAATTTTATAATCTAATCTGAATTAACCTCTTTCGTGATTTTGAGGTTACTTATACTGTGGGACAGTTTGTCTACAGTCTGAAAGTGAATGCCTTCTATAGTTTTACTAATATATTCTCTCCGAAAACTTCACTTGTCAACAGTTTTTCATTTTCTAACCTCATCAAACAAAACCCACCTTATTATGTTAAGCTTTAGCATGGATGTTGGGTTACAGTGTGTCTACTTTCTTCAGTAAGTATTTTATGGTCATTTTCTCTTTATAGCCATGTAAATAGAATAAGAGGATATGTACTGTGTGTCCATTTGGCTTGAAGACATTAAAATACATGTTAATAGAAATAATGTATAATATTATTAAAATCCTGTATTATTCTGTAAAAATATAGTTAAGAATGTTACTGAAATGCAAAGTGTAACTAAACCTTACTTTTTTTTTTTTCTCCTTTTAGAGTGGTGAGCGGTTAGATTACCTGCCATGCTTTGTTACTTTGTGTGCTCTCGCTTGGGAATTTTCACCTTGTCTATTTATTCTGGTGATAGGCAAAACAAGAAAAATACTCCATATCTAAAATTGGGAAACCATTGAGTTTTAGTTATTCTTTATCCCTTTATTCCTCTGATAATATTTCAATAGGAAACTAAAAGGTGACATCATGTTACCATTTACTTACAACATGTAAAAACTCCCAAGCAGGTACTTGACATTGAAGTAGCATGCAAAATACGTCAGATCTTTAAGATGTAACATCTGATGTAATATTATTTTAAATTTGTAGCATTGTCCCCGTAGGGCTTGCTGTGTGTTGATTTCTTGGGCCTCCACTTATTACCTATAGACAATCACTTAGGGACAGTTCACTCATCCATCCTTACACCCAGTTGCTCGTTACTCAGTAAACAGTCCAGGGGTTTTGGTTTTATATTTATTGTGGAACTTGGATGGGCGCAGGGAGTAGTGGGATACTCCAACTTGAGCTATTTACAGTTGATAAGGACATTTCTCACGTGGCCTCACCAGGTTATTTGTGGAAGCAGACACACTGCTTTAACCATACTGCCACTTGTATGGAAGAATTAAGTCATCTTGCTCTCTCTAGCAGTAGCAACAAGTCTACTACTTTATCTTCAGGACACTCTCTAGCATGCCCTTGACTGACACCCGTCCACTGACTTTTCTATAGAACGGGTGGCTCTCTCAGAACAGGCCCCATGACACAGATCTGTACTTACTGTAGACAGAATCAGATCCTCTCCAGTGTCTCTCTTCCAGTCAGCTCTGCAGGACATCTGGGTCCAGCTCCTCTGTTATTCCCTGGCCCTCAGGTCCACCACCTGAGGCTGCATGGACGCTTCTACAGAGGAGGGGCGGCTGCCCCCCTCCCTCCGGGACCCCACTCTCCAGCTGAAAGACCCCGAGCACATATGCCCTTGGCATTTATACAGTATACCAGCATGAACCCAGGCACTTTCCTCTGCCAATCACCAAGGCTGTACATATGTACAGGACCATGGGGCATACCCCATATGTGGCCAGTATATACAATAAGATACATGAATTAATATAGATATCTGCTGTACAAAATTTACAAATTCACACAGAGTTTCACCAAGTGCATTATATTAATTGTTGGTGTCAGTGGCAAGAATTATGCCCCATTGTTAGTGTTAGTGGCAGGACAAATGACTCAAGCATTCAAAGGGCCACATCCGTTTGGAGACCACTGCTCCAGACCAATCAACTGGTGTAGACCTAAGCATGTATAACAACAGCCACAAACCTATGAAAGGAGCCGTCAAGTAGCATCACCTGAGCAAAGGGTACGTTTTCTTGCGATAGTAGTGACCTGGCCAAGGAAGGGCTGTGTCGAGTGAGCCATTTGCTGAGCCATTTGCTGTCAAGCAAACAAAGGGCCACATCTGTTTGGAGACCACTGCTCTAGACCAATCAACTAATATAGACCTATGAATGAATAACAACAGCCAAAAACCTGTGAAAGGAGTCATGAAGTGGCATCACCTGAGAAAAGGGTAAGTTTGCTTGTGATAGTAGTGACCTGGCCAAAGAAGGACTGTGTGGAGTAAGTCATTTGCTGAAGCTTGAAATACTGTAGATCCAATCCCTGTCAAGGCTTGTAGGCAGCGTGAGGGTTTTTAAAGTCCTCAAGCTGGTCTTATAAGAGGACTAGTTTCTTTTGGGCTGTCTCTAAGTTCTACTCATGGCCATTGAGGACTGTGGTGGCAACATCGATTCTAGCCTCAATTGAGGCTGGGTAATGGCCTATTTTGCATATCTCTCAACAGAGAGACCCCCTCAGGTGAGAAAGAAGGATGCTGTTGGGTGTAAGCCCAGCACCCGGCTGGACGCCTGCAAAGAGGACTTTGTAGTCTTTGGAGTCCGAAGAGAGCCTGGAAGCTCTCTGGATGAATCTTTATCTTAGTGTGTTAACTTTGTGAATTGAGCCTAATGTATGCAATTCAAAATAGATTAGCTTTTACTAAAACAGAATATCTCCTAAAAGGCCTGCTACAAATTGTTGAGTAAGGTTTATTGTATGAAACTAAGCACTTTTTATGATATAAAGTTTTGTACAGTTTTTCTTTTAAAGATGCAATTTCTTTTTTAATGGTCTATGATTTATGAGGCCAATTATTATCTACATGCAGCCTCTTGTAATAGCTTGAACTAAAGCGAAAGAAGATAGGGACTAAAAGAAAAAAAAATAGCTGGAAGGACAAAGGTGTGTTCCTCCCCTTCTGAAAACACATTTAATCAAGGATTCAATTCTAAATATTTTTATATGACATCATAACATAGAACTCATATTTTTTCTGGCTTGTAATTTCTAAAATATATTTTTTTAAATATGGCATTTAGGCTGAAACTAAAAACCAGGATGCTTAAAATGATGCTTCAAATATTTAATTTAGGTTGATAGGTTAATTTGAGACATGTATATTTATTACATTTCTTGGAATTCTTTTTTCAACTGAGGATACAAAATATGCTTGAAGCAAATGTTTTTCTATCTCACTAATTTATTTTTTTAAATTGGACGTAAAAATAGTTGGCTTTCCTATTTTTTTGCTGGGTTACCTTTTTTTTAAATTTTCAAATTAATTTAGTTCATATGGTAGACGTCTGCCACCTATATCCCATTACTACAAAGTACATGTAGGCTTCTTCTCTGCTACTTGGGTGACATCTGGTGGTAAAGGTTTATAAATATCGTTATTTGTGCAATGTAGGGATAACTTAGATAGGAATGTTTGGCTTAAACAGATGTGTTATGTTTAAAATATAACAGATGCTGTTACATTTTCTTACATATCATTCCTCTGGAATGCGGTCTGGCAACCTTGCCTACGTATTACATACCAAAAGAAAAACACTGCAACCAGTATCTTCACAGAATATTTGTTGTGTTTGTGAGCAATAAGTGCTTTGCACTTTAGTGGTAAACTCATGGATTTTAGCAGGAGAAGTGCCCACTTCTTTAAATATGGAAGGACCACAGAACTTACATATTTAAAATACAATAAATTTTTTTTTTTTTTCTCAGACATCACCCAAAAGATATTTTGCAAAGACTAAAGCAATGTGCACATTGCTCAAAGACTTAAAGCAGTATAAAACCCAAAAATAAAAATTTTTTTTTTACCTATTGACCCTCATTCAGTTAAATGGATCACACTCAGTGGGTGGTACTGCCCGCCAAGTATGACAGGGGATATAATTCTTGCTGTGAAGCAAAGCATTGCAGCCACAGGATGTGAACATCCCCAGCTGCTGCCTCTGCAGCATAAGGGAAATCGGTTTGGGGGTAATAAAAAGATCTGCACAACAGCAGGGTTTTACTGCTCCCCAATTGAAAGTGGGAACTAGCCCTTAGAGGGATGAGTTAAACCAATTATTACCGACAGGGGTGCTTACAATAGTCAGCTTTTATTTACGTAAAACCTTTTTTCCCAAATGAAAACAAAATTGTTCCTGTTCATAGCAGCTTTTTGGGATCAAGTGGTAAACTTCATCTATGGGGTAACACACTGTCATGTTCACAAAGACCCCTCGTACTTCTTTTTGGGTACGATAGTCCGACATATCACCAATATCCAGGACTGCTACTTACTCTTCTCCCTCACTCTTCTCTTACTCTTCTCACTCACATTGGACTCTAATATGTTTGCTAGTAGCTTGTAGGGCTTTATTTAATAAGTGGACAACCTCTACTGCTCCAACGGATGTTAAAATTGAATAAAAACCCTGCTGTGTCGAGTTAAGCTGAATTTTCATCTACAGAAATACAAACATTTATCGACTCCACTTTCTTTAACTCGAAAGTCATATCCCTCTCTACTTCTTTCTGCTACAATAAAGATCTACCATATCTCCACAAACATTTCTACAGTGACGGACTTGAGAAGGTGTGCTTCCCAGCTTGAACACAATTTTATAGTATATCAGTGCTCTACTTGCTAGGCCAATTTTCATCTTGTTTCATGTGCTGAATCGGTTCTAGTCTCCTTGTTTTACCATATTGTTTTCTTTTCCTTGCTTTTTTTAAAATTACTTTATAGTTCTTAGAGCTTTCTCTGAGGGCTCGTTACCTTTTGTTGGGTGGCAATCCCTCTGAGATGATCCATCTATGTCTATTTTCTGTTTAGCTCTTTATTAAAGCGGAGTTCCGGGCACAGATGTTATTTTTTACTAAACATACCCCCGGAACAGTCAGGGCTAGCACATTCCACAATGGCTAGCCTCTGATCTGTCCCGGTTCGCACTTACCTTTTAGAAGAAATACTTACTTATAACATTTCTTCCACAGCGTTTCCATCTCTCTTGTGGGCAGCTGAAGCCGGAGCGGTCCTCTTCTGTGTCTTCTTCCGCGTCTTCTTGTCCCAGAATGCGCCTGCAGCGGCCCCTCTCGTTACTTCCGGTGCGGCGCCGCATTCCTCCACAGCTTCTGGGCATGCCCAGAAGCTGTTTAGCAGGGGAATGCGGCGTCGCCCAGAAATGACGAGCGGGGCCGGTGCCGTCGCATTGATTCCTGGGAGCTATGACGTTCAGCTCCCAGGAATCATAGCGAGACAGGAAGTGACGGGGTGAGCCGCGGCTCCGAGGGAGGAAGTACTCTGAGGTGAGTATCTTCGATCTTCAATTACAAGGTAAGTAAACAAAAAAAAAATAACTATCCAATTCCTTTTCAGGTGAGGTCTACCTAGCGGAGGGGCACAAAAAAAAAATATAATTTTTGTGCCCGGAACTCCGCTTTAATATGAGCTGTTACCTGGCTAGACTATTTGCTGATATCTACATATTTCTCAGCTTTCTCCACCTTCTGGTATTGTTTAGGGGCTGCCACCCCTTCTCCTCGGCTGATCTCCTCACCTGATGTTTCTGTATTTTGTAAAACAAAATAAAATTTATTGTACAAAAAAAAAAAAGAAAGAAAAAAAATGTTTGCTGCTTAAAAAAAACTGCTTAAAAATTACTACCTGGAGTTTGTTTTTATTAAATCTTTTAGTGCATCTTAAATACTCTCTCCCCAGACTGACAATGCTGCTGCCCAAAAATGTCTTTGTTGCTCCTAAAACAGGAAGTGTATTACTGGACAGCAGACACCCTAAGACAGGAAGTATGTTACTGGCCAGATCAACAAGTGAAAATACAGGGAAAAAACCAAATGGGCCGTACACACTATAAGATTTTCTGAAGACTTTTTCCTTTAGACTTACCAAAACCATATAATATGAGGTCAAACCTAAACACTTTTAATTTGTATGCAATCTGGCAGTCCCTTGCACTACATAGAAAAGGTAAATGTGAAGGAAATCTAACCACAAAAGTTGGATAGTGTGTATCCAGCTTAAAGCCTCGTACACACGCGTCGAAAATTGGCAGGGAATTTTTGTCCGACGACTGATCTGCCAATTTTCGGCTTGTTAGTATGATGCTTCCGACAACCGACTCCGACTTTTCGGCCAAAAATAATCTGGTGTGCAGACTATAAAATTTTTGTTGGCCATCAACACATAGGCCGATTTTCATGCAGTCAGATTTAGACAGGGAAAAATCTGATGAGCAAGTCTGGGCATGCTTAGTGAACCGAGCCCAAACTTGCGTTTTGTTCTTGACCAAGGCAAAGAGGGGTTCAATATTGAGCGGGATGTAGTCAGTAAGGGATCTAGTCACCCGAACGCCAAGATGTTTGAATTCCGACACCCGCGACAGGGGGAGCGACGCTTGGTCAGCTGCTGGGGGGAAACTGTCTATAGGAAGGACGAGGGACTTGTCCCAATTGACCGTCAGTCCAGAAAATCTCCCGAACCGCTGTATAATCTCCAGGGCGCACCTCAAAGAGGGTCCGGAGTCTGCCAGGTATAGGATCATGTCGTCCGCGTACAGCCCAACACGTTCCTCAAGGTCCCCACGGCGGAGACCAGTAATGCCTGGGTCCGCCCGGAGGGCCATCGCAAGTGGCTCGACCGCCAGAGCATACAGCAGTGGGGAGATGGGACATCCCTGACGCGTGCCACGAGAAAGAGGAAAGGACCTAGAAGTCCAGCCATTGGCTAGCACCCGGGCCCGAGGTTGGCTATATAATACTGTAAGCCATTTAATGAACTTCGGGCCGAACCCAAATTTGCGGAGACACTGCCACAGATAAGACCACTCGACCGAGTCGAAGGCCTTGGCGGCATCCAAAGTCACAACCACCCTGGTACCGACGCAGTCATGGGGGGCCTGCTTGTTCATGAACAAGCGCCTGGTGTTGAAGGCCGTATTCTTAGCTGGCATGAATCCCGTCTGATCGGGGTGTACCAAGGAGAGGATCACCACATTGAGTCTGAGGGCAAGCACCTTAGCCAGGATTTTAACATCGCACTGTAGCAGTGAGATGGGCCTGAAGGATTCCGGATACCGGGGATCCTTGCCAGGCTTGGGGAGCAAAATGATCAGTGCCTCACGCATCGAGGCGGGTAGAGAGCCCAACTCAAAAGCCGCCTCAAACACCGCAAGCAGACGGGAGGTCAATGACTCCGAATACTGCAAGTAAAACTCGATGGGAAGGCCATCAGATCCAGGCGCCTTAGCCCTAGCAAAACAAGAAATGGCAGATACTATTTCAGTCCGAGAAATCAGGGCCTCAAGTACCGCCACCTGTTCAGGTGTCAGTGTGGGGAACTCCAGGGTATCCAGCAAGCCCGCCAGATCCAACGGGTCATAATTCACCTTAGAGGAATAAACCTCGCTAAAGTACGAAGCAAACAGCTCCGCCACAGCCGCGGGATCCGAGGAGTCCCCCAACACAGAAGGGTGAAGTGTAATCACCACGGGCGGTCTATCGTCCATATGTGCCAAATAGGCAAGCAATTTGCCCGAGCGCTCATCATGTTCATAAATACGTTGTCGGCTGAAAAATAATTTATGATTAGCCCGTTCCTGAAACATATGGTCCAGGGCCCTAGACCTCAGTTTAAGTTGAGAAAGTGCGTCCGGCGTCGGAGAACTGGCATACTCAGCCTCCAGTTCAGTCAATTGACGTTCAGCAGTAAGGAGGTCGGTCCGCGACGCCCTCCGATGTCGAGCTATACGGGACGTCAAAAGTAGACGGGCATGGCCCTTGAAGGCCTCCCACACCGTCAGCACAGAAGCAGTGTCAGAGTTAGAGGTGAAAAAGAAGTCCCATTCCGTCGTCAAGGAGTCAAGGTCCGGAACAGTCTTAAGCCAGAAAGGATTTAAGCGCCAGTGCCTCTGAGGAGGGGCAGTAAACGGGGACAGAACAGTCATATATGGGGCATGATCCGAGAGCAGTCGCGGGCCAAAGCGGGCACTCAGGAGCCTGGGCAGGAGGGCCCGGGAGATCCATATACCATCAATCCTAGACATGGTGGAGTGGGAGGCTGAGAAACACGAGTAGGCCCGTGCAGTGGGATGCAGACACCTCCACGAGTCAAGGAGGTGACAGCTGGATAGCATTCTATGGAAACGGGTGGCCCTATCTGGGTAGGGCGGGGAGCCTGGTGCACCCACCCTATCCAGAGAAGGATTGGCGACTGTATTAAAATCTCCCAACCAGACTGCAGGGACCGAGGGAAATCTCGCCATAAACAGCATGCCCTCAGTCAGAAGGGTAGCACTAAAAGGGGGAGGAAAGTATCATGCTAGGATAAGTATGTCATGCCCCCCTACAGCTCCAGCTACAAATACATATCTACCTAAGGGGTCCGTCACTACCTCCTTCACCGCAAAGGCCACAGACCTAGAGACCAGCAGCGACACACCCCTCGAGTGAGAGGAGTGGGACGCATGAAAGGCCCAGCCAACCCACGGTCTGCGGAGGGCCCCAAGCAGGTTACCCTCAGCATGCCGAAAAAAAGGGGGGGAAGGTATCTGTAAATGTGGTGAAAACAGAGTGCTTCAGGAACCACTTCACAGACCCAAAAAGATGATCAGATATAGACTCCAAAAATTGCACTATGATAGCTGAGTTGCAGTGAAAAAAATATCTGAATTTTATTAAAGCACTTATGCCTGGTGAGTAGACAATGAACATTCATGGACACAATACGATGAAACCGACATGAGTCGGTGAAACGCGTCAGCTTCTTCAGTTGGATCCTATCACTACGACCAACCTCCAAGACGTGTGTAGGTGACCCCCATTGCTCCTGCTTGGCTACGGCTCCCCTGGTTACGCTGCTCGCCGTCATCGGATGTGACGTAAGACCGTCCGCCACGGACCTGTCCGTCACTACCTGCAGTCTCGGCTTGAGCAAGCGCTGAATGGGACTACGCCGCTGGAAGCCTCTACAAGCTGCAGGGTCACCGCTATTCTACACACGGAGGTATGGACTTTTTATTTCACTGATCTAAGGTGTTCATATTCCTCTGTTTGGCAGCACGAAGGACTCTCCTGCCTACTTCCCCATCACCTTTGGGGTATGCAATACCACAACTACATGGCCGACTGGTAATCGTCCTACAGGTGCCCGTGTCCATACACAGAGGAATCTTGCACCCGTTGTTGCTGTATCGGTTCAGATATTGATGGACAATATCATCAAGTGGAGTCTACATCGTTCAGTCAGCTCCAACCCCCCATCCAGCAGTTACTGGCATATTACGTAAATTTCCACCGTTTGGATTAATATTCATTGAAGGGGGTATTCCTTTGGTTCTACTTGCTCGATCCACTCTCTATAGGTGATGACACACCCATTGTGCTACACAATCATCCTGCTATTTTGAACTTCATGGAGTTCCTATTCAGGAACACGGCAGGCAATGTATAATTAGTTAATTGGATGTGGCCTAATACCCTGCAGTTCACCATCAGAACCTTTACTACCAAACATTAATTTCATCATTATGGTCTGTTTGTGATACCATCCACTGTATGTACATGTTTTTATTATTTTAATATGTATTGTGTCCATGAATGTTCATTGTCTACTCACCAGGCATAAGTGCTTTAATAAAATTCAGATATTTTTTTCACTGCAACTCAGCTATCATAGTGCAATTTTTGGAGTCTATATCTGATCATCTTTTTGGGTCTGTGAAGTGGTTCCTGAAGCACTCTGTTTTCACCACATTTACAGATACCTTCCCCCCCTTTTTTTCGGCATGTTCACTTTTGATCAATAGGCACCTTATCAGTCACGTTCCAGCTGAGCGGCCATTTCCCTTCTACTTTTATTGATATTCATCAAGAGGCCTTTACAGGAACCAACCCACCCTCGCTTTTTTATACCCTCAGCATGCGTCTCAACTAGTGCAATGACATCCGCTCTCTGCTCCTTGAGATAGGACATGATAACTGTGCGCTTGACCTTGTCTCGGATGCCCCGCACGTTCCACGTAAGAAAGGTCAGCCCTGCCATATCATCAGAGAGGAGAGAACATGTCGTGGCACAGGATGGGGGCAGCACCCTGGGTCAAACGTGACCCGCACCCGCCGCCCATGACCCAAAGCCCAGGAGTCCAAACATATAGTGTGAGAAGATAGGGCAGTGCAGACACACACCACTGTCCATGACCCGGAGTCCATAAACTTAACTAAACAAAATATAAAAAAGAATGCAGTGCAATCATAAGGCTGTACATAGGATACATAGCAAAACTCAATAAACAAAAACCCCCACCCCCCACCCAGCCCAACACACACCCCAACTTGTGTGAGCATCAATCCCAAAACCAAACAGTTCACGGGCAGCCGTGACCAGCGGCCCCGGGCAGCACCCCCATATAGGGAGGCCCCCCAGAACCAGCCAGCACACCGCTCACCCATGAGGGCGAACAATCTCCAAAGAGGAGCCCCATTGCTGGGGCACAACAGTGAGCACAATTCGTGTGTCCAAAGGTTCATAGTACCCAAGGTGGGCGTAGAGGCCTCCCGGCTAGAAGGCAAAAGAAAAGAAAAATGGGTCCATATCGGTAAAGCAAACGTGGAGAGCAAATAGTATAGGGCAGTCTTCTCAGGGGGTGTGGAGAGGGGAGAAACGTGGGGGAGGACATCAAATGGCTAGAGAGGGACAATAGGACTGGGAAGGGCATCCAGGCAGCTCGAGGTGGGTTGCAAGCCAAAGTCACCAATGGAACAGGAGGCAGTCCGAGTGCCAGCGTGAGTGTCCGTGGTATGAGAGGCAGGGGAGGAAGGAGGGGGGAGAAGGGGCATGAGGGAAGCAACCAGCAGGATAATGCAGGCTAAAGAAAGTACAGTCATCCTAGGCACAAAAGGGGGGTAGGCAGTGGATAGACAACCAACACTCACGGCAGACGATCCAGCCAGGCAATCGCGGCGTCGGGTCCTCAAAAAAGTGTACCCTGTCCTCTCCAACTACTCGAAGCCTGGCAGGGTAGAGCATGGCATATTTGAGGTTGCGGGTCCGAAGGCGCCGTTTCACTTCACCAAACTGGCTGCGCTGTTTCTGGACCTCCGCCGAGAAGTCCGGGAATGCCATAACCTGATGATTGTCCAGCGGGATATTCCCACGTTCCCTGGACAACCTGAGGACAGCATCCCTGTCCCGAAAGTTCATAAATCGGGCGATAAAGACCCGGGGAGGGGCGCCCGGTGGTGGCTTCTTCGCAGGCATGCGATGCGCCCTCTCCACGACAAAAGCCTGAGAGAATGCCTCCCTGCCATAGGACTTAACCAGGAGGTCCTCCAGATACGTAGCAGGGGATGTCCCTTCCACAGCCTCAGGCAGTGCAACAAAACGGATGTTATTACGCCTGGCTCTATTCTCCATATCGTCCTGTTTGTGGAGCAAGTATTGAATGTCTCTGGCAGCTTGCTCAGCAGCATTTTGCATGGGGGGTAAATCATCTTCCACCCTAGAGATCCGTCCCTCCGCCTCCGTCATCCTACCCCGCAGCTTCTGGAAATCCTGCCGCAGCAGGGAAATGTCCACCTTGATTTCTTCAATCTTGGTGGTCAGGGATGCCTTACAGTCCGTTATGGCGGCTAGGATGACCGCTTGGTCCGCGGCCTGCGAGGCTGCAATGGGAGCAGGCTGGGATGATCCGCCATTTTGGGCCGCTCCGCTCCGCTCCGCTGAAGAATGTTCTTCATTCAAGATTTATTTATTTCAGGTACTTATATAGCGCTGTCAATTTACGCAGCGCTTTACATATACATTGTACATTCACATCAGTTCCTGCCCTCAAGGAGCTTACAATCTAAGGTCCCTAACTCACATAAATACACAGTAGGGCCATTTTTTTTATACAGGATCCAATTAACCTAGCAGCATGTCTTTGGAGTGTGGGAGGAAACCGGAGTACCCGGAGGAAACCCACGCAGGCACAGGGAGAACATGCAAACCAGGCAGGTAGTGTCGTGGTTGGGATTCAAACCAGCGACCCTCTTGCTGCTAGGTGAATGTGCTAACTACATAGTCAAACTTTTAAATTGTTTCCTTTCCAGATAAAGCTTTAGTGATTTGTGTAATGTAAATCTTTGTAGTTACTTTGGTGAGACTTATGAGTAAGGTGAATATGGAAGCTGCTAATTTAGAAGATGCTTACATAATTCAGCTGGTGAAAACCCTGCTATATACAGTATACTGGCTGCTTCCCAGAAACAGTTTAGAGAATGGTTTACATAGCTGATTGCAGGGCTGGAAACAGTATTTCCTCTGTTCTATTTTAGGAGTACAGTTCATATAGCTCCTTAGCTATCAATGACAAGTTCAAGACACGTTTCCTTCAAGAAGGTAACCACTGCACGGGTCCCCTTTCAAAACACCAATGGAAATTCTGTACTGAATTTAAGAATGAAACTTGACCTATGTACCTTAATTTGTAATTGAGTCTAAAGATAAACCAAGGGGAATTACTGCTTTTATCCATCTGCCAGTTAAAGGGTACAGTAGTATTAGGTTGAAGGTTTCTCATTTTTTTAAAAGGCAAGTTACCTTAAAAGCACAAAGAATTTATTACATTAAACTTATAACTCTTTGATTTTGCAGGAAAGCCACAGCTGATTAAAATCTAAAAATGAACAAGGTCTTAATTAACCACTTTAGCCCCGGAAGGTTTACCCCCTTCATGGCCAGGCCATTTTTTGCGATACGGCACTGCGTTACTTTAAAGCGGAGTTCCACCCTGGGAAAGTTTTTTTTAATAAAAATACCCCCCGGGACAGTCAGGGATAGTGCATTCCACAATGGCTAGCCTTTGATCTGTCCCAGGTTGCACTTACCTTTTAGAAGAAATACTTACCTTGAAAATTCATTGTCCAGCGCTGCCATCTCAGGTGTGGGCAGCTTGAAGCCAGTGCGATCCTCTTCTGTGTCCTCTTCCGTCTTCTTCGGTCCCACGATGCACTGCACCGGCCCCGCCGTCACTTCCAGTTCCGCAGCGCCATCCCTGCACAGCTTCTGGGCATGCCCAGAAGCTGTTTAGCAAGGTATGACGGCGCCTGCACCGGAACTGACGTCGGGGCCGGTGCAGGCGCATTGATTCCTGGGAGCGATGACGTTCAGCTCCCAGGAATCATTGCAAGCCAGGAAGTGACGAATCGCCGTGGCCGCCGAGGGGAGGAAGAAGGAAGTAAGGTAAGTATATTTTCTTTTAAACAAGGTAAGTAAGAAAAAAAAAAATTGCGATTATCCATTTGTTTTTCAGGTGACCCAGAGCAAGAAGATGGAGGTAAGTATAATTTTAGGGTGGAACTCCGCTTTAACTGACAATTGCGTGAATGTGCGACGCTGTATCCAAATAAAATGAATGTCCTTTTTTTTAGGGATTGACCGGTTATTGGCACAGCCGATATATCGAGGGCCGATATGCACTTTTTCCGATATATCGGAATCGGTCCCGGAGGTTATCCATATTACCGATATTTCGGAAAGTGCTTGTACCGGAGTGATGCCTGCAGCTAGAGGCATCACCCCGGTACTGGCGTCCATAGCCGAGGGTCAGCTGTCTTGCAATGACAACCGATGCGGCTGAGAAACCGCTCGGCTGTCATTACAAGGAGCAGGAGGGGACATCCCCCCCCTTCCCCCACCTTCCGCGTCTCGCCCGGGTCTCCCGTCCCAACGGGAGACCCGGGCAACCAGCCTGCATGGCCGCCGAAGACCCGTTTAAAGCTGCATTCAGCTCTGATCGGGTCTCCATGCAAAAACCCGGAAGTGATGTCATTAAATCACTTCCGGGTACTGGCGCCAGATTAAAAAAAATGACAGCATTCAAAACAGCTTGGCGTTTTGAATGCTTTTAAGTGCAGAACAGGGGTTTGGGGTCTTTTAGACCCCCAGATCCCTCCACAAGAGTACCTAAAACATTTTTTTTTTTAAATGTACAAAAATATTGGCGCATATCGGCCAAAATATCGGTATCAGTATCGGCAACGAAAAACCGATATCGGTCGATCACTACTTTTTTCAACCACAAATAGAACTTTCTTTTGGTGGTATTTGATCACCTCTGTGTTTTTTTTTGGGCTATAAACCAAAAACGACCAACAATTAAAAAAAAAAAAAAAAAAAACAATATTTTTTACTTTTTGCAATAAAACATACCCAATTAAAAAAATGTAGAAAATCAAATTTATTCATCAGTTTAGGCCAATATGTATTCTGCTATATATTTTTGGTAAAGAAAACCCCAATAGGTGTATATTGATTGGTTTGCGCAAAAGTTATAGCGTCAACAAACTATAGGATATTTTAATGGAGCTTCGTTTATTTTTAGTTTTTTTTACTAATAATGGGGGCGATCAGTGATTTTAAGCGGGATTGCGACATTGCGGCAGACAAATTGGACACCTTACTGACACTTTTGACACTTTTTTGAAGACAAGTGACACTAATACAGTGATCAGTGCTTACAAAATGCGCTGTCACTGTATTAATGATACTGGCAGGGAAGGGGTTAACATCAGGGGCGATCAAAATGTTAAGGCCATGTTCACACCTGAGCATATTTTAGCTCATAAAACGCTCATCTCTGAAGTCTCAAAATGCCCAACAAGCAAAATCCCATTCATTTCAATGGCCCCGGTTCACATATGAGCGTTTTGTCTCCTGAAGCAAAACGCCTGAAGCTCAAAAAAGTACATGAGCTTCTTTTTTGGCAGATTACAAGCGTTTTTGTTAGATGTCAATGCCTGCCTCCAAACACCTGCAAAAAACGCCTGAAAAAAGCCCAAAAAAACGCCTGAAAAAAAGCCAAAAAAAACCTCCTGAAAACAATATGCTCAGGTGTGAATGGAGCCTAAGTGTGCTCGTAGGGAGTGTTTTTTAACTGCGTGGGTGGCTTAACAGGAGGAAGACAAAGATCCCAGTCTGAAAAAAGCCTGAAAAAACGCCTGAAAACAATACGCTCAGGTGTGAATGGAGCCTAAGTGTGCTCCTAGGGAGTGTTTTTTTAACTGGAGGAAGACAGAGATTCCTGTTTCTGCTTAGAAACACAAGATCTCCATCTTCCTCTCAGATAGAATGGCAGACTGCCTTGTTTACATAGGCAGACCACTGTGCTACCTCTCCTGTGAACAATCAGCGGGTCCCAGCAGACATTGTATCTGCCGGACCCGCTGATTGGCTCCCGCTGTGACCAATCACAGCAAAAGTGGGTTGCCGGCAGTGCGCGCGCGCCCCAGATCCTTTGCGTGAAATCACGTACAAGTAGGGCTGTCTTGCTACTGTATATCTCCGTGGGGGAGTCTATAAGAGGTTAACTAAAGGCAAATAGGCTGTTCACTTTGTCAGGAAATTCCCCTTGGTTTAGTGAATGTGGAGAAATTAAACCAATCATGTGCCACGAAAACAGAAAAAAAATGTTTTTGCTTCAACATGATTGGAAGATGGAAGTCAGCAGTGTCACCTCATTCAGCTTATTTGACTTTATTAAAGTCTTACAACACAAGTGGACTAAACCTCCCGGCAAGTTCAGTGCATTACCCATGAGACTATAATGCTTTCATTAGGTATGACCATGTCTTATAATGACAATTTTATTTATAATGACAAGACAAAGTGCATTGTGTGTAAGAAATAAATATTACACATCTTCTACTCTTCATGCAGACAAACTGCTGTCAAAAATACATTTTTTTTTTCTCTTTTAAAATGAACTAACATTTTTGAGAGTTTCAGATCATTCATCACACTTGGAATGCCTTCCTGTTTTCCTGTGGTATTACCCCCCTCTGCCAAAACATCTCTTTTTTCAATTTAGATGCCTACTTCATTATAAATGTACATTCAGTTTGTGAGTTTCTCTGTCCATTCTCCAAATTTGGAACTCATCATGTTTTTCTGTGGTGTTGATGCACCTTGTCAAAGAGATCTATTTCATGAAGGGATTTGTTCTTCAGTCTTACATCTTAAATCACTTTTCTTCTGGTCTCTATGGGTGAACTTTAATACCATGTGTGTTGTTGAACCGTGTAAAAAGATCTTTCTTCTTCCTGAATAGATTTCTATTTTTTCCCATATTTATTCAGAAGTAAATTTTACTTTTTGGAAGTCCTATGTGAGGAACTTTGCCCACAGTCTTCCTTCCTGTAGTTTGTTCCCAAATACAGCTATTTCTTCTGCCCCGAAATAAAAAAAAAAAAAAAAAAAGTCAAAATATTATTTTTCTGAATATTATCAACAAGTGTTCAGCTTTGTATAGGACCAAAGTAAAACATTCAGTTTAGGAATGTTGATAGCATGTACTGACCCTATGATCCCCAGATGGTACTTCCAGGAAAATCACTACCCCTACTTAAAGCCGATCAACAAGATATACTATTACTCCCCCCCCCCCCCCAATTAAAGTAAAAAATATTGTTTTTTTTTTTTTTTTAATTGTCTGTATTTTTTTTTTGTTTGTTTATAGCGCAAAAAAAAAAAAAAACAACCTGATAGAATACCTTTGGGATGAATTAAAGTGGAGACTGCGAGCCAGTCCTTCTCCACAATCAGTGCCTAACCTCACCAATGCACTTCTGGAAGAATGGCAAAACATTCCCAATGAAACTCTCCTAAACCTTGTGGACAGCCTTCCCAGAAGAGTTGAAGCTTTATATATATATATATGGAATATTATTAAATACAGTTGTTTTCCGTGGTCTTCGGGGTCTTTTGGGGTTGCTGAGCTCACCGGTGCGTTCTTTCTTTTTAAGGATGTTCCAAACAGTTGATTTTGCCACACATAATGTTTTTGCTATCTCTCTGATGGGCTTGTTTTGTTTTTTCAGCCTAATGATGGCTTGCTTCACTGATAGTGACAGCTCTTTGGATCTCATATTGAGAGTTGACAGCAACAGATTCCAAATGCAAATAGCACACTTGAAATGAACTCTGGACCTTTTATCTGCTCCTTGTAAATGGGATAATGAGGGAATAACACACACCTGGCCATGGAACAGCTGAGCAGCCAATTGTCCCAATACTTTTGGTCCCTTAAAAAGTGGGAGGCATATATACAAACTGTTGTAATTCCTACACCTTTCACCTGATTTGGATGTAAATACCCTCAAATTAAAGCTGAAAGTCTGCAGTTAAAGCACATCTTGTTTGTTTCATTTCAAATCCATTGTGGTGGTGTATAGAGCCAAAAAGATTAGAATTGTGTTGATGTCCCAATATTTATGGACCTGACTGTATGGTGTCCTGGTGAGGAAAGATTGAAAGATTACATCACAATAAAAAGTTAAAATCCTACAGAGGAGGGTTGGTTAACTATAGCCTATAGTACCATCTGTTGTGAGTGAGTTTGGCTGTATAAACATAAACACAATAATAATAATATTCCAAAGTGTAGAAACAATATAAACATAAAAATAATAATTATATCCCAAAGTATAGAAGTCCACAGATCCTTCAATTCATAAAGCAGGTAATACTGGAGATAGGTGCCCTGGCTGGAAGCAACTCCATTCTATCCTACTGCTGCATAGGGATGATCGAACTTTTAAAAAGTTTGGTTCGACCAGAACACCAGAACTTCCAGAAAGTTTGGCTCGGATTTCAGAACCCCATTGAAATCAATGGGACCCGAACTTTGGTAATCAAAAAACAGCATTTTGAAGCCTTAAAACCCAATAAATGCCCCTAAAAAGTGCCTAGGGTTCTGGGTCATGCCCCAGAGACTATTAATCACACAAAAAAAAGTTCTTAAAAATTGTCATTTTTGATAGAGAGCCAATTATTGAAAAATTTATTGAAAAAAAAAAAAAAAGAGATTTCTTTGGATTTAGTGTCTGGGGGGTCTAAAAAGTGTACCTGTGAAGATTCATCTCTGAAGCACGTCCTGAACCAGAAAAAAAAGATTGTTTGTATTAGAACAGGGATATGGCTCCGCTATTTTCACACCTTGCCGGTTTTGTAGCAAGCGTTTTTTTTGGGCATTTTTTGGGGGTTATTGGAGGCAGGCATAACATCAGAACTTCTGTGTAGGGGTATATATTCACACACACTTATATGTATATATACACATACACATATATAGGTGTGAAAGTAGCAGAACACTATGCTTGCGCTAATGAAATAATTAACACCCATATGGCTTCTCTCCTTTCACACCTATATATGTGTATGTGTATACATACATATAAGTGTGTGTGTGTATATATACCCCTATACAGAAGTTCAGATGTTTTGCCTGCCTCCAAAGACCCACAAAAAATGCCCAAAAAAAACGGCTGCAATAACACACCTGGGCAATTTTTTTGGCGCAGGCGTTTTTTTTGGGCATTTTTTGTGGGTCTTTGGAGGCAGGCAAAACATCTGAACTTCTGTATAGGGGTATATACACACACACTTATATGTATTTATACATATACACATATATAGATGTGATAGGAGTGGAGCCATATTGGTGTTAATTATTTCATTAGCGCAAGCATAGTGTTCTGCTACTTTCACACCTATATATGTGTATGTGTATATATACATACATGTGTGTGTATATATACCCCTATACAGAAATTCAGATGTTTTGCCTGCCTCCAAAGACCCCTAAAAAATGCCCAAAAAAACGCCTGCGCCAAAAAAAAAAAACGCCCAGGTGTGTTATTGCAGGCATTTTTTTTTGGGCATTTTTTTGGGGTCTTTGGAGGCAGGCAAAACATCTGAACTTCTGTATAGGGGTATATATAGACAAACATGTATGTATATATACACCTACACATATATAGGTGTGAAAATAGCAGAACACTATGCTTGCGCTAATGAAATAATTAACAGGCATATGGCTCCGCTCCTATCACACCTATATATGTGTATGTGTATATATACATACATGTGTGTGTATATATACCCCTATACAGAAGATCAGATGTTTTGCCTGCCTCCAAAGACCCCAAAAAAATGCCCAAAAAAACGCCTGCAATAACACACCTGGGAGTTTTTTTTTTTGGCGCAGGCTTTTTTTTGGGCATTTTTTTGGGGTCTTTGGAGGCAGGCAAAACATCTGAACTTCTGTATAGGGGTATATATACACACACACATATATGTATTATACACATACACATATATAGGTGTGATAGGAGCGGAGCCATATTTGTGTTAATTATTTCATTAGCGCAAGCATAGTGTTCTGATACTTTCACACCTATATATGTGTATGTGTATATATACATACATGTGTGTGTATATATACCCCTATACAGAAGTTCAGATGTTTTGCCTGCCTCCAAACACCCCCAAAAAATGCCCAAAAAAACGCCTGCGCCAAAAAAAAAAAAAAACGCCCAGGTGTGTTATTGCAGGCGTTTTTTTGGGGCATTTTTTGGGGTCTTTGGAGGCAGGCAAAACATCTGAACTTCTGTATAGGGGTATATATACACACACATGTATGTATATATACACCTACACATATATAGGTGTGAAAATAGCAGAACACTATGCTTGCGCTAATGAAATAATTAACAGGCATATGGCTCCGCTCCTATCACACCTATATATGTGTATGTGTATATATACATACATGTGTGTGTATATATACCCCTATACAGATGTTCAGATGTTTTGCCTGCCTCCAAAGACCCCAAAAAAATGCCCAAAAAAAACGCCTGCGCCAAAAAAAAAACGCCCAGGTGTGTTATTGCAGGTGTTTTTTTTGGGCATTTTTTTGGGGTCTTTGGAGGCAGGCAAAACATCTGAACTTGTGTATAGGGGTATATATAGACAAACATGTATGTATATATACACCTACACATATATAGGTGTGAAAATAGCAGAACACTATGCTTGCGCTAATGAAATAATTAACAGGCATATGGCTCCGCTCCTATCACACCTATATATGTGTATGTGTATATATACATACATGTGTGTGTATATGTACCCCTATACAGAAGTTCAGATGTTTTGCCTACCTCCATAGACCCCAATTGCCGAATTCTGAACTTTTTCAGCAAAAAGTTCGGAAATTCGGACGAATTTCGAACACCCAATGTTCGGGTCTAACCAATGGTCGACCCGAACCGTTCGATCATCCCTACTGCTGCACACAGAAACAACACTGTACCTACCTGCATTACACTGATAGGTGTTTCTATCAAAACCTATCTGTCTGTAGGACAGCTGTGTATGATTGCAGTCTTCCTTTAAGTCAGGTACTCTTCCCCAATACCCTGCTGACCTTTAAATGCCTGAATGCAGGCAATATACACTATGTTTACTATAAAACATTTCTTTATTAAAAAAATGTTGTAATAAATAAAATCCCTAAAATGATTATTTTAATATTGTTTAATAGCTGTTAATTCATCAATTCTTAGCAGTTAGGTGGCATTGAGTGTTTTGATAATAAAATGTTCCACTGGAAGTATATTTTCTGCTCTTTAAATCTTGAGAAGATAGTTTTTAGGCTAATAATGTACGTAATAATGTACGTAAAGGATGTTTCTTCCTGATGCTAATCAATGCTACAGAAAAGAAGATCAGGCATGCCTGAAGTTTTTCTTTTACTTTAACTATTTGCTCTTTAGCACCACACCACAATATCTTTAGATGCTAATTCAGTCAGACACCCCTTAATAGTGTTTTTTCTTTTTTTAAAGATAATTGGCAGACAAATCACTACTATGTGCTTACCCATTTGGGATTAAAACATGACAGTTTCCTGCCAATGGTTGTTAAGAAATCAGCAGGTGCTCACACTCATTGTGTTTTCAGCAACCAGTGATATCATTTGGACCCATTCATTTGCTGGACATGCAAACAAATGGGGCAAAGATAGCACTGACATTATTGTCCAAATATGGTCATATCCATATTTAGTCATGGACATCACTTTGAATAATCTGCACCTTTGCATTTAGTGACAGGGACCAGGAGATGTCATTCACAATGACTGTATTGATGGAATCAGCTTTGCCTATCAGTTAGCAGGAATTATTTATTTTATACATGTCATGGGTGTCACTCATCATGTTTGATTTCAATCTGCATCACTGGACAATGTGATTGACAATGGATTTAAATGATTTTGGGGGTTTTATTTATTTATTTATTTTTTTAATGAAGGACTTGTCAAAAAGTGTGCAACTGTTAATATTTACTTTTTTTTGTGAATGAGTAGGGGCATGTGTATGGGGTCCCCCTTTAACATCTATATCAGACCCTCATCTAGGATAAGGGTCTGGTATGAATAAAGAGAATCCACAGCGGCTTTGTTTACAAACAAAAGTAAGTGGCCAATAGCTGTTATTTACCAGCAAGTTAAAGTGATTGTAAACCATCACCTTGTAAAACAACCTATTCCATTTAGTGTCGGTTCACACTACTGCGGGTGCGCTGATCGCATGTAATTCGGAGCGCACTGCTCCTTCATTACATGCGATCTCCTGTGCGGATGCGAATTCAGCCATACACTTTGTTTTGCTGAAATTCGCACTGCACCCGCACAAAAGACACACAGGACCCTTTTTTTCAGCCGCATCAGGATCGGATCGCACAGTGGTTCACACTTGTGCGATCCGATCCTGTGCGAACTGTCAGATCGCACTGCGATATGCAATCAAACTGGGGGGTGTCGTTAACATTTAATTGACACCCCTGCGTATCGCATATGGCAGTGTGAACTGCCTTTTGTGAGGATGCGATGCGGGAACAGGCTGCAAATTAGGCACTAAGTTTCTGTGATGCGGGAATACTGCGAATATACAGAGTGTTCCTGCATCGCATCCGCACCTCTGGCAGTTCACACTGCCATATGCGATACGCTGGGGGTGTCAATTAAAGTTAACGACACCCCTAGAAAAGATCGCATATCGCAGTGTGATCTGAAAGTTCACACAGAATCAGATCGCATTAGTGTGAACCACCATGCGATCTGATTCTGCTGCGGACCAAAAAAAGGGTCCTGTGTGAGTTAGGTGCAATTGCGGTGCGAATTCAGCCATACAAATTGTATGGCTGAATTTGCACCGCACAGAGATCGCATGTAATTTTAGGAGCAGTGCGCTCCGAATTACATGCGATCTCTGTGATCGCAGAAATGTAAACCGGCACTTAAAATAGAAATAAAAGGCAATATATATATATAGATACAAAAAATTCTAGTAGCGCAAAAAAGAATGATAAGCTCACTCCCCAATCACATTCACTGAAAACTTGTAAAGACTGTAGACATAAATATAAAAAATATATATAAAAAATAGTCCCAGCATGAATCAGTCCACCAAAGCAGCGTTGAAAAACATATGACAAATAGCGATATTCACACTGATGTATCCCTTGAAAGATCCTAATCGGTGCAGAAATAAAGGATCACCTTGACCACCACCACTGTGCTCTGAAGGGGGGAAGGTAATGCACACTCACCGACTTCACTGGCCCAGTGATTCTCACCACTGAGCAAACAAGCCACAATACAGCCACTACCACTCGGGCTTCCGGATTGGGACCAATCAGACCAATGACAGGCTCTGCTGCATCCACTTGGGGTTCCGGGATGGGGCCGATAATGGGATGACATCAGTTGAATATTCGCATGACCGGAGGTGTATACCCATCGGGACCCGTATCCTGACTCCACGCCGCGGATCGCGCCTTCCGGGTGCTCACTCTCCTCGTACACTCTGACTTGGTTACGCCGCCTGGCCACGCCCCGACGCGTTTCGTACTTCCGACTTCCTCACGGGGGCGTGGCCACGGCGGTAAGGCAGCAAACTAAATACCTACGACTCTCCGCCCATCCGGGCGGGGCCGTGGTGTACGCAATTTGTCAATGGCTGAGCACTTCCTGTTCCGGACGGACACCAATAGACGCGGTTGCCTAGCAACCCCGACTCCCGTGAATCTTGGTCAAATCTTTCTCATGCCCGCTCCCAGTACCATATTAAGAGACTACAATGTGCCTCGTAAAGCTATCAAGCTAAAAATCATGGTACCACGGGTAATGAGGCGTCTCACTATGAACAGGAGGAATGCATACCGCCATAGATTGTGCTGCATTCAATAATTCCTAATTGTGCCATATAGTGAATCATAATAAATGCACACATCCTTAAGCAATAATATTAGCACCACTGTTGTCATTGTACCTCAATCCAACAAGAAATACTAATAAAATTAAAATAAAATAGAATAAAAATACACCTCAAAAGGTGATCAATATAATATATACTAATACATCATATATCACGTGTAAAATATATACTACAGTGAGTACAGTAGAACCGAGATCATCAAAAACAGTACAGAAATAACTCAGAAAACCTTTCAAAATTATTTAAAAATATTAAAAATATTATTAAAAATAATTTTAAATATATATAAACCAAAAAATAACTACTTAATAAAATTAGTTACGAATCACTTATAAAGCAATTTAAGTCCAATTCGATGTTTAGGCCAATCGGGCTGAGAGATTGAGTCATATATATCCATTTAGTTTCACACTTGGATAGCTCTCTCACCCAATTGGCCCCCCTCCAGGATGGCGTGACACGTTCTATGCCCCAGAACTGTAGGCAACTAGGGTCACGTTGGTGGTGTGACCGAAAATGAGCCGGCACACTGTGTTCTTTTTTGCCTTTAATGATGTTAGAAATATGCTCACCAACCCTTATACTCAGGGTGCGTTTTGTGCGGCCTATATATATCAGTTTGCAAGGACACATTAATGCGTAAACCACATGAGTGGTATCGCATGTGATTAGATGTTTAACATCAAACTCCTTATCAATGGCCTGCACATAGAAGGAATCCCGTCTTCTTAGGTTCATGGTAGTGAAGGAACACGTCCTGCACCTCCCACACATATGGAACCCTCGCTGACCTGGGAAAAAGGAGGTATTTGGTGCATCAAGCACCTTTTTTACAACCCTATCCCCGAAATTCGGGGCTTTCCGATATATAAAATTAGGGACCTCCGGCAGAACAGGGCCCAATGTGGTGTCCATACGCAGAATGTGCCAATGTGATTTAAATATGGCCTCTACTTTTTTGTAATCCTCGGAGTAATCGGATAAGAAGCTCCATTGCCTGTCATCCGACTCACCCCGGGACCCTGTACTATTCTGCAGGCATGTGGACCTGGGGATCTCTAGAATATTCTTTATCTCCCTATCCAAAATCTCTTCTTTATAACCTTTTTGGACAAATCTATCCTTCAGTACACCTGCCTGAGATACAAAGTCCTCATCACGCGTGCAATTGCGTCTCACCCGCATGAATTGCCCGCGTGGGATGTTGCGTAGCCAGTTTGGGTGATGGCCACTCTGAATTGATAGATAGCTATTTCTGTCAGTAGTTTTAAAAAAGACAGTTGTAGTTAGCTTCCCTAATATTTTTTTAATATTCACATCCAAGAAATGGATTTCAGATTGACTCCAATGGAAATCCAATTGGATGTTATTGGGGTTGTTGTTCAGATGACTCATGAACTCGATCAAAGACTCCTCCGTATCGTTCCAGATAAATATAATATCATCAATAAATCTCCTATAGTAGAGGAGGGACGGCCTCTCTCTACTAAAGATGTACTTATCTTCCCATTCTGCCATAAAGAGGTTGGCGAGGCTGGGAGCGAACTTCGCTCCCATAGCCACGCCCCTCTTCTGGCTATAGAAATTTTGCTGATACCAAAAGTAGTTATGCCCCAGACAAAAGTCTAGGGCATTACGGATAAATACCTTTTGGTCAAATGGCAGGTCATCACGTTTGCTCAAAGCCCAGTTCAATGCTAATAGGGCATCATCATGTTGGATGATGGTATAGAGGGACGACACGTCCGCCGTCACTAGAAAGGCGGACGAGTCGTCCCCCAAGACCACATCATCCAAAGACATGAGCAAGTCCTTGGTATCCTTCAAAAAAGCCTTAGTGCTCCTCACACTAGGCTGTAGAAAGGTATCCAAGTATTGACCCAGTCTTGCACATACTGACCCAATACCGTTTACTATTGGACGTGGCGGTGGGCACTCAGTGTCTTTGTGGACCTTTGGGAGTGTGTACACTATGGGTATGCGGCAGGCACTAGGTGTCAAAAAGTTTTTCTCCTTCTTGGTTAAAACATGCTTAGTGTAGCCTTGCTGCACCAAGGTTTTCAGATCCGTTACAAAATCCCCTGTCGGATCCTTAGACAATAACTTATATGTTGTCCTGTCCGCCAGCATCTCCCGTAGTTGATTATGGTACATCCCCTGGTCCATTATGACTACTCCTCCTCCCTTGTCTGCCGGTCGGATAATGATATCCTTCCGTTCTTCAAGGGCGTCGAGGCCTTCCTGTATGTGCATACTCCTTCTTTTCACTGAATGGTCAATAGGCATTGTTTGGAGATCCCTCAGTACCAAATTTCTGAACACCTCCACTGATTGGTTGTTCCTTACTGGGGGATTCCAAATTGATTTGTTCCGCAAACCACTATTAACCATACCAGTGGCATTGGTATTGCTTACAGATGTAATGGGATTATTGATAAGGTATTTTTTGATGTTTACTTTGCGTATAAACTTATGGGTATCAATATACGTATTAAATTTATTGATGGTACGTCTTGGAGCACACTTGAGGCCTTGGTCGAGAATATATAACTCTTTATCAGATAAACTAACTGAGCTGATATTATAAATCCCCTGACCTATCATTCCCGTCTTCTTTTTCTTGAGCTGGATCCGTCTTCCTGCTCTAACTCCTCGTTGGGGTTTGTGTTTTGATTTTGATTGATGTTTCCACGGTATTCTCCCTGGTAACCTCGGGTTTGAGGCCGACGTCGACCTCTCCCCCTCCCCCTGCCCCTCCCTAAAAAAGGTTGGTTCCGTGGGGTTTCTCCTGCATTATCACCCAACCCACTTAGTGGTTGGTAGTGATTGTAGGTGTTAACTTGGTTACCATGGAAGTTACCTCTAGTGTTGCCCCTATTACTACGGCTTCTCCCTCTCTCCTTATTTTGTCCCCTGATAGGGGGACCTGTCCAACGTTGTACACCAAGGGGAGTTCCCGTTTGTGGCCAAGTTCTACCATTCGTAGTAGGGGTTCTAGGTTCCTCCGACCGCGAAGGGTTAACAGAGGGACCCGCAGACGGCTCTCTCATAGGAACCGGAGGAGTAGACTTAGTACTTCCTGCAACATTTAAATCAGCTTGCCAGCAGTATACCTGGTTGGATTTAAAATCTTTTAAATCCCTGTTGAATTTTTTGACTTTTTTCTGTTGTGTTTCCTTGTCAACCTTATCTAATTTGGACTTAGTTCTCTCGTTAAACTCTTTAATCTCTGTTGTTTCCTGAACTTTCTCTATTTTTTTCTGTAATTCTATAATTTGGTTATTAATAATCTCCATTTTTCTTTTTTTCCTTTTAAGGATTAGGGTTTGTAAACCTATACCTGCTTGGTGAAAAAAAGAGTACCACTCTTTAATGGACTCTTCATCCGTGAGACCATCCTGGGGGGCAACATCCCATCTTAGACCCCTACTGATCAAACCCTCCGAGAGGTAAAATTCGATGGTATTGATGTCCCACCAGGTTCTCACTTGCTTTTCTAATGTGAAAGCTAGAGTTTTCAGGGTAGATGAAATATCCTCGTCAGGTGTTGCCACCTGATTGGCACTAAAAATATTCTTAAGATCCAATTGTCTGGACCCCAAGAACTTTATAGCGTCCATAGCAGCTGGGTAAGAAAAAATGTATATAGATAGCTTACACACAACCCGGAACCAACACTAGTTTGCAAGCAACCAAGCGCTTAGAGAGGATAACTACCTCTAATATAGTGTGATAACAAATGCTGCTACTTGATAAAATAACATGAAATAAGAGAATATATGTAAATACAAGCAATATGTAGATACAAAAAATTCTAGTAGCGCAAAAAAGAATGATAAGCTCACTCCCCAATCACATTCACTGAAAACTTGTAAAGACTGTAGACATAAATATAAAAAATATATATAAAAAATAGTCCCAGCATGAATCAGTCCACCAAAGCAGCGTTGAAAAACATATGACAAATAGCGATATTCACACTGATGTATCCCTTGAAAGATCCTAATCGGTGCAGAAATAAAGGATCACCTTGACCACCACCACTGTGCTCTGAAGGGGGGAAGGTAATGCACACTCACCGACTTCACTGGCCCAGTGATTCTCACCACTGAGCAAACAAGCCACAATACAGCCACTACCACTCGGGCTTCCGGATTGGGACCAATCAGACCAATGACAGGCTCTGCTGCATCCACTTGGGGTTCCGGGATGGGGCCGATAATGGGATGACATCAGTTGAATATTCGCATGACCGGAGGTGTATACCCATCGGGACCCGTATCCTGACTCCACGCCGCGGATCGCGCCTTCCGGGTGCTCACTCTCCTCGTACACTCTGACTTGGTTACGCCGCCTGGCCACGCCCCGACGCGTTTCGTACTTCCGACTTCCTCACGGGGGCGTGGCCACGGCGGTAAGGCAGCAAACTAAATACCTACGACTCTCCGCCCATCCGGGCGGGGCCGTGGTGTACGCAATTTGTCAATGGCTGAGCACTTCCTGTTCCGGACGGACACCAATAGACGCGGTTGCCTAGCAACCCCGACTCCCGTGAATCTTGGTCAAATCTTTCTCATGCCCGCTCCCAGTACCATATTAAGAGACTACAATGTGCCTCGTAAAGCTATCAAGCTAAAAATCATGGTACCACGGGTAATGAGGCGTCTCACTATGAACAGGAGGAATGCATACCGCCATAGATTGTGCTGCATTCAATAATTCCTAATTGTGCCATATAGTGAATCATAATAAATGCACACATCCTTAAGCAATAATATTAGCACCACTGTTGTCATTGTACCTCAATCCAACAAGAAATACTAATAAAATTAAAATAAAATAGAATAAAAATACACCTCAAAAGGTGATCAATATAATATATACTAATACATCATATATCACGTGTAAAATATATACTACAGTGAATACAGTAGAACCGAGATCATCAAAAACAGTACAGAAATAACTCAGAAAACCTTTCAAAATTATTTAAAAATATTAAAAATATTATTAAAAATAATTTTAAAATATATATAAACCAAAAAATAACTACTTAATAAAATTAGTTACGAATCACTTATAAAGCAATTTAAGTCCAATTCGATGTTTAGGCCAATCGGGCTGAGAGATTGAGTCATATATATCCATTTAGTTTCACACTTGGATAGCTCTCTCACCCAATTGGCCCCCCTCCAGGATGGCGTGACACGTTCTATGCCCCAGAACTGTAGGCAACTAGGGTCACGTTGGTGGTGTGACCGAAAATGAGCCGGCACACTGTGTTCTTTTTTGCCTTTAATGATGTTAGAAATATGCTCACCAACCCTTATACTCAGGGTGCGTTTTGTGCGGCCTATATATATCAGTTTGCAAGGACACATTAATGCGTAAACCACATGAGTGGTATCGCATGTGATTAGATGTTTAACATCAAACTCCTTTTGATTGGGTGAGAGAGCTATCCAAGTGTGAAACTAAATGGATATATATGACTCAATCTCTCAGCCCGATTGGCCTAAACATCGAATTGGACTTAAATTGCTTTATAAGTGATTCGTAACTAATTTTATTAAGTAGTTATTTTTTGGTTTATATATATTTTAAAATTATTTTTAATAATATTTTTAATATTTTTAAATAATTTTGAAAGGTTTTCTGAGTTATTTCTGTACTGTTTTTGATGATCTCGGTTCTACTGTATTCACTGTAGTATATATTTTACACGTGATATATGATGTATTAGTATATATTATATTGATCACCTTTTGAGGTGTATTTTTATTCTATTTTATTTTAATTTTATTAGTATTTCTTGTTGGATTGAGGTACAATGACAACAGTGGTGCTAATATTATTGCTTAAGGATGTGTGCATTTATTATGATTCACTATATGGCACAATTAGGAATTATTGAATGCAGCACAATCTATGGCGGTATGCATTCCTCCTGTTCATAGTGAGACGCCTCATTACCCGTGGTACCATGATTTTTAGCTTGATAGCTTTACGAGGCACATTGTAGTCTCTTAATATGGTACTGGGAGCGGGCATGAGAAAGATTTGACCAAGATTCACGGGAGTCGGGGTTGCTAGGCAACCGCGTCTATTGGTGTCCGTCCGGAACAGGAAGTGCTCAGCCATTGACAAATTGCGTACACCACGGCCCCGCCCGGATGGGCGGAGAGTCGTAGGTATTTAGTTTGCTGCCTTACCGCCGTGGCCACGCCCCCGTGAGGAAGTCGGAAGTACGAAACGCGTCGGGGCGTGGCCAGGCGGCGTAACCAAGTCAGAGTGTACGAGGAGAGTGAGCACCCGGAAGGCGCGATCCGCGGCGTGGAGTCAGGATACGGGTCCCGATGGGTATACACCTCCGGTCATGCGAATATTCAACTGATGTCATCCCATTATCGGCCCCATCCCGGAACCCCAAGTGGATGCAGCAGAGCCTGTCATTGGTCTGATTGGTCCCAATCCGGAAGCCCGAGTGGTAGTGGCTGTATTGTGGCTTGTTTGCTCAGTGGTGAGAATCACTGGGCCAGTGAAGTCGGTGAGTGTGCATTACCTTCCCCCCTTCAGAGCACAGTGGTGGTGGTCAAGGTGATCCTTTATTTCTGCACCGATTAGGATCTTTCAAGGGATACATCAGTGTGAATATCGCTATTTGTCATATGTTTTTCAACGCTGCTTTGGTGGACTGATTCATGCTGGGACTATTTTTTATATATATTTTTTATATTTATGTCTACAGTCTTTACAAGTTTTCAGTGAATGTGATTGGGGAGTGAGCTTATCATTCTTTTTTGCGCTACTAGAATTTTTTGTATCTACATATTGCTTGTATTTACATATATTCTCTTATTTCATGTTATTTTATCAAGTAGCAGCATTTGTTATCACACTATATTAGAGGTAGTTATCCTCTCTAAGCGCTTGGTTGCTTGCAAACTAGTGTTGGTTCCGGGTTGTGTGTAAGCTATCTAAATATATATATATATATATATATATATATATATATATATATATATATACAAAGTATATATACATATATACATATATATACACACAGCACACTGAGCTTCCCAGTGAATGGCTGTGCAGTGGGGGGCAGTATAAGTCTGATTATTGGAGGAGAGTACACTGAGTTCCCAGCATAGCTAGAGAGCTGATCACAGTGTCTTTTCCTGCTTAGTGTGGTCAGTTTTTATTAGAAAAGCAGAGGAACTGGCAGGAACACCAGGGATTTCACAAAAATGAAGTAATACAAAGAGAACAGGATACTTTCTCATACAAGTACATGGTACAGCAGGCACATATCAGGAATATGAAGTGGAGTAACAAACCACTTTTATTCTGTCAGTATCAATTATGCTGCAGTGGGTAGTATACATCCTACAGATGTGCCACTTCAAATGCAGGTTAAGGGTGATACTAGACATGTTATGTAAGAATAACATGTTATTTAAGAATTAAATTAAAAATAGCTGCTTCCTGCCAAACTGAATATTTAGCCGACCTGTAGGCACTGAAAGCTTTGGTATTTTTTATTCAACACAAACTCTTTTATTTTATACAAAAACAGGGGTTATATTGTTATATTGTGTTTGTGTGCATAAAAATGTATTTAAGTTATTTTTTCCCAAATATATAGAATAGCTAAACAGTGGCACAACATAAAAAGTTGCATGTTTTGATTCTTCTTCATCCCTGCGTTTAGGAAATATATAATATTTGGGGGTCATAAAAAATTATTTCTAGACAATAATGAAGATTTTAACGTGTGCAAAAAATAATACATGCTCTAGAGGGGACGCAATAAAATAACATGCTTGGGGGTTGCCCTGAACCTGCCTGTGAAGTGGTCCATATGTATGCTGTATGTAACCTAATGCCAATTAAATTACAGTTCTGACTTCTTTATTCTGTTTTTAAATAAAGCGGCTCCAGATTGCCTTCAGCTATCTATACAAGATTCTTATACTAGTTAAGGGTCTGGTGTAGGCATTAATGTAGGTCCCACAGAAAATAAAAAGATGTGGGGACCCTCTTGAATTTAATTTCCCCCTTCTGAATCAGACTAAACCACATGCCTTCAACATGGTAAGAGTATCTTGCCATAATAATGAGGACAAGGTCCTCTTCCCCATAACCCTAGCCCAGTGTTTGTAGGGGTCTGTATATTGGGGGCCTTTTAGAATCTTGAAGCCCTCTTAAAAAAATAAAAGGGGTCCCCAAGATACCACCTTCCTTCATGAATGGTTGTAGTATACATAGTAGGACCTCTACTCATTCATTAAAAAAAGTAAGCAGTAAATAATGGCACTTACCTTTTGACAGGTCCCTTATTAAAGAACATTAAAAAAAAGTCCAATACTGTTAATCCATCTTCAGTCATCTTGTCTAGTGATGCAGATCTCCATTAATCATGATGAACAATGCCTAAATCCCGTTAAAACAAAAACTGCTGAGACCTGCACAACCTTTCTGCTGCTTTTTGCTACACTTGCTGACTGGTAATTTCCCCACTGAAAGTTCAAATGCCCACAAAGGGGCAAAGGTAGTTTCTGAAATCAGTGGCCAAATATGGACATTGCCCTATTTGGTCACTGGCCATGGCCATGGCCATATTCTATTTCAATGTTTTTATTAAGGTTGTAGGAAAAAAAGAGAAAGTATATAACTCATATCCAAACAATAATATCAAGATATAGATAAGATAAAGTCCCACAATGCAGGTGGGTGATTTCAGTATATCAATGGCAAGCATTATCAGCAAACTAACGTATCATCAAATCAACTACTACCAATAGTTAGACACAAAAACTTGTCTGTCGGACAAAATTTAACCACCCTATCAGGGCGCTTTGAAAGCCCGCACAGGGGAATTGAAAAAAAAAAAACAAATAGCTCAGCATCTCTTTAACCCACTGGCCAGCCGACGTGGGTCACTAATGCTTCCAAAAACTCTGTACCAAATAGCAAATATGGAAACCATATAGGTCTAAATTAGAAAAGAGAAAGAGGAGAATGAAAAGAAAGAAAACAATGGGGGGGGGGGGGGAGGTCCCTCAAAGAGTTCACTGCCCCGATCTGCACTCTTCAAGTGCCTGGGGGTTGAAGGTATTTAACCGACTGCCGCATGACTATTTACTGCAGCGGTCAACCCCGTACAGGTAAAGTGATGTAGTACTACGTTGCTAGCCTGAGAGCCTCTAGGGGGCGAGCGCGCGCCGCCGGAGGCGCACTCCCACCCCCGCTCGTTTCCTAACAAGTCTGCGCGTGTGACCGGTGAACCCGATGTCCGCCGGTCACTCGCAATCTCCCCGTGGAGAGGGAGAGAGGCAGGCGGCTGATGTAAACAAAGCCGCCTGTCATTCTCCCTGATCTAACTGCCTAGATCATACGATCCTGCTATGTAGGATCGTATGTCTCTGTGGTTATATCACTAGCCGCACCCCTTTACAGTTAGAAGCACGCCCCTAGGGACACACTTAACCCCTGCATCACCAATAAAGTTAACCCCTTTCCCTGCCAGTGTCATTTTTACAGTAACAGTGCATATGTATAGCACTGATTACTACAGTAATGTCACTGGTACTCCCAAAAGTTTCAAAAATGTCAGTCAAGGGTCCGATCTGTCCGCCGCAATGTCGCAGTCCCGCAAACAAAAATCGCAGATCGCCGCCATTACTCGTTAAAAAAAAAACACCAAAAATGACAGAAATCTTTCCCTTAAGCCCCGTACACACGTACCGATCGTCGGCCGACGGAACGTCCTACAAATGTTCGCGGCTGGTGTGTTTGTTGTTTGTCTGTTGAAAAGTGCTCCAAACTTGCCCAGGACATTTGTCTTCCGACAGAAAATGACGTCAGTACGTTCCACGCACGTTCGCCGCTACAAAAGAGGAAGTGAGTGTTTGGCCGTGACCCTTCTGGGCATCTCGCGCTGATTTCGGTAGCATTTGTTTGGTTGACGACATTTCGCTATTTTCCGAGACATCGTTCGAGAATTTATTATGGCGACCGTGAATTCGTCCGTTGCTGTCGTTAGTGTTGGAGTTTTGGCTCTGAGACGACGTACGAGCAATAGGAAGAAGAAGCGGACCTCCTGGACGAAAAATTGGTTGCTTAACCGTGATCAATTTTCTCATATGTCCTTGCTGAGGGAGCTCCAGGAAAATAATCCTGATGACTTCAGGAATTATTTGAGGATGACGGATCCCATCTTTTACCGTCTTCTTGCCCTGGTGTCCCCCTATATTCTGAAGCAGGATACTTGTATGCGGCTTGCAATTACTCCTGAGCAAAGGTTAATTGCGACGTTGAGGTATCTTGCAACAGGGAGAAGCCTGCAGGATCTGAAGTTCACCACAGGCATCTCCCCCCAAGCACTTGGAGTCATCATCCCTGAGACCTGCTCTGCCATCATCAAGGTCTTGCAGAAGGACTATATCAAGGTATGTTTTATTTTTTACATTACATGTATTACTAGTTTCACCTGAATTATGATGTTTTTGGATGTACAGCAATTGACACAGGCCATTATTTGTAAACTACCCTCTGTCCGCATGCACATAGTAGTAAAGATGTAGATTATCTTTAACCATTTGTAAAATTACCCACTAACCACCCCACCATTCTCTCCTATGTGTCCCTAAACGCATTGCCTGTTAACAGTATTTTGAATTTGGGTCATTTTATTGCTTTCCCTCAAACAATTATTCCTTGGCCAATGTTTTAGTACCTAGTTAATGATTTATCTAAAATACATCAGTCCATCCATTCCCACCTATGATTCTGTATGTTTATGTAATGATGTTAAAACCTTCACTGACCACAAGCCCTAATTGATGTATAAATGCCCAGTTTTACTTACCCATCCCCCCACCCACATGCTAAATCTCAAAGTCAGCATATACCAAAGCTCAAGTTCAGAGGTCTTCAAACTATGGCCCACCAGTTGTTCACGAACTTCAATTTCCATCATGCCTAGTCATGTCTGTGAATGTGAGAGAATTACAAGGCCTCATGGGATGTGTAGTTCTGCAACAGCTGGAGGGCCGTAGTTTGTAAATCTCAGCTCTAGCTGGTGAGTATAATGGGCCATACACACTAGAAGATTGTCAGAACAATTTATCCTTCCGATTTACCAAAACCAAATAATATGAGGTCCAACAAACACTTTCAAATCCTATGCAATCTGGTAGGCCCTTGCACTACATAGAAAAGTTAAATCTGCACGAAAAAGTCTTCAGAGAATCTTCTAGTGTGTATGGCCCTTTACAATATAAGAACAATAGGAGGTTGAAAATAAATGTATGTAGATGTTACATCCCCATATCCAAACCTTTGCCTTCCTGTTGTATATTTTTTTAGCAAGTTGCATAAGCATTTAACAGACAACTGTGTGTGTAATTAATAATGTGATGTGCTCAAGCACTAATTTTTTTTTTTTTTTTTTTATTTTTTCCCCACAGTTTCCTTCAAACGCAGAGCAATGGCTGGAGATTTCTGATCAATTTCTGGAGAAGTGGAATTTTCCCAATTGTGGGGGTGCTATTGATGGGAAGCACGTCCGCATTGTCCCCCCTCCGAATTCCGGCACATTTTATTATAATTATAAAGGTTTTTTTAGTATAGTCATGCTAGCCATAGTTAATGCAAACTATGAGTTTATTTTTTTGGATATTGGCAAAAATGGCCGCAATTCGGATGGGGGAGTTATTGATCAGACGGAGTTCGCTCGTCGTCTAAAGAACGGCACTCTGAACCTGCCATCCAGGGAGCAAACTGTTGAGGGTATGAGCTTTGTGTTTATCGCAGATGAGGCTTTTGCGCTTGGGGAGCATCTCATGAAGCCCTACCCTCAGAGGAACCTCACCCCAGACCAAAGGATTTACAACTACCGGTTGTCCAGAGCTCGCAGAGTTGTGGAGAATGCCTTCGGGATAATGGCCAACCGGTTCCGGATATTCCTGACGTCCATAAACCTGGCACTGTACAAAGTGGATAATGTGGTCTTGTGTTGCTGCATTTTGCACAACTTCCTACGCAGGAATGCACAAAATTATGTCTTGCAGCAACTGGATACTGACCCTGCTATGCCAGGTACAAGTGGAGAGGCCCAACCTTCTAACCAAGTGGAGTCCATGACGTCAATGGAAGTTGGACGGTCAGCATTGGCATCACACAGGGCCCGTCAGATCCGCCAGGAATATCTGGACTATTTCGTGGGGAGAGGAGCTGTGTCCTGGCAGCAATCACTGTCACAAACACATTAATCTTGTTAAAGATTGGACACACAAGATAAATGTCAGAGATATATTATTTTTCAACACATTAAACAAAAATTGCAATGATTCTGTATTGTGGATTATAATCATTTGGGCACATATGCCAAACACAATTATTTGGGTTAATCATGTGTTATATATGTGTGACTTTGGAAGGGTTAATACATTCATCAGTGTGTTTCTTGACTGTAGTCTCTCACCAGCTGATCCAAAGTGATGATGGCCATGTGTTATTTTTTAGCCAGTGGTGTAAATACAAGGGCCTTCTGCACCCCACAAAATGTACACAAACCCTGTCACATTGAGAACTAGGTCACACCCAAGGTTCATCTAATGTCACCTTATATTGGTGTTCATTGTCCAGAAGTTGCCCATACTATATATTTCAGATAATACATTAGGGTATTAACAAAGTACCTACACCTGTTATGTTGTGTTCATTTATGACATCCTTCTCACTGCCCACCAATGTTAGGATATGTCAGTGTTATGTGAAACTTGATCATTGTTCATCTCAAAGTGTTATATATATACAGGTAATGGAAAGTGAACTAGAGCAACGAACAAGCAATACACTATAGATTACACTGATCTCCCTACACTGATTGCTACTGGCAATATCAATGCCATATTGAATCCTAGGACTGCTAGTACCTTGAGTGTTGAGTCACACTTATGCGATGCGGGAAGTCTGCGACTTTGCAGCCTTCCAGCATTGCATAAGGGTGACCCGCCACTTACTTTTTCCACAGGATTGTATTCCACAAGTGTTAAGCACTGTGCGATCCAATCCAGATACATCAGAAATAAAGGGTCATGTGCGACTTGTATGCGTGTTCAGTGCGAATGTAGCCATACAAAGTGTATGTCTCAATTCACACTGCACATCTGATGGCATGTAATATCGTAGCGCACTGCTCCTTTATTACATGCGATCAGATGTTCATGCGAAAATCAGCTATACAGTTTGTATGGCTCAATTCGCACTGCACTCGCACAAAAGTCGCACATGATGCATTTATTCAGCCGCATCAGGATAGGATCGCACAGTCGTTCAAACTTGTGTGCTCCGATCCTGTGTGAAATGTCAGATCGCACTGTGATATGCGTTAAAACTGGGGGTATCTTTAACATTTCATTGACACCTCCAGCAACTTGCATATGGCAGTGTCCAAAATGCTTTCATTAACATGTAAGTATGTGAATAGGACAGCCATCATACATTTAGTGCTTCTTTACACAGCTTTAGACCTCGACCCCCCAACGAAAGTCTAATAAAGAATTGAACACACATTGTTGAATGTAAAAATGTTTTAGTATCAAACATTCACAGGGTTAGGGTTAGGGTTAGGGTTAGGGTTAGGGTTAGGGTTAGGGTTAGGGTTAGGGTTAGGGTTAGGGTTAGGGTTAGGGTGTTGGAAAGTGCTTTTCCCAAACTTGGGTACACTCTTTAACATCTGAGTGTCATAAAACTGGCCTAAAATATTATATAAAAATGGGAACATCCCAATACAAACTGTAAAAAATTTTATAATAATTATTTTTAAAATTTGGCAAGCATGTCCACAAAATCACGCATCTTTCCTTGCAATGCCGTTGCAGTCTCTTTTATTTGCTCGAGGTCTGAGCAGCATTGAAGAGCCTCACGGGTCAATTTGGCCAATGTGCAAGTGTGTAATACATGATCTGGAAAATAAAATACAACGGAGTCAATGTGAATCACCTACATGAGGTCATAATATAGAAACATTTGGTGTGCAGGTAATCTTTAAATTCCTCTCGAGTTAATACCTACCCTGTTCTTATGCTCTTTTGCCCTAGGCTCTTCATCTTCCTCCTGACCTCTTCCAATGCTGTTGCTGATGATTCTGCCGGTCTCCTGAGCTTACTATATATTCATTAGGGGTGTGAACGCATGATGACGTCATTGTGAGGGCATGGTTGTAATGTATATATATTAAGATGCAGAGACCAGAGACGGGCAGAATGCACGGCAACAGCATTGGAGGAGGACAGGAGGAAGAAGAAGAGCCTAGGGCAAAAGAGCAGACAACATAAGAGCAGAAGATTGGACAGCAGAAGACTGGAGAGGAGAAGATCCAAAGAGCAGAGTGGAGAAGACCGGATGAAGATCTTTAAGAACATTTCATAAACGTCTCCTGTCGTTATTCACATACACTTCCATTTATGTGGTTAATGTGTAGGGGTACTATGTACCCCATACCCATTCACATAGTGATTGGGGTCTGGGATCTGGGGGCCACCCTTTGTTAAAGGTTGCTTCCAAAGTCCTAGGAACCCCCTGGCCGCATGACCCCCCAAAACCACCAGACAGGGTTGTGGGGATGAGGCTCTTGTCCTCCTCTACATGGGAGTAAGGTGCTTTTGGGTGTGCGGTGCAGAGGCCCCCTGGCCCAAAGCAACAAAACCCCCCCATGTTGAGGGCATGTGTCCTGCTGTGGTCCAGGGGGTGTTTGGTCCGCTTGCTCGTTCTCTTTCCTGGCCTGACAAGCTGCATGCTTGTATAAGGGTCTGGTAGGGGTTTTGGGGGTAACCCACGCTGTCTTTTTGTTGTGGGCATACCCTCAAACTCAATACCACACACAAAAGGCCTGGTTGTGAACTTGGGGGGACACCCACGGTGGGTTCTTCAATTTTTTGGTGTAGTTCCCCCTCAAAAATCTTCACAACGCAAGTGGCCCCGCAAGTCAGAGCATCCTGATCCGACTTACGGTGCGACTTCCATTCAAATAAAGAGGCTCCCATAGGGAACTAGTGTTGTAAATTGGAGGCTAAAAATAACACTGATAAAAATCATTCTGAAAAAACCTACGTGGGCACACAATTGGCTCTTGGACACTTGGTCCTGGTTCCTCCACAGTTTCTGAACTGGCTTCCATGCTGCTTGGCACGTTGCCAGGAGATCGGGCTTCTGACCTGGCTGGGGATGCCACATCCTGGCATGATGCAACATCTGCAATGTAAATTTGTAAGGGAATACAAGAATATAAGGTTAAACAATCATTGCAAATACACATATTTCTATGATCCCACTACACAAAAATCTGTGACTACCAACCTTCTTGTTGCTCTGGTGTCTGGTCACTTGTAGGCTCCACCAGGATTATTTCCGGCATAATGTCTTCATCTACATAATACAAAACATTGGCCATATCATAAAAGTCACAAGAGGTACATTTGTTAGGACATGGTGCCCTGCTTGATAGCTCTTTTAGTAACAAATATGAAGACATGTACATGGTTATCTACGAAAAATATGGTACATTAATGTTTGACAGTGCATAGGAACCAATTACCTTTAGTGGAATCTGTGCCACCTTCTGTGCCCATGTCCTCCTCTTCTTCCTCCACTGCAGATGGAGCTGCCAAACCTCTCCTCCTCCTTTCCCACTGTTTGGCACGGAGTTTACGTTTTTCTCCTATTTAAAGGTTTGAATAATAATCTGTGATTAATAGGAATGTTTGCTGAGAAGATTCGTGCAGGAAAGAACGTTCGTTGCAACACAATACATATATTTTTCACTATGGCTTCCTGACTTTTAATGTCATATACTAAAACATCAACAATAGATCGATCAAATCACGACATGACAACTAAAATGAGTAATCTAACTTTTTACATAGACATTATAATCTAGACATGTTAATACAACATACACAAAATTATAAAAAACATATTGCATGATTAAAAAAATAAAGAAAAAATAAAACTTACTTTTTTTCAAAATCCGATGGATTTGGGAAAGCTGATCCTGCTCACGGTGTTTGAGGTCAGACCATCGTTTCCTAATCTGATCTTTCGATCGCTCGACACCGAATTTTCTGACCAAACAGGCCACCACCTTGTCCATGATGCCATCTTTCCTGGCATTGGGCCGCTCGTAATTTGCCAACTTTCCATCGTAATCCATTTTTTCTAAAATGGAGACCATCTCCACCATTTCTGGCTTTGACATGGGTGTAGCCCTTGATTTTCGGGTGGCCCAATCACTTCGGCCCCCACTAATTGAGCTCCCAGATTGTTGAGACATGGTTCCTAATTAAACAATTATTATTCCACTGCCTCAGGTGTGAGTGTCGCATGTAGGCCTGATCTTCGGCACGTACACACCCCTGCACAAGCCCGCCACTGGAGGAGGAGTTGACGCCTGCGCTGTATTTAAAGGACGCCAGATCGTTCGGCCGACGATTCGCTAGCGGACATATCGAGAGTTGGAGCACGATCGAGCGGCGAATCACGACTTTTCCCCACAAACAAAGGTACGACTCTTTTAATAGAAAGTGTGTGTTTTGGGCCCTATACAGCTTTTATTAGGAATATCTTTATTATGTGCCAAAATACATGCTATTTTAATATGTTTTGTGTTGTGTTGTGTCTTGCAGGCATATACTGTCCTGCAATATGGTGGACAATTTCACCACCCACAACTTTTTAATAAGTTTTATTGATGAGTTCAGGCAACTGCCGTGTTTGTGGCAAGTGAAGTCCGCGGATTATAAAAATCGAAAACTCCGAAAACAGGCCATGGAACATTTGGTGGCCTTCTACAAGCCCGTCTATCCTGGGGCAAATTTTGAGTATATACGCAAAAAAATAAACAGTATTCGTACTGCCTACAGGCGGGAGTTAAAAAAAATAGAGGAGTCCACCCAGTCTGGAGCAGGGGCACGGAATGTACATGTACCACGGCTGTGGTACTATGATAACATGCGGTTCCTGGCAGACACCTTGGAATCCAGGCCGTCAATTTCTACACTGCCTTCTACATCGGCAGAGGGCTCAGTGTCGGTAGATCCAAGCCAGGATGAGGATTTCCTGGAGGAGAGTTTTACTCAGGTATGGCATTTCACAATATATTGTCTGCTAAAATGTAATCATGTAACAAAATTATAAGCTAAACCATAATTGACCCTTTAGGTAAACGGGCATAGCAAGGGGTTGGCATGACAGGCAACCGCCAGGGGCGCAGGCCAAGGGGGGTGGGTCACAAAAACATTGGCATTGTTTTATTGTTTATTTTAACAATCCACTCAGCCTGCACACCCCAGAACCCCCAGTTTGCAGGCGGATTCATGCAGGTGTAAAACATTGAGAGCTGCTTCATGCAGGTGTAAAACATTGAGAGCTGCTTCATGCAGGTGTAAAACATTGAGAGCAGCTGAGCCAAAAGACCAGGAGACTGAGACTGCCTCTCACTGCATCCCCAGCACCCCTCCGGTCTTACAAACACTGCTGCATCCCCAGCACACCTCTGATCCTTAGAAACACTGCTGTAGCCTCAGCATTCCTCTGGCTCAACCTTTTTTAATACAAAACTAACAGCTCCTGCAAATGATACATCCATCCTTGCTTCCATGTCTCTGGTCTCTCACTCTGGTTCAGCAAGGCAGGTGGCTTCCTTATTCCTGTTTCCCTGCACTGCTTCACCCTCAATGCCCTACATCAAGCCCTCTGCAAGTTCAGGCCCCTCTCTCTCTGCAACCCCCTCCTCTCTCTCTCACACCCCCTCTTTCTCTCCCTCTCTCTATCTCTCAACCCTCTCTTTCTTTTTCACACCTGAGACAATGATTGCCCACTAGAGAGCTCTACACTGGGCAAACAAGGGGCAAATTAGAAACTTTTAATGCCCTTTAATTTTTTTTTGGGGGGGTGGGTTACAGTTTTCCATTGATCTTGGGGGGGGGGGGGGTTGTTGCCAAATACAGCTCCTCAACAAGGGCACTGGAGACCCTAGATATGCCACTGTATGTAAAGTCTGCTATTTGTTCACAATAATATAACAAACATGACTTTTTATATACACTATAACATTCTAATCAATTGTTCATTTCATCAACAGGGAAGTGTCACTGAGGAGGAGCCAGGTTGCAGCCAGGAGCCTGGGGAGCCTGTGGAGCCTGAGGAGCCTGCGGAACTCTTTCCACCACCACCTCCTCCTGCCAAACGGAGGCAAAAGAGGAAACACATAGACGACATCACAGATGAATTCATACAGGAGGCCACCATAGCCCTCCGTAGGAAACCGGAGGCAAATGAGTCCTTCGGGAATATGACTGCCAAAATCCTGGATAAGGTGGACCTCAGGCAGTGTCAGTATGCCAGAAAAATTATTCTGGATGTGCTGCAAAACGCTGAAAACGGCATACTTAATGAGCACAGCCATGCATGCCAGGAGCACCCGTGCCCTCCACCTCCACCTCCACCTCCACCTCCACAACACCCACCACCTCGCCAAATGCCACATGGCCAGTGGCAATATGGCCAGCAGGATCCAAACCTGCCCTCATGGCAACCTGATTATAGCTATCACCAACTTTAATTTTTGTAACCCCCTATTATTTACTTTACCCCTGTTTGCCAGTTTCTAGTTTAATTTTGTCCAAATGGACCTTTTTTATGTTTAGTTTATTATACGGAAAGTATTGATGTTTGCTTTTTTTTTTTTTTGCTGAGATCCAAAAAATAAAGAAAATTGAAAATAAAAAATGGCCTATCTGAATTTGTTAACATGTTTAATATTGTGCATAACCTGAAAAATATGTTTTAGACATTAATTCATAAAAGAATAAAGGGTCATATCAATAGTTAGATCTTTGGTGTGAAAATACAAAAATAATGGTGAAGAGTTCAAATTATTTAATTCTAAAATTTGATAGAACAGATAGAATAGACAAACATTATCTTCATCATAACAGAACACATGCCTTTTTATTAGAAAAGTATGGCATTATGAGCAGCATCTTCCTTCTTCTCACATTTATCAAGATGAGCATGTGCTCCGCATTTCACCTATTTCTTGGACTTCCGCGAGCCGAAAGTTCTTTCTGAATAAAATGTTGAGTTTACTAGAGAAAATTCTTCCGGGAACTCATTTGGTTTGATCATGCGTGTTGGGATTTGTAGCTGTGTGTCGGCAGAATTGCGTACTGACAGGCGAACAATCGTCCGTTCTGGTGTCGGCATACAAATATTTTCATGTTTGCAAGAAAGACTTTTGTCCGCGGATTGTGCGCAGACATCTGTCGGAGGCACCATACTAACACGCGTACAATCGGCAGATCCTTCGTCCACCGACGTTTGTATGCCGACGATCGGTACGTGTGTACGGGGCTTTAGTTAGTAAACGCAATAGCTTTTGTGCAAACCAATCAAAATACACTTATTGCAATTTTTTTTACCAAGCATATGTAGCAGAAAACAAATTGGCCTAAAATGTTGAAAAATTTAGATTTTTACATTTTTTGGGGGGAATTTCATATAAAAAATTTGAAAAATATTGTTATTTTTTCAAAATTGTCACTATTTTTTTTGTTTATAGAGCAAAAAAGAAAAAATTGCACAGGTGATCAAATACCACCAAAAGAAAGCTCTGTTTGTGGGGAAAAAAGGACGTCAATTTCATTTGGGTACAGCGTCACACAACTGCGCAATTGTCCGTTAAAGTCACGCAGTGCCGAATCTCAAAATAGGGCCTGGTCAGGAAGGGGGTAAAATCTTCTGGGGCTTAAGTGGTTAAGCCAGCTTTTCATGTAACATGAACTATGTCAGCTTATGTTTCCTGACTGCCAAATCTACTACCGGTTTCTTCCAGGCAGTTGCTATAGCTATAAGATCTATCTAAAATAGATAAGAGTCTGAGTGTGTTTGGGGACTTCAGCTACTAACTAATTGAGGATGAGGATGGCCAATCTGGGGTTCTTTACTATGTTTACATGTGTCACCAAATAGATCAGCATATGAACTCACCCAGAACCTACGAAGATTAGCACATAACCACCAGGTATGAAACATCGTGCTGGGCTGACCACATCCCCTAAAGCACAAGGAGGAAAAACCCAGATACATTTTGTAAAGAGAATCTGGGACCGCCATGGCCATAATCTGTCAGAGATGTCAGCCATCAATCCCCAACCCCTTTGTTTACATTTCAGCTGTTAGTGGGGAATACCCAACTGACAGTATACTCACCAAGGTGGATGAATCAAGGTTGTTAGGAAGCCAGCGACTGTGGCTCTCTAACAACGAGGCACCCTGGGGAAGTTGTTAGATTTAGAAACAGTAGTAATACTGCTGCTAAATATGACTTTTTCTTTCAGCTAAAACTTTATGGCTTGATGAGTAGTCAAACGCTCTAAATTTTAACTTAACATGGGTTTTGCTGGGTGATATAATGTGAAGTTGCAGTGACAGGCTAAATTCCCAAAAATTGATTATTATTATTAATATACAGGATTTATATAGCGCCGACAGTTTGCGCAGCACTTTACAATGTGAGGGAAGACAATACAGTTACAATACAATTCAATACAGGAGGATTTAGAGGGCCCTGCTCGTTAGAGCTTACAATCTAGAAGGGAGGTATTAGCCATTTCAATTCCATTTGCTATTTTATCTCGTGATCATTTTCTCCTAAAATGATCAACTTACAAACATAAATTTAATATTGGTGTGGCTTATTTTTTTGCATGAAATAAACACTCTTACGAAGATCGTTATTTTATCTCACATGTCATTGAGCTAAAATGTATGTATTACTTGCCATTACGATAGTTATTTATAGTCATACAAATGTTAGTCTTCAGCTCTCATTGGTCATGGGGGGAGTGCAAACATAATTTTCCATCTTAATTCAATGCAAAGCATCCAAATGCCGCTGAGCCCAGAATCACATGTAAGCAACAGGTTTTTTGAACAGTGTTTTTAATGTTCATTGTGCTTGCTGTTGCCAAGTGCCTAATTAAGTTGAGAAAGTTCCTGTTACCATATGTTTAAAAGGCCAGGGACAGAATCCAATGCAAGAATGCTTTACATGGCTAACCAGGCATAGTCTGGATTCATGTGACTGAACACATTATCATCAAAGCATCCTTGCCAGAACTTCTGAACACTGACACATCACACCTGTCATATGCTGCTTTGGAAACCTATGTGAAATTTAAGTCTCCCTAACAGACTTTCCAGGGAATTAGACATGCCAGCAATGCTCTAGCCTGTTTGCTTTGTCAGTATAAGAACAATAGAGGTCTGTCTAAGCCCTCCTTTTACCCTACAGGGTACAATGCACTTTGTGAAGGAAGTTTACTGAACCAACATATTCTGCATTCTAAAGGAATATGGGACTCTGGTTCTAGGTAGTTTAAACTCATTGTTTAAATGAGAAGAAATGCACAAATGTCACCTAAAATATATGTTATATTTTATTTGTTTAGGTATAATCATTTTATCAATAAGGTTTAGGGCCTGTGAATGTTTAAAAATATTTTTTTTGTTTATTCTCAATTAGTAAAATTTTTAAAAAATATTATATATGTAAATAAACAGTGTGACAGTGAGTGTGCCTGCCATTATTTACATAGGTTGAAAATGGACACAGGACTCTCAAAGAATCCGTTTGAGAAGCACCAGCAGATGTTTTGTGAGCAGAAAAAAAGGGCTGGAGCTTGAAGGTTCTAAACAGTATTTGGTGGGACAGAGCCATCTGTCCTGTGTCCGGGCTTTTGCCTGCAGCCTGTGTATGTGCACAGGCGGTCAGGTGTGTTATAAGCTAAATCTAAGCATATCTCAGAGCAGTTACTGCCATTTAGAGACAGACCCCCATCAGGAGACCTGGTTGTTTCTGTCAGAGACTGCATCCTTGGTGAGGGGGGACTTCCTGCCCGAGGAACTGGGAAGGTCAGAGCGGTTATGTGGACCTGCGAGACCAAGAGAGGCTCTGGAAGGCTAGGAAAGCCAAGGCAGCTAGTGGGTCCAGGCTGGAGGAAGTCTGGAAGTTACATTGTTACATAGTTTGTGAGGTTGAAAAAAGACATCAGTCCATCCAGTTCAACCTATGATGTGTGTGTGTGTTTGCTGTTAATCGTACATTGTATACCCCTGTATGTTGTGGTCTTTAAGGTGCCCATCTAATAGTTTTTTTAAACTATCCATGCTCCCTGCTGATACCACTGCTTGTGGAAGAGAATTCCACCTCCCCACTGCTCTGACAGTAAAGAACCCCTTACATATTTTAAGGTTAAACCGTTTTCCACTAGTTTTAGTGAGTGGCCATGTGTCTTATTGTATTCCCTTTCTCTGAAAAGTTTGTTCCTTATGCTAAGGTCGTCACCAGTACAGTATTTGTACATTGATATCATACCCCCTCTCAAGTATCTCTTCTCGAGAGAGTAAGTTCAGTGCTTGAAGTCTTTCCTCATAGCTGATGTCCTCCATTCCCCTAATTATTTTTGTTGCCCTTCTCTGGCCTCTCTCCAGTTCCAGCACATCCAAGTCTTGGAGGGAGTGAGCAACCCGGGGAGGGGGATCTGGAGAAACATAGTTGGATGCTAGGAGTGGGTCTGTGCAGCAAGGTACTGCAATCGAGGCTGAATAAGCTGTATTTGTTGCTGAATTAAGTTGAAACACTTGCATGGGAATCCTGAATGGACCTTTTAATTTTTGTAAATATAAGTGGGCTACCAGGCCCTTAACTAAAACCCCTGTGAGACATGGACTCACTGTACAAATGCACATCTACCACAAGAGCTAAACACCCTCATATCAAAACAGATGCAACAATTGTTTTAATAGGGGTAAACATTACAGTAAAAAAAAAAGAGATAAAATGAAGACAATATAAAAAAGCAAACTTGATTGGTTACTCCTGCTTTGCGAATGCTGATATTTCATTGCAAGGTGGGTTTTCCTACTGTCTTCATCTGTAGTGGTAAGCACATTTTATTGCACCAAACTAGGGACAATATACAAAATTTACACTAGCCAAGTTTGTCAAATCTTAGGCCCTGTACACACGATCAAAATATTGTACAAAAAATACCGCTTTTGAAGAGATCGTACAATAATCTGATCGTTAGTACACTGCTTTCGTCTAACAATTTTAGAAGGGATAAACATGAAAATTGTGTGATACCAGATCGTACGATTTTCGTTTAATCAGTGCAGTTTTCACCCCCAAAAAAAAACAATACAAATACATGACATCACTTCTTGTATTTTAATAACCTATTCGTTTTTGATGAGACTAGCATGCAAAAAAAAACAAAAAAAAAAAACGGACGATCACTTGTCAGATAATCTTATTGTGTGAACTAGGTTTTAGGGGTCTTGTGTTGAGCCATTTGTCTTGTAAAACTGCATGCACATTTGTTGTGTGCTAATGGGAGTAAAATCAAATGTTGTTGGGTAACTTATTCAGAAAATTAGAGTGGTTTGGGGAAATACTGGGCTATGGCTACTAGATGGAGCTGATGATCATAGTAAAAAAAAATAGTTATTTTCCATGATCAACAGCTCTGTCTAATGGCAGTAATGGGATATTTTCCTTATTCACTCTAGTCTGTATGAAAGAATATCATTAAACCTGTTTAGAAAATAGCCTAGTATTTGATTCTGTCCCTATTTGCCCAGAACAAGAGTACATGTAATTTCACAGATGAATAGCTCTGCAAATCCAAATTGTATTTAAAATACATCTGCTAGTACAGATCATGTTAAAATACATTCACCTTTGATATACACTAACACAGGTCTCCTGGAAAAACACATTTCAAATGGATTTGTATTATGAAAATTGTAAAACCAACAGTCAACAAAGAAGAAGCTTGATGAGCATTGACCCAGCACAGCACTGCTCAGTACAGCAGTGATCAATAAATGAATACCTATGGTTCAGTAGTACAGTATAGAGCAGCCTTTTCTAACCGGGGTGCCTTGAAGTTTCTTTAGGGGTGCCTTGGCAAATGCCTAAAAATTGACCTGCAGGCACATCAAGCCTGCCCTTTAGTTACACAAAGCCACAGCATCCTTGTTTGACCCTCCCGTGCCCCTCTCCCCCAGCACTGGGTTGACATTAACTATACATGTATATTGCATTAACATTATGTGAAAAACCTCATGCACCCTATGTAATTATTACCCACAGATATGTTTGCTTTCACACTGAACTGATGAAGTGGCAAGTTTAACCATGAAACATTTTATTTGGTAAATACATTTTTTGTACAAGTAAAGTAGATGACTTCTACTATTTTTACATATTCTAAGTGCCTCTGCTGATCAACCTACCGATGGGCGTTTTTACTGCAAACTCCTTTTGCACACAACCCACACCTTTCACCCAGCTGAAAATCCCAGAGAAGACCCAGGAGGGGAAAACCTGAAGCATAAAGAGCAACCAGCTCTTCCCTGCATGGAGAAAGCTTTTCTCCACCCGTACACTGAGAGGGTTGCATGTAGTCCAATTGTGACTGCATCCTTAACAGCTGTAAGTTGTTACTACAGTATATTAGCTGTATGCATCAGGGGCACATGTGCATGAAAACATTGATTGCAATACACATGTTACATATCGCCATGTACACCAGAGTGAGGGCAATATTTCTAGCACCTGACTTTAGTAACACTAAACTGATGACTTGTAGGGGGCTTTTAAAGTGTTGCCAATGGAAAATATAGGATACTGAAGTTTGTCGCCATTTCAGGGACGCACGCAAATTTAACATTTCACATGTTTGGTATTTATTTACAACCCAGTCTTTTATATCTTACCCAAAAAATGGGTAATATATTGCGTTTGTTAAAATTAACTTTAGTGTATTTTTACAGGTATTTTGCATTTCCTAGACCTTTGCGGTAATATCAAATGAAATAAAATATTGGAACTACCACTATTTTATTCTCTATGGCGTCTGCTTTCAGGAAATATATAATGTTTTGGGGTTTTTATGTAATCTTCAGCCCTAAATGATTTTTTTAACATGTGTGCAAACATGCAAAAATGGATGATGGGGATGAGTTTTGAGTTTGAGTCGAACATAAGTTCGACTCGAACATCAGGCGTTTGTGTGCTCGCTGAACACACAAACAAATGGGGCTGTTCATGGGGAATTCGCCTTGCCGCCGCCCTCGAAAAATAGAAAAAAGAAAAAAACGCTCCCACCACTTCAGACGCCTCCAGCGTAATGAGCTACTGGAGCTGTGACAGCTCTTTTATGGGAATCTGGCATCACGAGCACCCCATAATGCACTGCTCAGGTGCAGTGAATAAATGACTGACGTCACGTCAGAAGGGGTGGTGTCACCGGGTGTTGTCCCCGCCCCTTCTGATGTGACGTCAGTAATTTATTCACTGCACCTGAGCAGACATCAGATTCCTATAAAAGAGCAGTCAAAAGCAAACAGCTCATAGCGCGGGAAGGCAAGAGCCTTTTTTCCTATTTTTCGGGTGCGGTGACGGGTGAGATGATTGACGATGAATTTACATCGGGGGACACTATTTTTTTTTTTTAATAAAGGACATGTCAAAAACTGTCTTTTGTCTTTATTTTTTTGTACACTTTTTTGGTGAATGGGTAGGGGACCCCACATCGTTTTTTTTTCATGTTTTTTTAACTGTTTTGCCAGGAGCCGACAATACATTACAGCCATGAGCAAGTTTAAATTACCTTGTTTTCCTTTAGAAATGTCAGTATTGCTGCAGTAGGCTACATACAAATGTGCTACTTTGCAGGCACATTAAGGGGACCCCCCCCCCCCCGCCACGATTTTTAAAGGAATTTCTCATTTTTATTGTTTCACTTTAAGCATCATTAACCACTTAAGCCCCGGAGGATTTGGCTGCTAAACGACCAGAGGGTATTTTGCGATTCGGCACTGCGTGACTTTAACGGACAATTGCGCGGTCGTGCGACGCTGTACCTAAACGAATTTGGCGTCCTTTTTTTCCCACAAACAGAGCTTTCTTTTGGCGGTATTTGATCACCTGTGCGATTTTTTGATCACGCGCTATAAACAAAAAAAGAGCGTAAATTTTGCAAAAATAGCAATATTTTTCCCTTTTTTTTATATGAAATTCCCCCCAAAAAAAATGTAAAAATCAAAATTTTTTAATATTTTCGGCCAATTTGTTTTATGCTACCTATGTTTGGTAAAAAAAATCGCAAAAAGCGTATTTTGATTGGTTTGCGCAAAAGTTATTGCGTTTACTAACAAAGGGAAAGATTTTTGTCATTTTTGTTGTTTTTTTTTTTAACGCGTAATGGCGGCGATCTGCGATTTTTTTTGCGGTACTGCGACATTGCGGCGGAAAGATCGGACCCTTGACTGACATTTTTGACACTTTTGGGGTTACCAGTGACATTTCTACAGTAATCAGTGCTATATATATGCACTGTTACTGTAAAAATACACTGGTAGTGAAGGGGTTAACTTTATTTGAGAGGGAGGGGCTGTGTGTGTCCCTAGGGGCGTGATTCTAACTGTGATTGGCTGGGGCTTCAACTGTATGCAGAGTGATCAATGGATCTACATAGTAGATCCATGTGATCAGCTCTCATACAGAGAGGAGAATGACAGGCAGCTTGTTTACACAAGCTGCCTGACTTTCTCCCTCTCCCCCGCCGATCGCAGAGTGGCCGGCGGCGATCGGGTCCGCCGGTCACACGCGCGGGGGGGACCGTGACCACGCGGGAGCGGGAGCGCGCCTCCGGCGGCGCGCGCTCGCTCCCTAAACCCTCACAGGCGAGCGACGTAGACCTACGTCACTTTGCCTGTGAGGGGCTGACCGCCGCCGTAGATAGTCGTGCGGCGGTCGGCAAGTGGTTAAAATCACTGCTCCTGTAAAAACGATAGTCTTAAAAAAAAAATTAAAAAAAGGGCCTGGTATGGATTTGGGGGGGGGGGGGGGTCACTCAATTTTTTCAGCAATACTGACATTTCTAAAGGAAAAAATGTCATTTAAACTTGCTTGCCACTGTAATGTATGGTCGGCTCCCGGCAATACAGATAAAAAACATAAGAAAAATGGCGTGGGGTCCCCCCCAAAACCCATACCAGACCCTTATCCGAGCAAGCAGCCTGACTGGACAGGATAGGGACAGGACGAGTAAGCGCCCCCCCCCCCCTCCTGAACCATACCAGTGCCCCCCAAAGCACCTTGTCCTCCCCTATCCTGTCCAGCCAGGCTACTTGCTTGGATAAGGGTCTGGTATGGATTTTGGGGGGGTCACCCAGGGGGTGTTCGGCTCATCACTAGTGAATGAGTGCTTACTTACCCTATTGTGCTAAGAATAAAGAACAGACAGAGTAATCTGGGGGAGAAGTTGCGTAGACCTAATAATCAGCCTGCCAGCCAATGGGAGGGAGATCCCCAAATGAAAGGGTCAATCGAGAAAACTGGTGTGGGGGATTAGCTCCTCCATCTTTAGAATATGCCCGCTGAGTCCACCATGTGTGGGAGATTAGCTCACAGGGATCACCTTTTCCAGGAAAATAAGGCCAGCATGCAGGTAATTTCTTTAAAAATCTGGTATGTTGCCAGCTTTATTAAGCAGAGGTTTGCAAATATGAAAAAAACAACAAAACAGTAAAGTAAATCCTTGCCATCCGGCGCTAAACTATACAGCAGTTTTCCTTACTATACGGTGTGGGGCTGTTCCCCATCACCCACAAAACATATGGTAAAGCAAACCTTCTCTTTAACCACTTCAATACAGGGCACTTTCACTCCCTTCCTGCCCAGGCCAATTTTCAACTTTTAGTGCTGTTGCATTTTGAATGACAATTGCGCAGTCATGCAACACTGTACCTAAACCAAATTTATGTAATTTCCCCCCCACAAATAGAGCTTTCTTTTGGTGGTATTTGATCACCGCAAGTTTTTTTTTCTTTTTTGCTAAACAAATAAAAAAAAGACCGAAAAGTTTGAAAAAAAAAATGTTATGTTGTACAATTTTGTAGATAAATAAGTTTTCTCCTGCACTGAGGAGCACTGATGAGACTGCACTGACAGGCACTGATGAGGAGGCACTGATGGGGTGGCACTGATGGGTGGCAATGATAGGCGGCACTGATAGGCACTGATATGTGGCACTGATAAGTAGCACTGATATGCAGCATTGGTGGGCACTGATAGGCGGCACTGCTGGGCACTGATAGGTGGCATTGATGGGCACTGATAGGCAGCACTGATGGGCACTGATAGGTGGCACTGATGGGCACTAATGGGCACTGATAGGCGGCACTGGTGGGCACTGATGGCCACTGATAGGTGGGACTGATCGGCACTGATGGGCGGCACTGATGGGCACTGATAGGCGGCACTGGTGGGCAATAATGGGCACTGGTGGGAGGCACTGATAGATGGCAATGATGGGCACTTGTGGGCAGCACTGATGGGGAGGGCACTGGCGGGCAGCACTGATGGGGAGGGCAATGGGGAGCTCCCTGAGCCCTGATTGTCATCCCTGGTGGCCATAGTGGGCATCCCTGGGGTCATGGGTGGGCATCCCTGGTGGTTCTAGTGGCACCCCCCCCCCGAGGGCCTGCACTGGTAATCAATGATCTGATTACCAGTGCCGACCCCCCCCCCCCCTGTCAGAGGAGCCGCCGATCGGCGCTCCTTTACTCGTTTACTCCTTTACATACTGAGGAAAGCCGATCAACGGCTCTTCCTGTTTACTATGTGACCAGCCGTGATTGGACACGGCTGGTCACATGGTAAAGTGCCTACGTCAGTAGGCTCTTTACCGAGATCGGAGATGGAGGGAGTCAGTGTGACACCTCGCATCACCGATCACCGCTATGCGCGCCCCCGGGGGGCGCGCAGAGCGCATTATCCTGCCGCCGTCATATGACGTCCGGTCAGGATAATGCAGCCACATTCCCGCCGTCATTCTGCTATAGGGCGGGCGGGATGTGGTTAAAGTCCAAACAGAGCTCCTCTCTCAGATTCCCTTCTGAGTCTCAGGCCAGAGCATTCCTGTGCTCTCTTCCTGTTCATTTAAAGTCCACCTGACCCTGGACTCAAGTGAACCACAACCTGCAGACCGGAAACCTAGCCTGTCACAGAGGCTGGAAAAACCCGGGTCTCTCACCACAGAACGTATGCAAGTTGAAATATACCGATTATCCACTACCTCACCTCACATACCGTCACACTGGACATAAATAAAATGGAAAGAAACACAACCATATGAGCCTCCAATGTATTATTTTAGAAATAATTTGAATAGGATCAGCCAAGAGTAACATAAAGAGATATCTGTGAGCAGGGCATCTTTCCTAGTAGGCTAAAAGTATGTCATAACCAAAGAGTGTATGTGTTACCTTAATCAAAGAGCTGAAAAGGTTCTGTTGCTGCACTTGCTGTTTATTTCCAGGATTTATAATAGATATCCAAACATTGAGGACCCTGGAGAAGCAGCAGTAGACCATAATTATTGTGGCAATTGGACTACATTCATAGCTTTCATCTTGTAACATGAAGTTATGTTTCTCCATTCCAATGTGTAGAGACATCAGCTATAAATGTACATGGGGAATGTCTGCTATGGACAGCTGATTATTGTTAATGGTTTAAGGATGAACTATACAATAGATTAATCATTAGCACTGACAATTTGCTGGATAACATGTGAAGGTGTAAAAACGGTGATACTGATACTGATTGTAAAGGATTACTGTTGAAGACTTTAGTAAAGCCTTGTACACACCAGTGTTTTTTTCTGTTTTTTCGTTCAACCCACCAGGGCTGAATGAAAAAAAAACTAACAGCTCAGTGGAAGCTACTGTACTAACTATCCAATGTTAGTACAGCAATCTCCCCTGCTGTGCTATTGTAATCCTACAGGGGAGACCCCTCCCCACCAGAACACTCCAGTCAGCGCTCTCAGCCATTGGCTAAGAGCTCCGATCGGGAGCCAGTCGGCAGACCTTTCTCTGTTATGCCCCTTTGACAGAAGCCAGCCTACCAACTACAGTACACACAGACTGAATGTCGGCCAGTTTTCTATTGAACTGGCCAAGGCAGTCCAGCATTTGGCCCGTGTGTACTAGACTTAAGTGTAATAGTGAAACAGTGATTATACTGCAGCTTACTAATTCTAAGATATGATTTCTGCACTAGTATTCTTTTTTAGACTTTCTTTCTTCTATTTTTATCCATTTATCTAGCCAGTAAGTCTCTTCTTTTTTCAAAAGAACGCGCTCTCTTCCTGATGTATCAGTTTACAGAGATGAGACAAATCATTTAGCACTGGGGTGCTTACAATGATCCACTTTTATTTATTTATGTAAACCCAGAGAGGGGGTACTCTAATACAAGAAGTGTGGCCAGATTATCAGGCGAACCATCAAGCATCATTACAAGGAATGAAGAAAGGCAGAGATCAATTTTTCACATCACTTTTGTGGCAACTGTTTATGTGCCATTCAGGCACAAGATTAGGGAATGTTATAAAGGATAAAATTGTTATACATGCAACTTTGATACATACAAATATACATCTCTTGGAAAAATGAATGCATCTGTGTGTCGGATTTTATCCTAGCAAAACAACTCTTCATGGCAAGACTGGGCAGAGATGACTCTACATCCTCTACTGTACCAGGTAAGTCTTCATTACATAATTTTTTTCAGGTTTACTTTCACAGATGAAAATTGTAAAACCAACCATCAACAAAGGAGCTTGATGAGAAGTGACGCTGGGTCAATAGCATAAGGGATAGTATGGCCCTCCACTCTCAATGGTAGCATTCACTGCCCATACCTATTCAGTATTGCAGCATGCTTGCTGGGGGCAGATCTATTAAAGTCATCCAGTGTAATCATCTGTTCAAAAACTTAACTCTGAGCCTGGGACAGGAATTTTTATGACCTCTGGTGCAAGACTTCTCTAAAAATGGATCAAGGATGCAATTCGCTTGGACCCACCTAAGAGTAGGGGGTCAAAGGCTAGACAAGAAGACCTTGTGTATGGAAATTGTAAAGAGAATGATTGTATGTTAGTCTAGAGAGAACACCCTTTTACCCATCTCCATTTCTCTGTTGCTTTATCTCCTTTGTTTCCCTTTTGTAGCTTGAATTATTACAGCATATATCCACATTTGTAATTAGAATCAATGTGTATCCATTTGCAAATAAACCAAACCCTTATTTTTAGAACCAGTTGTCCTTCATTACAATCAAGGCACCCCAAACAGAGCACATTCTACAACACCCCTTGGACATGCCAATTTAGTGATGCTTTATTGGACATTTAATTATTAGAAACGTGTTGTGGAGATTAGCAATTAGATTACAATGTCTTAAAAATGCTATGTTTTTCTTAGGAGTACACTCAACCTTTACCCAAGATTCACACATTTTTCTAATTGTAATCCATTGCAAGTGAATCCTGGGTAACAGTTGTGTGAATCTTGTGTGAAAATATTTTTAAACAGACTCCTTATGTTTCTTATTTCTTTCTTTCTTCCTTTTCTTTTTAAGGATTTGTAAAGCTATATGAAATTCAACCTACCTGTTGGGCCTGCTTACTATTGTCCCTGACACAGAAAGTGATGTAAAATCAAATACTTTTGAGTTAAGGAACAGGAGGTGAGGAGAAGTTTGCCAAAGGGTAAACCTAATGACAACAGTATGAGAAGGGACATCCCCTTGCTTTGGACTGATGTCTTCTTATTTCCTTATTTGTCTCTGGAAAAAGGAAGTGAGTGCTAATCTTACCAATAGGACCATGATAGAAAATAGTAAAAAAAAACCTGACAGGGTTTTAACCATTTCCCATCCTATCCAAACTTTTTCTCCCAAAAGTTGGCTTTAAAAACACTCTAAGGGTCTTTTCACACGGTGCCGTCTGTTCTCTGCTCAGCGGGGGATCGATCCGCCAATATCCCGCTGAGCAGGCGGATGACAGCTCTGATTCCCCGCTGTCCTCTATGGGGGAATCGGATGAGAACGGATAGTCTGTCCGTTCTCATCCGATCCCATTCGATCGCTGGACAGATGCAAAATAGGGTTTCCATCCGTACGGATTTCACGGATAGGATCGAAAGCGGATTGCAGCGGGTGTCAGCGGAGATGTCTCTGCTGACATCCGCTGCCCCATAGGAATGCATGGAGCATCCGATCAGGTCCCCCTAAAAAACTGACAGGCGGATCTAATAGGTTGTTCGTGTGAAACAACCCTAAATATGTAATTAAGCAACTGTGTTGGAAACAGTAGGATAGATATATGAGCAGTTAGAGTCCCTGATAAATAAAGCACACCTGCCATAAACCTGGGTGATAAAAATTCAAAGGGGATGATTTACTAAAGGCAAATAGACTGTGCACTTTGCAAAGTGCAGTTGCTCCAGAGCTTAGTAAATGAGAGGAAGCTGTTTTTTTTTCCCTTGCACGTAATTGGATATTCTTTGCAAAGTGAAGCTTCACCCCATTTACCAAGCTCTGGAGCAACTGCACTTTGTAAAGTGCACTGTCTATTTGCCTTTAGTAAATCAACCCCAAACAGTCAGAGACCTACACCTTCTGCTGCAGTTTTACTTTCCCTTATGGGTCTCCTCTCAACCCCTACCCTGTGAGCGGAAATTGAAAGAAGAAGCAGCAGACTCATCTCTCTGTCATTCCGATGTCTTCTCCTATCAGCATGTTCCTTGCACTACAGCAAAACGTATTTTCTCCTTGTCCATTGAGCTCTGCTGTAAGGAATAATAGGCTGAAACAAAGTCATATTTAGAAACCAAAATTGCTTTCTTTTAAAAAGCCCATTTAGTGATGTATTAATGAATATAGAGCAAAATTACTTTGTGCTTTTTACATCGTCATATTTTACCTTCAGCGGCAGCCCTGTGTCAAAATCTCAGCAACTCCCGTGGCATTGGCAGTGTAATTTATTTGCAGTGTTGACTTTTCCTGTAAAAACTGGAACACTCTCTCATGCATCCCTTTTAGCTAGGTAAGGGCCAAGTTTCACCAAATTTAAAGTGGAACCAAACCCTCCCATCCCTATCAGCCAAGAAAGCTGCCATCTTAACCTCTGTTTGATCTGTAGCTACCATAGTGCTTTATATGTGATCTGTTATGACATCAGCCGTTTGACGATTTAATCGTTTTCTGATAGCACAAGCAATTGTGACAGTTAACAGTCACAGCCTGCCATGAATGTACTGCTACTGTTGTTTGAAACAGTTAACTCAGTGGGTTTTAGTCCTGCTTTAAGCAGTTGCAGACCACCCGCCGCAGTTTTTTACTGCAGCAAGGTGGCTTGGCTACGCGAATCAACGTAACTGTACGTAAGCCTGTGGGGGTAGGAGGGTAGGAGACGCGTGCTGTCTCTGTTGTTTGCTGATTCGGTTCAGAACCAATTGGTCATCAGGTCCAGGCCAATGATCAATGGCAGAACCTCCTGTGCCTGTGTAATGTAAACACGGGCACAGGAAATGATGCAATGTCCTCTCCTGGAGCCCTTTTCGGTTCCAGCATGGTAGGAGAGAGCATCAACAGTGAGTACACAAACACTACACTGACAACAGTACACATAGGCACATATTTAACCCCTCGATCAACCCCCAGTTAACCCTTTCACTCCCTGTCAAAGTGCCACTATATACAGTATACAGATAATTTACTGATCACTGTATTAGTGTCACTGGTGACGCCAGTTAGTGTGAGAGACAGTGGTAGTTAGAGGGAGTCCCAGATAGGTTTAGGGTACCCACCATATATCCCCTTATAAAGATTTACCTCCTGATCACCCCCAGTTAACCTCTTCACTGCCCTGTCACAGTGTCACTATTATAGTGTACTGATCTTTTTTCTGATCACTGTATTAGTGTCACAGGTGACGTCAGTTAGCGTTAACGTTAGTTAGCATCAATCCAGGATAGCGTCAGATTGCCCGTCACAAATTTAGTAATACATTTTAACCCTTTGATTGTAAGTGACACACATAAACTAAACACCTCCAGTACTAGTATAGCGTTTGAAGGGATCAATATCTTTAATCAGATCAGAACTTTACTAGTGTCCACAATAGTATAGTATAGTGTTCCCAAAATAACAGTGTTAGCAGGATCAGACCCGTCACCTTCCAGCACCTACGTTTAGCCCCTCTGCCCAGCCCCCAAGAAGTGCAGTATCAGCAGATTACTGTCACTTCTGATACACAGCACACAAAACCGCAGCATTAGCAGAGTCAGGCCTGATCTCTGCTAGCGCTAGCAGTTACATTTTTTGGTAGCAGTTCTAACAGTCCTTGATAACCAGGTGCTTTTTTGGCACCCTGACAGATAGCTCTGATGACGATGTAGTGGTCCCTGCTAAGGTCAGGTGTACCTGACCCCGTTCTTCTGTTGCTGAGGTGCAACAACCGCATGGTTCTCGTATGCAGCAGAGTGTCGGTACAAGTGCCACTCAATCTTCTGGTGAACTGGCAATCACCAGAGGCCTAGTACATCCTGGTCATAGTCAAACCAGCACTGCAATAACACTTGGTGACATGGTGAGTCCCATAAGTGCAATTCAAACTGGTGCGGTGGCTAGCACAAGTAGTGTCCCGCAGCCACCAAGAATTCAAAGACAGGCCCATAGTGTCCTTCCTGATGCGCTTGCAAATCCTGATTGGGAGCCCACCACTTCTGCAGCGCCCGTACTTTCCCCATTCACTGGCCAACCCAGAATTCATATGGAAACAGCTGATTTTACTCCCCTTGGTTTTTTTTTAGCTGCATTTCACAGATCTGTACAGATCTTTTGAGGACCAAAGCAATTTATATGCCGATCAATTTATCGCCGAAAAAAAAACAAATTTGAACCTTGCCAGAGAATTTGCATAAAAACATATCACTGTTTCGGAATTTAGAACTTATCGCTCATCATGAGCATTACTAAAAAGAGTGATTTGCGGTCATATCGGTCCACTGACCCAATTCATCATATGTCCGTGTTCTCTGCTGCCATGGCCAAGACTAGATATGAGCAAATCTTGTGGTTCATGCATTTTAATGACAATGAACTCTGTCATCCTCAGGGTGACCCTGGATATGACCGGATACACAAAATTTGGTTCCTCGTAAATCACTTCAACCAAAAATTTGCAGCCTTATATATGCCCCAACAAGCTATCTGCATTGATGGGTCCCTTGTTTTCAAACAGTTTCTCCCCAGCAAGTGTGCCAGATATGGGGTCAAAATGTATAAGCTCTGTGACAGGGCAACAGGCTATACATGTAGTTTCTGGATTTACGAGGGAAAAGATAGCAATGTGGAGCCCCCTGATTGCTCAGACTACATTGGGAGCAGCAGAAAGACTGTTTGGGACTTCGTGTCACCCTTATTCGGAAAGGGGTACCATTTACTACACAAGCGTGCCACTTTTTAGTCACCTCTTTAACTCTGGAATTGGTGCATGTGGCACCATGGAATGTTTTTGTTCTGTCTTCCATTCACACAGATACGACTTTTTAAATTACAACGGTGACTGGTGTTGTTGGGAAGCCCCTCTGTGTCCACGAATACATCCTTAACATGGGAGGGGTGGACTTCAATGACCAGATGAAGGCACCATACTTAATTGGCTGCAAGGCCAGATGCTGGTACAAGAAAGTGTCTGTATACTTATTCCAATTGACTCGCTTATGTGCTATACAAAGCATCAGGAAGAAGTGGATCGTTCCTAAAATTCCAGGAAGAGATCATTACAGTCCTTCTTTATCCAGAAGATGCTGTGGCTCAAATTCCCAATCCAGATGCAGTGAGTCGGCTGCATGGGAGGCATTTTACGGATGTCCTTCCTGGTACCTCTACTCAAAGAACACCCCAAAGAAGATGTTGTGTCTGTAGAAAACACGGATATAGGCATGACACCTGCTTTTTTTTGTCCCTCCTGTCCTGGCCAACTTGGTCTCTGCATTGGGGACTGTTTCCGTCGCTGCCACACACTAGTGGAGTATTAGTATAGGGTACAGCACAGTCTAGGGCACACTTTCACACAGGGTCTCGAAAGATGTTAGATGGCTATCGCATTTTTAGAGGCCCTAGTCTGGAACATTCAAAGTTTTCTTACATTTACAAAAAAAAGTGTAAAAAAAGTTAAAAAAATAAATAAAAAAAATTAAAAATAAAATAGCCAAAAATAGTTGTCATTTTATTGCATTAATTTTCTGTTCTTACTGTTTTACTGTACTTTATAATATACTGCTATACTGTAATGTTTTATTGTTACTGTTTTTCATTGTTAACCATAGTTTGCTTTGCAGATACCACCGTTTTACTGTTTTTCTGCTCTGTATATAATTATATTGTAATTTTTTATTGTTACTGTGTTTTATTGTTAACCACTGTTTGCTTTGCAGGTACGCCCATCTGCTGCAGCACTGATTTGTTTAACCTGACAGTAACAGCATTTTCTCTCAGCATATAAGTAAATCAATAACTGCAGCGCTGTAGGAGGTGATTTCACCATTGCAGTTAAAAAAAAGAGCATATATGGTGAATATTCGCCGCATATTTTTTAACAATTTTCTTGGCAGAGATTTCTTCATCCACATTGATCAATGTAAATGGAGGAATCTGCTATGTTCTTTTTTTTTTCCTTTAGCCCCTGGGCTGAACGAAAAAAGAGAAGATTGCATGTGTGCCCATCATTAGAAGTGGGTAGATGACAAACAAGGACCAGTAACGTACTGGTACGTCACTTGACTTTTAGTGGTCGTACAAGTATGATGTCTGCAGGTTTAGGCATCATCTTGGTATAATTTTTTACAGCCAGCAGTCGGCTTTCATGTAAAAGCAATCTGCAAGCCACTAGACTGCTTTTACAAGCAGTGGAAGGGAACTCCCCCCCACCGGCTTCCACGGTTTTCTCCAGCTCTTCTGTCCCACCAGGTAACCCAAGACTGCAGCTGGTGGTTCTGTCAGCTGACCATAGAGCTGATTGAGGACCAGAATGGCTCTAATCATTTCTATGGTCTAAGATACCAGAAGCTACAAGCATTTCATGACTTTGGTTTTGCCAGATAAAAACAGCACCATTGGGAAATTTGGAAAGCATCTTATCACACCAATCTTGGTGTGGTCAGATGCTTTAAGGGCAGAGGAGAGATCTAGAGTCTAATAGACCCCCAAATGACCCCTTTGTGGAAAGTAGAAACAAAAAGCTATTTGCTGAGAGGCATGTTGAATCCATGGAATATTTTGTATTTAAATATTTTGCCACGCGTTTTGGGATTTTTTTTTTTTTTTTTACACAAAGTTGTCACTAAATGTTATATTTATTGCTCACACATGCCATGGGTATATGTAAAATTACACCACAAAATACATTCTGCTGCCTCTCCTGAGCACAGGGATACCTTATGTGTTAGACTTTTTGGGAGCCTAGTCGTGTACGGGACCCCGGAAAACAATCACCACCTTCAAGCTTTTAAGGGTGTAAATTGCTCACTTTACTTCCTCACTACCTATCACAGTTTCAAAGACCCTGAAACGTTAGGTAAGCACAACCCCCCCCCCCCCCCCCCGCCTAACTGCCCCTTTCTAAGGGCATAAATTGTTGAATTCACTCCTCACTACCTATCAAAGTTTAGGAGGCCATGAAATGCCAAGAAAGCACAAAATCCCACCATATGACCTCTTTTCAGAAAGTAGACACCCCAAGGTGTTTGCTAAGAGGCATGGTGAGTATTTTGCAGGTCTCATTTGTTTTGGAAAACGAAGAAAGAAAAGGAAAATGTATTTTTTTCCCTTTTTTTAAATTTCAAAACGTTGTGACAAAAAGTGAGATCTCCAAAATACTCAACATGCCTCTCAGCAAATAGCTTAGGCTGTCTACTTTATGAAAAGTCACTTGGGGGGGGGGGGGGGGTTGTGCTATCTTGGCATTTCATGGCCTCCAAAACTGTGATAGGTAGTGAGGAGTAAAATCAACAATTTATGCTCTCAGAAAGCCTGAAGGCGAAGTTTGTTTTTTGGGGTTCTGTACGTGGCTAGACTGCCAAAAAAGTATACCCCCAAATATATAAATAATGTTTGGGGGTTCTAAGTCATTTCCTAGCAAAAAATCCTGATTTTAACTTGTAAACAAGAAGTGTCAGAAATAGGCCTGGTCCTTAACCTCCCTGGCGGTATGATTCTTTCGGATTTTAGGTGCTGAAAGCGGTACCATTATTTTGCATGTAATTCTTAAGAATGAGCAGCCCAAACCAACTATTTACATATGATTTTTTTTTTCTGTGCGTTCTTCTTTATGACATCTCGGGTATGATAAAGTTTGAAACACAAAATCATAAATTATAATAAAAAACTATAAATAAGTTAAAGTATGTATTTATGTATGTATGCATATATATATACTGTATATATACACACACACATATATATATATATATATATATATATATATATATATATATATATATATATATATATATATATATATATATATATATATTTTATATATATATATATATATATATATATATTTATATATATATATATATATATGTAGATATATGTATATCTATATATAGATATACATAAAAATTACAGTAAAACTGCAGGAAAGGGCACTGGGGGGCAAACTAATGTGACTTTTTTTTATTTTGAATTGTATCAGTGTGTTTGGTGTGTTTTACATTTGAATTTGCCGCCGGTTCCACCCCCCTGCGAACATCACGTCACAGGAGACGGAAGCCGGGGCACACAGAGGATCGGGAGGAAGCTCCGCCGCCACACACCGCCGGGATACATCGCTGGATCCCGGTGACAAGGTAAGTAGCCCCTCTACCAGCATCCAGTGATCTTCCTAGCGGTACCCCGAGTGTGGCTCGGGGTTTCCGCTTTTGGCACTGAAATTTAACCCCGAGCCACACTCGGGAATACCGCTAGGAAGGTTAAGTGGTTAAAGTCACGCAGTGCCAAATTGCAAAGAAATGGCCTGGTTATTAAGGGGGTAAAATCTTCTTGTCCTTAAGTGGTAAAGCAGCACTTTACATATACATTGTACATTCACATCAGTCCCTGTCCTCAATGAGCTTACAATCTGAGGTCCCTAACTCAAATTTATACACATACAAGGACCAATTTAGAAAGGAGCCAATTAACCTACCAGCATGTCTTTTGAATGTGTGAGGAAACTGGAGTACATGGAAGAAACCCACGCAGGCAAAGGGAGAACATGCAAACCCCATGCTTGGGATTTGAACTGATGTGCTGCTAGGCGGAAGTACTAACCACTTATACCCCTTATAATATCTACAGGTTTTATCAATTGTATTGCAGTGTGTATAGAACCTGGGGAGTGTGGGGGGGGGGGGAGTTAGTATAGAGCTGGAAATCATACATGTGACAATCAGTAAAAAAAGAGTGATGACCTTATGTCTGCAACCCCTATACTGTAATTGAGTGATAGAAAAGGGTCATAAGCCTCTACTATGTGCATGGCTTTGTAATGGAGACTTAAGTTTAGTGTCATTGTACACAGGACAAATTATAAATAAATAAAGAAAATATGCACTTTTTATATATTTTTAGGTAATATTAGTTATTTTAAAGCTATCAATGGCCAAACTAGAAAAAAAAAAACCCTTTTTTTTTTTTGCTTTATATTTTGTATAAAATTCCTAGAGATTAAAAGAAAGCCTTGTTTGTACCAAAAAAGACAATATACGATTGTTTATTTAATAAAGCTGGAGAGTGCGAAATCTGGTGCAGCTCTGCATAGAAACCAATCAGCTTCCGGGTTATTTTGTTAAAGCTTAACCACTTCTGGCCCAGAAGGTTTTGCCCCCTTAATGACCAGGCCATTTTTTGCGATTCATCACTGCGTTGCTTTAGCTGACAATCACACAGTCATGCAATGCTGTACCCAAATAAAATTGATGTCCCTTTTTCCCCACAAATAGAGTTTTCTTTTGGTGGTATTTTATCACCTGTGCGATTTTGATTTTTTACGCTATAAACAAAAAAAGAGCGTCAATTCTGGGGGAAAAAAACAATATTTTTCACTTTCTGCTATACATTCCAAAAAAAAAAAAAAAAAAAAATGTAAAAATCTAATTTTTTCATCCTTTTAGGCCAATTTGTATTTTTGCTACAAATTTTTGGTAAAAAAAATCCCAATAAGCATATTTTAATTGTTTTGCGCAAAAGTTATTGCGTTTACAAACTACGAGAAAGATTTATGTCATTTTTATTTATTTTTATTTTCTGCAATTTTTAGTTGGACTGTGACATGCGAAAGACAGATCGGACCCCTGACTGACATTTTTGACACTTTTGGGGGGACCAGTGACATTACTACAGTGGTAAAAATATGCACTGTTACTGTAATAATGACGCTGGCGGGGAAGGGGTTAACCTAGGGGTGATCAAAGAGGTAAGTGTGAGCCTAGGGGAGTGTTTTCCAACTCCAGATATTGGTACTTGTGGCAGCATGGGCAGGTGCCAAGTCCTGCTGGAAAATGAAATCAGCATCTCCATAAAGCTAGTCAGCATAGGGAAGCCTGAAGTGCTCTAGAATTTTCAGCTAGAGGGCTGCGCTGACCTTGAACTTGATAAAACACAGTGGAAAAACACCAGCAGAAGACATGGCTCCAAAAAATCATCACCGACTGTGGGAACTTCACACCGGACCTCATGCAACTTGGATTCTGTTCCTCTCCACTCTTACTTCAGACTCTGGGACCTAGGTTTCCAAATTAACCACTTAAGCCCCAGCCCTATTTCGGACACTTTTTGTTTACAATCAGTATTTTTTCCTAGAAAACTACTTAGAACCCCCAAACATTATATATATTTTTTTAGCAAAGACTCTGGAGAATAAAATTTCGGTCATTGCAATATTTTTTGTCACGCGGTATTTGCGCAGCGGTCTTTAAAACGCCATTTTTTTGGGGAACATTTTTGAAAAATCACATTTCACTGCATTTAAAAAATACTAAACAGTAAAGTTTAGTTTAGCGCATTTTTTTGTATATTGTGAAAGATGATGTCACGCCGAGTAAATAGATACCCAACATGTTACGGTTTAAAATTGCGCCCCCCCTGTGGGATGGCGACAAACTACGGTCAATAGAGATCTCAATAGGCGACGCTTTAAATTTATTTAACGGTTACCAGTTTAGAGTAAGAGTGCAGCTCTTTTTTTAAATTATTGCCCACGTTCTGGCGATTGCGGCGATACCTCACATGTGTGGTTTAAACAGTGATTTCATTCGCGGCTCGACTTCCATATACGTTTTTTTTTGTGCGCGAGCTAACGGTTTTTTTGTCCTATTTATTTAGTTTTTTTTTTTATTTTATTACAGGTTTTTTAAAAAAAAAAAAAAAAATCTGATCACTTTTATTGCTGTCACAAGCAATGTAAACATCCCTTGTGACACCAATATGTAGTGACAGGTACTCTTTATGGAGGGATCGAGGGTCTAAAAGACCCTAGACCCCCTCCACTACACTTCCATGTATGCAAAACGCAGAAAACTGCGTTTTTGCATACAGCCGTTTTTTAAATTTGCCGCCTTTTGCAGCACAGTAACCAGGAAGTGACATCATGGACGCCACCTCCGTGTTACGTCATCGGAGACCCGATCAAAGCCATTTCCGGCATTGATCGGGACTCCATCCAGCCGGCGGATGTGCCGGCTGGGTGCTCGGGGCTCCCGGTGGGACGGGAGCCTGAGCAAAGTCACGGAAGGTGGCGGGAGGGGGGGGGACGTCCCCTCCTGCTCACCCGGGTAACGATTAAGCGGCTCCCAAGCCGCATTGGTCATTACCGACGGAAAGCCGACCGTTGGCACTAAACCACGGTACTGGGATGGTGTCTCTAGCTAGAGGCATCATCCCGGTATACTACCGCAAAGTCTGCCGACGTAAATATACGTTAGTATGTGGTAAGTGGTTAAATGCAACATTTTCCACAGCCCGTGATGATTTGGGGAGCCATGTCATCTACTGGTGTTTGTCCACTGTGTTTTATCAAGTCTAAAGTCAGCACAGCCCTCCACCAGGAAATTCTAGAGCACTTCATGCTTCCCTCTGCTGACCAGCTTTATGGAGATGCTTATTTCATTTTCCAGCAGGACTTGGCCCCTGCCAACACTGCTAAAAGCAGACTAATTTATTGATCATGATATCACTGTGCTTGATTGGCCAGCAAATTCGCCTGACCTAAACCGTATACAGAATCTGTGGGGTAGTGTCAGGAGAAAGAGACACCAGACCCAAAAATGCAAACAAGCTGCAGGCTGCTATCAAAGCAACCTGGGCTTCCATAACACCTCAGCAGTGCCACAGGCTGATTGCCTCAATGCCATGCCGCATTCATGCAATAATTCATGCAAAAGGAGCCCCAAACCAAGTATTGACTGCATACTATGCTGTACATGGACATACTTTTCAGTAAGCCAACATTTCTCTATGATAAATCCTTTTTTTTATTGGTCTCATGTAATATTCTAATTTTCTGAGATACTGAATTTTGAGTTGTCACTAGCGGTAAGCCATAATCATAAAAATTAAAAGAAAGATATGCTTTAAATATATCACTCTGTGTGTAACACATCTATTTAAAATATATAAGTTTCACTTTTTAAATTGAATTACCGAAATTAATTAACTTTTGATGATATTCGAATTTTTTGAGATGCACCTGTATCAATTGTGCATAAGAAGTAACAAGAAAAATGTACATTTTGTCCTATGTCCTTAGTAAAAATATGATTGAACTTTTTGTTTTGTGAATGAACCTAGGCACTTCTGAGGTTTGATGAAGTCACTCCTGTGCTTCTCTGACATAAGAAAGCAAAACCCTGCCTCTACCAAGATGGCCACCTCAACAGAGAGATACATTGTAGAGAAAGGCACGGTAAGTCTGGACAAATGTTTATCCTCAGAGAGACAAGAGGCAATGCAGGTGACTAGCTCTTTGCTTCAAGAGTACAGTTCCTCTTTAAAGTGAATGAACAGGAAAATATAAAAGGTAGACCTTTACACACCTTTTCAGTAGAATTTAATAGATAAAGCCATGAGCCACTGCTGTGCTGTCTCTTTACCTAACCTCTAAATACACTACATATGACACATATACTAATATAGTGTATACATATTTAGTCAAAGACATATAAAAAAATATAAAAACATAATATATACAGTATCTCACAAATGTGAGTACACCCAATCACATTTTTGTAAATATTTTATTATGCCTTTTCATGTGACAACACTGAAGAAATTACACTTTGCTACAATGTAAAGTAGTGAGTGTACAGCTTGTATAACAGTGTAAATTTGCTGTCCCCTGAGTATGAGTACACCCCTAAGTGAAATAGTTCAAATTGGGCCTAATTGGCCATTTTCCCTCCCTTGTGTCATGTAACTCATTAGTGTTACAAGGTCCCAGGTGTGAATGGGGAGCAATTGTGTTAAATTTGGTGTTATCGCTCTCACTCTCTCATACTGGTCACTGGAAGTTCAACATGTCGCCTCATGGCAAAGAACTCTCTGAGGATCTGAAAAAAATAATTGTTGCTCTACATAAAGATGTCCTAGGGTATAAGAAGATTGCCAAGACCCTGAAACTGAGCTGCAGCACGGTGGCCAAGATCATACAACAGGACAGGTTCCACTCGCCATGGTCACCCAAAGAAGTTGAGTGCACGTGCTCAGCATCATATCCAGAGGTTGTCTTTGGGAAATAGACATATGAGTGCTGCCAGCATTGCTGCAGAGGTTGAAGGGGTGGGGGGGTCAGCCTGTCAGTGCTTAGACCATACGCCGCACACTGCATCATTGGTCTGCATAGCAGTCGTCCCAGGAGGAAGCCTCTTCTAAAGATGCAGCACAAGAAAGCCCACAAACAGTTTGCAGAAGACAAGCAGACTAAGGACATGGATTACTGCAACCATGTCCTGTGGTCTGATGAGACTAAGATAAACGTATGTGGTTCAGTTGGTGTCAAGCGTATGTGGCGGCAACGAGGTGAGGAGTACGAAGACAAGTGTGTCTTGCCTACAGTCAAGCATGGTGGCGGGAGTGTCATGGTCTGGGGCTGAATGAGTGCTTGAGGCACTGGGGAGCTACAGTTCATTGAGGGAACCATGAATGTCAACATGTACTGTGACATACTGAAGCAGGGCATGATCCCCTCCCTTCGGAGTCTGGGCCGCAGGGGAGTATTACAACATGATAACAACCCCAAACACACCTCCAAGACGACCCCTGCCTTGCGAAAGAAGCTGAGGGTAAAGGTGATGGACTGGCCAAGCATGTCTCCAGGCCTAAACCCTATTGAGCATCTGTGGGACATCTTCAAATGGAAGTTGGAGGAGCGTAAGGTCTCTAACATCCACCAGCTCCATGATGTCATCATGGAGGAGTGGAAGAGGACTCTAGCAGAAAACTGTGAAGCTCTGGTGAACTCCATGCCCTACAGGGTTAAGGCATTGCTGGAAAATAATGGTGGCCACACAAATTATTGACACTTTGGGCCCAATTTGGACACTTTAACTTAGGTCTATGCTCACATTTGTTGCCAGTGGTTTAGACATTAATGGCTGTGTGTTGAGTTTTTTTTGAAGGGGCAACAAATTTACACTGTTATACAAGCTGTACACTACTTTACATTACAGCAAAGTGTCATTTCTTCAGTATTGTCACATAAAAAGATATAATAAAATATTTACAAAAATGTGAGGGGTGTACTCACTTTTGTGAGATACTGTATATGACAAAACCAGAAAAATTCTCAGCTCAACTCACCCATCAGTTTGCTATGTGCTGGGCGTCCATTATGCCTTAGTAAGGCTTTTGACACTGTCCCACATAGAAGACTTATCAATAAACTGCAGTCATTGAGCATGGACTCCCATATTGTTGAGTGGATTAGGCAGTGGCTGAGTGACAGACAACAGAGGGTTGTAGTCAATGTAGAACATTCAGAACAAGGTCATGTTACCAGTGGGGTACCTCAGGGATCTGTACTGGGACCAATTTTGTTTAATATCTTCATAAGTGATATTGCAAAAGGCCTCGATGGTAAGGTTTGTCTTTTTGCTGATGACACAAAGATATGTAACAGGGTTGATGTTCCTGGAGGGAAACGCCAAATGGAAAAGGATTTAGGAAAACTAGAAGAATGGTCAGAACTCTGGCAACTGAAATTTAATGTGGATAATTGCAAGATAATGCACCTGGGACGTAAAAACCCAAGGGCAGAATATAGAATATTTGACACAGTCCTGACCTCAGTATCTGAGGAAAGGGATTTAGGAGTAATTATTTCAGAAGACTTAAAGGTGGGAAGACAATGTAATAGAGCAGCACGAAATGCCAGCAGAATGCTTGGATGTATAGGGAGAGGTATAAGCAGTAGAAAGAGAGAAGTGCTTATGCCGCTGTACAGAACACTGGTGAGACCTCACTTGGAGTATTGTGCGCAGTACTGGAGGCCATATCTCCAGAAGGATATAGATACTCTAGAGAGAGTTCAGAGAAGAGCTACTAAACTAGTACATGGATTGCAGGAAAAAACTTACCAGGAAAGGTTAAAGGACCTTAACATGTATAGCTTGGAAGAAAGAAGAGACAGAGGGGATATGATAGAAACTTTTAAATACATAAAGGGAATCAACTCGGTAAAGGAGGAGAGCATATTTAAAAGAAGAAAAAACTACCACAAGAGGACACCGTTTTAAACTAGAGGGGCAAAGGTTTAAAAGTAATATGAGGAAGTATTACTTTACTGAGAGAGTAGTGGATGCATGGAATAACCTTCCTGCAGAAGTGGTAGCTGCAAATACAGTGAAGGAGTTTAAGCATGCATGGGATAGGCATAAGGCTATCCTTCATATAAGATAGGGCCAGGGACTATTCATAGGATTCAGATATATTGGGCAGACTAGATGGGCCAAATGGTTCTTATCTGCCGACACATTCTATGTTTCTATGTTTCTGTGCCTTTAAGGAGGGTTGGGCCACCTCCAGGCCCACTTGCCCCCTATCTATCCATTAGAATGCATGTGCTCTTACTGTGGAGTCTCTCATAGGTTTACAGGAGTTAGGACTGCAGGTAATACAGGGTCACTTGAAGTGGCCCTGCAGCTTACGCATGCGTCTGCAAATGTGTGCTAACTAAACCCCTGTTTTTAACGCATACTGCTAGACAGGTTAGTTCAGTTGGTAAGCAAACTGGTTGGTGAGTTGAGCTGGGAATTCTTCTGGTTTTGTCTTGCATGTGTTGGCCTTTCATGTGCTCCTTGCTGTGAAGGCCAGTTATAGGTGGGGGCAAGGGCAATTTTGTTTGTTATTGATGTATACTGGTGAGGGGACACACTGAACACCTTTGCTGCCATTGTGCCCCTGTGCCTTTAAGGAGGGTTGGGCCACCTTCAGGCCCACCTGCCCTCTATCTATCCATTAGAATGCATGTGCTCTCACTGTGGAGGCTCTCAGAGATTTAAAGGAGTTAGGAATGCAGGTAATACAGAGTGCTGTCGACTGGCTCTGCAGCTTACGCATACGTTTGCAATTGTGTGCTAACCAAACCGCTGTTTTTAGCGCTTATTGTTAGACAGGTTCATTCGGTTGGTAAGCAAACTGGTTGGTAAGTTGAGCTGAGAATTTTTCTGATTTTGTCTTGCATGAGTTGGCCTTCCATGTGCTCCTTGCTGTGAAGGCCAGTTATAGGTGGGGGCAGAGGCCATTTTGTTTGTTATTGATATATATAAAATATGACAGTAGAACACTGCTAGTAAATGCATGATTCCTCTTGAATTCCAACTTAGTATAGAAGTATTAAAACCCCTATCAGATTTTTTTTTCTGTCTGTGTCTCTGGTGGGGATATTCCCTCTCGGTGACCACTGTCTTTAGTACAGAAAGTGATGGGAAACCAGCAATTTTTGAGTCACTAAAACATAATAAAGGCGAATGCTTCCAGTGGACACACAGGTTCTATTGACAAATGTTCCAAAGGGGAAACCCTCTCACTTTAGAGATATTTCCTCTTATAACCTGCTGTGTCTCATTTCCTCAACAGGACATAGACAGACAAAAAAAAAAAAGACCAGGGGTCTAAAACCATTTAATTTCTGTTTAAAACAACAAAAAAAACATTTGGGCTTTACATACACTTTATAGGTATTGTTCTGATTTGTATATAATCGGTATAATGTGAAGACTATTTAGGCTGTGTTTTAAAATACGTAAAGATGTAGAGCATTATGATTGTGATATGAAATGTAAGTGAATGTTCTTGCAGAAATGAAAAAAAAAAATAAATAAATAAATAAATAGATGAAAAAATTGAATAAAAATAGGTTGAGTAATAGAATGAGGCAATTTGCTTCAAACGTATGGTTACATTTTAGTTTTACAAGATACCATTATTCACTTTAAATTCACAGATTCTTATAAATTAACTTAGATGTAATATTTTGACAGGCTGTCTAGTAGGTTCCAGGCAAAACATAAAGTATTGATTCATTTCCTGCAGCAATATTATATTGACAGGCTCAAAAAAATGTTTTCTTGAAATATTAATGTGCTACACATTTAAACATTTAATGATTTTAGCATTACTATGCATGGTGTGGACAACACTTCATCCCAGTCTTTTTATACAGTAATTTGGTTATCTGAGAACATTTGCTTTTTGATGTAAGAGACATTGACATAAACTCCCATTTCAGGTTCCTTGCTGTATTTCACATGTGGAAAGCCTCACACAAAAGTCAGCGCTAAGAGGTTTCTTGTAGCCATCAATCAGATTCAAAGGTGCTATGGAAGCTGTGACTGGTTATATAGGAAGCAGAGAGAAGGAAAGTTGTTACATTGCGAACGCTTCAGGAATTATACTCCCTGCAAACCTGTGAGATACTCTTTGGATTGTGGCTACAGTGAATTACAAATCATTCACTAAACATATGGTGTGTTTTACAGTTTAAGCAAAGGTGAAATATTTACTGAGTTAGTTTATAGATAATTAGTTAACTAGTTAATTAGAGTTAATAGTCCACTGATTGGTTTCAACTGTTGTCTGAAATTGCTCTTTAATGGAATTTACAATTTACAATATGGAATTTACAATATAGTTAATTTAGTATAGTCAGACGTGACAATACAGTTATTCACAGGCCAGATATTGAGCTCCATTTACACCTGAACATATAATTTTCAGGCATTTTATTGGGGGGGGGGGGGCGTTTTTTAGGTGTTTTTTTAACATTTTTCAGGCTTTTTTTTTTTTTTTAGGCATTTTTTGGAGGTGTTTGGAGGCAGGCATTGACATCTGACCAAAAATGCTTGTAATCTGCAAAAAAGAAGCTGACGTACTTTTTGGAGCGTCAGGCATTTTGCTTCAGGTGACAAAACGCTCATATGTAAACCGGAGCCATTAAAATAAATTAATTTTATTTGTTAGGCACTTTGGAACTTCTAAGATGAACGTTTTACGAGCTAAAAAATGCTCATGTGTGAACAGGGCCATAAATGTTTATTATGTGAGAAATTTGGAGCACAGAGCTTACTCCTGCATAACCATAGGAGAGAAAAGTTTTAATACCACTGAGTAAACCATGGTGATGCCTCCTCAGAAAGTGGTTCCATAATGCCCTGCACTCATTAGATTTGCTCGGTCTTCCAAGTTAAATCATTTTGAGCATTTAACTCAAAAGACAGGAGACATCCAGTCACGGAAAGCAATTACTGTAGGCAGCACTTGAGAGTTTGCAACCTAAGCTGTTTTTTAACACTTCCATGGCCACACTTTTTTCCAAGAATTTGGCTTTAAAAGTTCCATCCTTCCTTACTGGACATGTGATTTTTTCTGAGTAATTTTTACACTTGGTAAAATGAATCAGTGTTTTCTTCAAATATTTGCAGATGTTCATATTTTTGGATAATTCTATGCACATTATTCGGTGTTAGGAGTGATTACAAGTTCCCTATACCAAGAGTTGAAATGATGCCTTCTGAAAATCAACCACTAGGTTTTCACATTTTATATTTCTAATGACAGATGCAATTCGTTTTATACCTCCTATAATGAACCTGTGTTGTGTCTATGTAAAGGACAGCCATACATTTATGACATCACAAATCTTGTCAGATTATTCCACAAAGAACCACAACAAACAGTCACCACCCAGAGACTACCTCTCTTATTTGTTTCACCCAACAGGCTTGGTCAATGAATGAGATCTCTACAACTAAGCCTTATTGGGTGAAATGCATTAGAGGAGGTGGGCTCTGGGTGGGGATCATTTGTTGTGGTTCTGTGTGGAATAAACTGGAAAGCATTGTGACATCATCGGTGTGTGGCTGTCCTTCATTTTTATAGGTACACTTCAATGTTGCCCATCCCAGGAGCTCATATTAACCTTTCCTTCACTTTTCAACCCCTCTGTTTAGCCTCATAAGTGAGAAAAAGCAAACCCTTTTTAAGGTCTGTGTCAGGGCTCCAATGGTAGAAGAGGGTCTCTAGGACCCAGCATCAGTCAGAACACCAATGGCGGGAGAAGGGCTCTAGGACCCAGCATCTCAGCCAGCACATCACATGGGCCTTTATAAGGAAGTGTGCCAGTGATTGAAGTTGCTGATTGATCTTCAGCTTGTACCGTGTTCCTGTGATCCTTGTTCCTGAAAGTTCTCTGTTACCGACCTGGCTTGTCCTTACTATTCTGCTTGTCTCCTGACCCAAACTCAGCTTGTCTTTGGATATTCTCTCCTGTTACCTGTGTCTGATCTCAGCTTCCCTATTTGACATTGCCTGCTCTGGTATCCTCCGGCTCTGAGCTCTGGCTTGAACTGACTTCCCATTGCCTTAGTGCAAACACAGACCTGCCACTTCTCACATGCGCCACCTGGCTGCAGCCACTACTGCACACATCAGAAATCCTTCTGAGTTCTTCTGCAATCAACATCGCAGGTGACCTGTGCTACTTTGAGCCTGACTCCTCCTGTTCTAACTTGCAGGGGAGTCTGGAACTTAGCCGCAAGGGAAGCCCTCTCTCCATTGGCCTCCAACACCAGGTACGTGATAGTCTGACTGAGTGACTCAAAACTTAAATAGAGCGTCCTTTTTTCTGAGTTGTTCAAGTCAAAGTTTAATCTGGGTTGAGAACTCTTCCCTCCACAATAGGGTTGATTTACAAAAAGAAAATAGGCTGTTCACTTTGCAAGGGAAATTGTGCTTTGCGAACAAAAATCTCTCCAAAGCTTAGTGAATGTGGCGAAGTTTCACTTTGTAAAGAATACCAAATGATGTGCAAAAAAAAATAAAATATAGCACTTTTGCTTGCACACGATTGGCTGATAGAAGTCAGCAGAGCTTTGTTTCATTTACTAAGCTCTGGGGCAAATTCCCTTGCAAAGTGCAACTACTCTTGCAAAGAAAACAGTCTAGTTGTCTTTAGCTGGTCAATGTGACAGTGCTGGACTTCTTACCCAACACCAGCACTTGCATAGAGTGAAACACATGCTCTACCATATCAGGAAAAATTAAGTGGTGGAGCAGAGAAAAAATGTTGAATTAAGTTCTGCTGAAAAAGGGGGCTTTAAAGCAAACAAGCAGTTTTGCTCTGTATGGGTAAAGCACGTTTTCTGTACTCTTTACTGCAAAACGTTAACAATAATTTCATTCTGTGCAAGTATTTGTTGCTGCTGAATCTTAGGTAAAAATTGTAATCTAAAGTAAAAAAAATGCTATGTCTGGTACCATATGTAGGACAGATATTAAGGCATTTTTTTGCAAAATTACAAATGTTTCCTTCTTCACACTTTTTTATATTTTTGCACCACTCTTGTCAAAAACAGTTAATAAAGTGTTTTTTTCCAGCTATAGGAATAATACTATTTTTATACAAAAATACATACTGTCTATGTCCCAGAGGAATTGCACCTAATGATAATATTGCACTCAATGATATATATATTTTTTTTCAGATAATTACATTATTTAAAAGATTGTACCCTTTAGTATTTGTGATAAAAGTTCAAAATCTCTGTAAAGTTATTGTTGCTGTGTTTCCTCACTGGGGAGAATTCCTCTCACTTCCTGTGTGGTCACGAGGACAGAAAGTAAGAAAAATCTTTCCTTTGGGGACCAAGACAGCAATTCAGCCCTAACAGAGCTTCAACACCTTCCTTGCTGAAAAAGGTAAAATTATGTCCGCAGGTTCACAAAATACATGGTTAACTTCTTGCTCCCTCTATCAGGCCTGCAGTCTTCAGAAATGTAGGCAGATCGAGGACAAGTGAGTATAAGACCGGAGGAGGAGCAGGGATTATGAAAGTTAATGAGACTACACTAAAAGTGCAGTTACATTTTAAGCTTTTGAGATATTCCCAAAAGTGGATGCAAATATCCTTCTATTCAATCTAACTCTTTGCCATAATAATTATATTTCCCAATGCCTTACAGAAATTATTAGTGAGAAAAGTTGCTACCACGGCAATATTTTATAAGTGCAGTAATACACTTCCAATATCACAGAAAACATAATCTGCTATGGAAAAATCATAATTACATTTTATTGTAAAATAAGTTACTTAATTCCCTTCACTTTTGAAAATTTCCATTATTGAGTTCCATTACAAAAAACACATGAAATTATGAACAAAGAAGTAAACGGTTTATGTAAATTTTCGGCAAGTCTTTCTGAATGGTTCAGTCACCTTATGGGGTTTTATTTGTATTAAAGACAGTTCACGTTTTTCCATTTTTATCAGGGATACATGAGCCATTATTTTTCTTTAAAGAAGTTGTGCTTCCAGATCTTGTTAAATTATTTAAGCTAATTTTCTCCATTTCCATAGGTAAAGATTGACGTTCTTCATTCTCTGTTTCCCTATGATAGAAATAATTAAAGTTTGATACGATGACTGGAACTGGGAGAGCAATAGTCAAAACTCCAGCGATAGCACAGAGTGTGCCTACCACTTTACCTCCCAATGTAATAGGGCACATATCTCCATAACCAACAGTTGTCATTGTCACTACAGCCCACCAGAAACCATCTGGGATGCTGATGAACTGAGAGTTAGGCTCATCAACTTCTGCAAAAAATACAGCACTAGAAAACAAAATGACGCCAATGAAGAGAAAGAATATTAACAAGCCAAGTTCTCTCATGCTTGCCTTCAAGGTTTGTCCTAAAATCTGAAGTCCCTTTGAATGCCTTGACAACTTAAAAATCCGAAATACCCTAACAAGCCGCACAATCCTCAAAATTGCTAATGACATGTTTTGTTGTACATTGGGCTCTGTCTGCTTCACCAGTTCAGTGATAAGTGTTACAAAATAGGGAATGATAGACACAATGTCAATTATGTTCATTATGTTCTGGAAGAACTCTGAGGAACTTGGACAGACAGCAAATCTAACCACGAGTTCAAATGAAAACCATATTATGCAAGTGGTCTCTATTAAAAAAAATGGATCTGTGAAGGTGTTCAAGTATGTTGCGCTTTCTGTATAATTCCCTGAATTCTTGAAAATGTTAAAATCTTTTTCTTCTCTGAATTCTGGCAAAGTTTCTAAACAGAAGATAAGTATGGAGATAACGATTACCAAAACTGAAACCAGTGCCATTCCTCTTGCAGCACTAGAACTTTCAGGGTATTCAAAGAGCAACCAGAACTGTCTGTGATAATCATTAGTCGGTAAAGGTATCTCTGGATCCTTTAGAAAACCTTCATCATCTCGAAATTGATCTAAGGCTTCATTTCCAAGCTCATAGAATACGATTTCATCTGCAAACACATCTATTGGGACATTTGCTGGACGTCTTATTTTTCCACCAGACTGGTAATAGTACAGTATTCCATCAAAGCTTGGGCGATTTCTGTCAAAAAAATATTCATTTCTCATAGAATCAAAATAATGAATTCTTTTTTGAGGATCCCCAAGGAGTGTCTCTGGAAACTCATTAAGTGTCTTCAGCTGTGTCTCATATCTTAGTCCAGCTATATTAATGAAAACACGTTGGTTTCCTTCTTCCATTCCCATTTGTTCAGATATTAGATTATCATGACATTCCTTGGAATATCTGGAAGCATCTCCCTCATTTGAACACTCATTCAACGGTTGCTTCCAGTTGGAGTTTTGATTGGACAAACCTAAACTTTCTTCTGCTGTTTTTTTACTTGAATCTGTGTTAGCATCATTGCGAGACTCTTCACAACTTATTGAGGCCTTGTAAAGGGATTCCATCTTGCTATCTTGAAACCAAATTTCAAAAGAGTGCCATCCTTCAATAAACTAGACAATTTCAACTTTCTGCAAAAAAAAAAACAGATTAAGCAATTCATAATCTACACTGAAATATAAAGTAATTAAACTTTAGCATTAAAGTTCAAAAATTAAAAATGCATTTTAATATATTTTCAAAGTGGAATCTGAGCATTGCAATGATGAAGGAAGCTTTGATTCATTTTCAGCTTCCATACTGTTAGTACTGAAACACAACACATACCAGTTGTCTGTTTCCTATAACAGCGTTCCTTTCTCTGCCTACTATGAAGCAGGCATCTTATCGTGTTTGGCAAAGATAAATTTAGCTTTTGACAGTGGGGGAAGTGAGTAAATGGAAAACAGAATGAACATATTTCAAAAGAACATATGGTATAATATTACACATAGCTGATGCATCCAAATATTATACACACACATACCCACACGTACTGTCCATGTGCAAATTGGCAGCATGTTCAGTATATTTAGTCAATGGACATTGTGAACAAAATATGTTTTTTATAAAGTATTGACACTATAGTCAACAAACTTTATGTTTATATATTTTATTAAAGAATATGTTACCTCAACATTTCAAATTCCTAATATGTGTTTGTTGTACTATATTAAGAACTATCCTTTTCTCTTTGGATTGCTTTCTTTGTGGGAAATACCTGGTGATACTGCAAATCCCCTGCTTTCCTGTTTCAAACTGACGATGCCAGGCATAGAAGCACATCCTTACTAGAGTGGCCAGTTTTCTGGCTGTACTGGGAGCTCAGCCTGCCTGTCCTCTAATGGCTAAGACTTGTGCTGACACATTCTTCTGCATTGCTATTGAGTGGGAAGATCAGTGAACTGCTGTTTTTCTACCCGCCACGTCTCTATGCCTCTTAAGCAGTTGAGAATGCAGATTATAGATAATGTAATCACTTACAGTATAAAAAAGGTATTTAAATTTGTATACAGGCAGTCCCCAAGTTACAAACGTTGTCTCCACTAAAGCTTTATCACCAATCCTAGTTTTCACGACAAGTGTCTTAGGAACAGAAAGTAAGGTGGAATCTTCTAAACGGGGGCACAGACAGCAAAACAAACATTACAGGGGTGTTGACCCTTCCCTATGCTATCCAAAAGACATAAATATAATTTTTTTTTTGGCTGGTGTTACACTTGAAAAAAATGTACCTGTTCAAACTAACATACAAATTCAACTTAAAGTGATTGTAAAGTCTCGTTTTTTTTTTTAATAAACATGTTATACTTACCTCCTCTATGCAGATGGTTTTGCACAGAGCAGCCCGGATCCTCTTCTTCTCGGGTCCCTCTTTGCTACTCCTGGCCCCTCCCTCCTGTCGAGTGCCCCCACAGCAAACAGCTTGGGGGCACCCGACCAGAGCTGCAGCTCCGTGTGTCCATTCAGACATGGAGCTACAGTTCGGCCCTGCCCCCTCTCTTTCCTGATTGACAGCTGTGGGAGCAAATAGTGCCACTGCTGTGTCTCAGCCAATCAGAAGAGAGAGAGTCCTGGAATGCTGATATACTTGGATAGAGAGGGGGCTGTTACACACAGAAGGTTTTTTATCTTAAAAAACCTTCTGACTTTACAACTGCTTGAAAAACAAACCTACAGAACCTATCTTGCTTGTATTCCGGGGACTGCCTGTATACTGTTTACACAAATGTTTTGCCTTTAACCACTTGCCTACAGTGCACTTTCACCCCCTTCCTGTCCAGGCCAATTTTCAGCTTTCAGCGCTGTCATATTTTGAATGACAATTGCGCGGTCATGCTACACTGTACCCATATGAAATTTGTATCATTTTTTTCACACAAATAGAGATTTCTATTTGTGTGAAAATAGAAATCACCACTGGGTTTTTTATTTCTTACAAAAAAAAAAAAGAAAAAAGACAGAAAATTTTGAAAAAAAAAAAGTTTTTCTTATTTTCTGTGAGTAAATTTTGAAAAGAAATAATTTTTCTCCTTCACTGATGTGCGCTGATGAGGTGGCACTGATGGGCACTGATAGGCTGCACCGATGGGCACTGATAGGCTGCACTGATGGGCACTGATGAGGTGCACTTATGGGTACTGATGAGGTGGCACTGCTGAGGAGGTACTAATATGCCACACTGATGGGCACTGATGAGCACTGATAGGCGGCACTTATGAGCACTGATAGGTGGCACTGATGGGCACTGAGAGGTGGCACTGATGGGCACTGACGGGTGGCACAGCCAATCACATGGGTAAAGGGTCATGTCATTGCAACACGGAGTCCCAGAACAATGTCATATGACCGCATCCCAGAACAATAGCTACACCGCTCCATCGTCATTGCATGTAGCAAGTGTTTAATTTCTATTTGAAACTGAATATTTTGTTTTAGAAAGTAGAAGTTCAAATACACTTTAAATAGCATTGCTCCACAGGTAAATACAAACAAATAATTATAAAAACACATTTAGGTGCCATATACATGCAATTAATCCTTACAGAGATTTTCCTACAACCAACAGGAGAGATTAAACCCCGTTAAAACTAGTTTACTAAAGCTAGTAAACAAGAATAGTGGTGCATTGTTATGGGCATTTGCATAAAAAAAAATCCATATTTATGCACACATAGTAATCATTGTCCCCAAAACCTTCTAGCTACTTGTACACTGACAGATTTTTTGGGGTCTATTTTGGGTAGTTTGAATTTATAGTGGTTTTTTTTTTTTTTTTTTCCTCTTTTTGTGTATTTACTTACTCTTCTTACATCTCTTAAAATGTTTTATTTTTTCACTGTCTGTTTTTCTTCATTTGGTGAAATATAAATCACATAATTATGAGGCTAATGAGAGGTAAATGTGGGGAAAAGTCTAGGATGGTTGAAAGGAATTTTCTTAATTCTTAGGAGCCATTTAAAGCCCCATTGGTTCCAGTGCATTTCCAAAATAGCAAAATTATCACCAAAAAGTATAAAAATCTTATCTTTATTCATCCCTACAGCTCCTTTTTTTCTGCAAATCATGGTAAATTTTCAACAAATTAAAATTTGTAAGGGCATATTTTACTCTGTTAGACATTTTACATGTCACACTTAAGTTTAAAGTATTAAAAGTGACTACACAAAAGTGAATCACAAAGTGACAAGGGAAGAAATTCATATCAGAAAGGAAGTTGACACAGCACTTCCAGCAAGAAGGTAATAAAATGATGCAATTAACTGAATGGATCACATTAATTTGGGTCATGGGCAAATGAACCTATATAAACCCTCTTCTATTATCAATGAATAATTAGTTTGTATTTCCAAATTAAAAAAAAAAAAAATAGGAAATACGAAACTATGAAAGGATGTCTAAATTTGTAGTTACAGTTGGTAAAGTTGAATCTAGTACAACCTAACTAAGAAACACATCTAAAAGTTTTTTGAACCTATCTAAAGTCTCTGCTGACACCACTAACTGTGGAAGGGAGTTCCACATCCTTACAGCACTAACAGTAAAGATCCCCTTAAGCAGTTTAAGACCAACTTCATTGAGTGGCTGTGAGTGTCTTTTTTAGAGACCTAAGATTAAGAGGTTTTCTCCCAATACTGCAGTCACTATTCAAAGATTTGTATAAAGCCATCATATCCCCTCTTAGGTGTATCTTCTCCAGAGAGAATATGTTTAATGTTTGTAGTTCCTTATAACTGAGGTCTTCCCACCCCCTTTGAGCTTTGTTGCCCTTCTGTGGACTCTCCATAGTTCAAGCACATCCTTTTCAAGGATTGGTGACCAGAACTGGATAGCATACCCAAGATGCAGCCAAGCCACAAATTTGTAAAGTAGTAGAATTATAGTTTTTTCTCTTGAGTAAATACACTTTTTATTGCATGCTGGCCTTGGTCTCCTGGCCTTGCTTGCTGCAATGTGGCATTGCGTTCTATTGCTGAATCTGTCATCTACTAGGACCCCCAGATCCTTTTCCATCCTCAATTGGCAGTGGTTTTCCCCCTAACGTGCAACTTGCATGAATATTTTTAGCTTCCAAGTGCATTACTTTACATTTTTCAATATCAAACCTCATCTGCCACATAACATCCCACTCCTCTATTTTATTTAGGCCTTCTTGTAAAGTTACTATATCCTTTTGTGAAGATACTGCCCTGCTTAATTTTATATAGTCAGCAAACACTTGGAACCATGTCCTCCAAACTCTACATCGTTTTATGAATAAGTTAAACAGAGTCAGTCTCGAGATAGAGCTCTGGGGCACGTGACGTCACTCACAACTCTAGACCATTTAAAAAATATGCCAATAATTAACCATCCTCTAGACCCGCTCTTGTAAAACGTTTTCTATCCTAGTACATACCATGTCATCAAAAGACCTTCATTTGAAAATTGATTGTTTGTGGGGTACTATATCAAGTGCCTTAGCGAAATGTAGATGCACTACGTACACAGGCCTTTCTCTATTTAAATACAGCTCATCTCCACTTGAGCTCCGGAAGGTCTTTACCCCCCTTTGTGACCAGGGTATTTTTTGCTATTTTGTACTGGGCTACTTTAACTGACAATTACATGGTCATGCAATACGCAAATTAAACTTTTATTTATTTTTTTTCACACAGATAGAGCTTTCTTTTGGTTGTATTTGATCCCCACTGGGTTTTTTATTTTTTGCAAAATAAAAGAAAAACAAATTTGAAAAAAGATCAATATTTTCTACTTTGTGTCATAAAACATATCCAATAAAATCAAATTTTGTCATAAATTAAGGCCAAAATGTATTCTGCTACATATCTTTGGTAGAAATCCCAGTAAGTGTATATTAATTGGTTTGTGTGAAAGTTCCAGTGTCTACAAACTATGATATATATATTTGAAAATTGATCAGGTTAGATGTACTGACGGCCCTAAAATGCCAGAACAGTACAAATTCCCCCAAATTACCCCTTTTTGGAAAGTAGACAATTTGAGGCATTCAGTAAGAGGCATTGGTGCATTTTTTGAAGCTGTTATTTTTTTTGTCGCTATTTTTCAGTATTTAAAGTAACTTAATGAAAACATTTTTTTCACTATTTTTTTTTTTTACATACTGTCACCAGTGCAGTACAACGTCATCATATGACTAATGCAATGGTAATTAGGGCCACTGACTGGTGGTGACAGCATGTTAAAAAAAAAAAAAAAAAAATGATTCTATTTTTAAAAATTCATTTATTTTAAACATTTTTTTTCATTCTTTACTATTTCTATTCACTACTTTCATCAGAGTGGTTCAGTGTCACCAGAGTAACACTACTACTCTTGGGGGGGGGGGGGATTTTTTAATTTTATTTTTTTGTTACACCTTCTTTGCTGTTTCATTGTAACAGCAAAGTCTACAACTGTCATGAATGGGTTAACCATTCATGACAGCTGTGATCACTAGTGGTTAGCTACAATGTATCACATGGTACAGGGTGATGTGATTGGCCCGTGTACCATGTGATAGATGTGGACCAATCACATTCATTCATAAAACCTTTGTTGACATTGTGATCCTAAACCCGGAGCACACATATGATGTACATGTACATCAAAGTGCCCGCACGTGACGCATGTGCTGCACATGCCACAGTATATATACTGTGGCAGGTTGGCAAGTGGTTAAAAGGCAGGAAAATTCTTCATAAATTAATTCGTTGTTTACTACTAATGATACTATTTTCATCAGTAATTTATTTTATATGGTCCTTTAGCATTCCTTAAAAACTGTTTACATATTATTGGTGTTAGGCTGACGGGTGTGTAGTTACCAGGCATATATTTCAGTCTTTTTCTAAATGTTGGTACCATGTTTGCTTTTCACAAATCAGCTGGTACAAATCCAGTCAGTAAGCTATCCTTAAAAATTGGGAATCTGGCTATGGCATGGCTAAATTATTTAAGCACTCTAGGGTGTAAGTTATCGGCTCGAATGATGTCACATTAAGTTTTTCTTTTCTTTTTTAACAAAGGGACTCTGTCAGCCGCAAGGGTATATTTAATATAATGATATTAACATTACTGCCTTGTTTTTCCAACTCCTCCTTTTTTCTGTATTTCAGACTCCAGATTTAAAAAAATTATATTTTGCCACTGATTCCATTTAGAAAACAATAAATAGTTACATATTTTGTAATTCATTGGTACCAGCACATCGAGTAATCAAGTTAACCAATGGGGAATACATAAATAAACAAATACATATTTTGTATTTAATAAAATGCCTCCTAAGAGTTTTAATCCCCATTCACACCGGTGCGACTTATCATGCAATTTGACAGTTCCAAAGTTCCAGTCGCACCCTATTGCCGGCAATGGAAGTATTCTATTCACAAAAGTCACTAACTGCAAACAAATCGGCAGTGCGATTCGCATTGATGTGTGACTTTGAAATCATGGTAAAGTAGCGCAATTTCAAAGCCCCATCGGTGTGAACGGGAGCTAAGTCTTATAATACTGTATATCAGTACTCTATATTTGGATGAAGACCTAATAAATTAGCTGATCTTAAAAATGGGTTGGTCTAACATTTTAATCTTAATTACCTATTTTCATGTCAGCTTGGAGATTTCTGAAGAACAGAAAAAAATACTCCATCTTTATCATCATCATCCATTCTGGAAAAACAAAAAAAAAGAAAATTACAGCATATAAATAAGAAAAACGTTATGAAGGCATTTAAACTTTTCACATTGCCTGAAGGAAAATGAGGCTAATTTACTTAAAACCTGCTTATATTATTCTTACCAAAAAAATCAGAATCTCTTGCTTGCACATCTGTGTTTACACATATGCAAGTGCATGTGTGTTTGAATAGGTGGAAAATCTCATACACGCATGTCCTTGCTCAAGTAGAGTATATTTTGATACTAGGATTGCCAGAAACATCTTCATAAATAAAAAAACAATAAACCTATTAAATGGTGGTGCCTCAGTAAGCCCTTTGGAGAAGTCCCTCGAGCACCTATTATCTTGGACAGACACCACTTTAGTGTACACTCTTTATAGTCAACGTACTTGTTCATTTAAGACCTTAAATTTACTCAGCACTGAGTCTGGACTACATAGAAACATAGAAAAGTGACAGCAGAAAAAAAACAAATGGTCTATGGAGTACATTTATACATGTTTTTGTATTTTTTTTTTTAGCTACTGTGGCAGTGCGAGGCCCGGCCACAGTGTAAGGCCCCGTTCACACTGGGGCGATGCTACTTCCCGGGGCGACCTCACAGGTCGCGGCACGCTGCTCGCACCGCGACCTCGGAGTGGCTGGCACAGACTTCTTAACATTGAAGTCAATGCAGGTTGCTCCAGGTCGCCCCAAAGAAGCTCCGGACCCTTTTTCTAAGTCGGAGCGACTAAACGGGGCTAAAAAGGCAGTCTGGGCCAGGTTTTGTAGACAACCACCACACTGATGGAGCTGATGTGTGCTGTGTTCTTAGAATAATCAGAACTAGGGTTTTGGACTCCACCCTCCAGAGGGATCCATGTGTTGTTGCAAGCCAATCAGGGAGATGTGCATGTCTGCATGGTGCTGTCTGGCACAGGACAAACAGAGGTCTGGAGTATAAGAACTCACCCAAGCTCTACCGCAATAAAAGGATTTTTTTTGCCTTTCTTTGGTTTGGAACAGGTTAAAACACCTATCAGAGGGGGAGATGTGCACCGCATCTTACTCCAGCGTGAAGTGTGATGGATACACAAGCTTAATACGAGAATTCCAAGCAGAATGAATAGCAGAATGGACATTAACCTGTTTTTTAAGTGATCAGATTAGTTTAGTCTTAGCATATACAGTATCTCACAAAAGTGAGTATACCCCTCACATTTTTGTAAATATTTTATTATATCTTTTCCAGTGACAACAGTGAAGAAATGACACTTTGCTACAATGTAAAGTAGTGAGTGTACAGCTTGTATAACCATGAAAATTTGCTGTCCCCTCAAAATAACTCAACACACAGTCATTAATGTCAAGGCCTCGCTATGGTCGACCAAAGAAGTTGAGTGCATGTGCTCAGCGTCATATCCAGAGGTTGTCTTTGGGAAATTGATGTATGAGTGCTGCAGAGGTTGAAGGGGTGGGGGGTCAGCCTGTCACTGCTCAGACCATATGCCACACACTGCATCAAATTGGTCTTCATGGTTGTTGTCCCAGAAGGAAGCCTTTTCTAAAGATGATGCACAAGAAAGCCTACAAACAGTTTTGCTGAAGACAAGCCGACTAAGAACAAGAATTACTGGAACCATGTCCTGTAGTCTGATGAGACCAAGATAAACTTATTTGGTTCAGATGGTGTCAAGCATGTGTGGTGGCAAAGAGGTGAGGAGTACAAAGACAAGTGTGTATTGCCTACAGTCAAGCATGGTGGTGGGAGTGTCATGGTCTGGGGCTGTTTGAGTGCTGCCGCCACTGGGAAGCTACAGTTCATTGAGGGAACCATGAATGCCAACATGTACTGTGACACACTGAAGCAGAGAATGATCCCCTCCCTTCTGAGACTGGGCAGCAGGGCAGTATTTCAACAAGATAATGACCCCAAACACACCTCCGAGGCGACCACTGCCTTGCTAAAGAAGCTGGCCAAGCATGTCTCCAGACCTAAACCCTATTGAGCATCTGTGGGGCATCCTCAAATGGACGGTGGAGGAGCGCAAGGTCTCTAACATCCACCAGCTCCGTGATGTCGTCATGAAGGAGTGAAAAAGGACTCCAGTGGCAACCTGTGAAGCTCTGGTGAATTTAATGCCCAAGAGGGTTAAGGCAGGGCTGGAAAATAATGGTGGCCACACAAATATTGACTCTTTAGGCCCAATTTGGACATTTGCATTTAGGGGTGTACTCACTTTTGTTGCCAGTGGTTTAGACATTAATGGCTGTGTGTTGAAGTTTTTTGAGGGGACAGCACAGCATTATACAAGCTGTACACTCACTACTTTACATTGTAGCAAAGTGTAATTTCTTCAGTGTTGTCACATGAAAAAATATAATAAAATATTTACAAAAATGTAAGATACTGTATGTAGTTAATGTTGTCTAGCTTCCACAGTGTGAATATGTCCATTTTTATCTGGTTTCTCTGGCTTCTCTTCTTCCCATGGTGTTTCCAATTGATTTTAATTAAGATTGTACTACCCCTTGTCACCAGGGGTTGTGTGCCTCTATAAAAATGTGATTTTATTACATTTTTTGTATGCTATGAGGAAGGCTATGGCCGAAACGCGTTAGTTTCCAAAATGTAACTGCTTCAGTGTAAAATACAGTTTCATAATAAGGAGCGACCGTGTGCCGGCTTTTGATTTCTATGGAAACAGAGGCCTGAGCCTGAGAGACGGAGCAGCAGGGAGCTGTAGAAAAGTGACATAGAGCTGACAGAGGAATAGTGTTTGTGCACGAGTACTGGGATGTTATGTTAGATGGTCAGGAGGACCAAGGCATGAAGCCTGAGCAACAGGGCTGACAAAGAGGCCAGAAGGCTGAACACTGTGCATTATGTGTTTATGGTAAAAACCCCTGAGTGGGATATTGACTGCTGTGAAATTTTCTTTCTGTTTAAAATAAAATTGGGCAGAAAAAACCCTGAAAAGGCATATCTGGCATGGACTGAGCTCACTAGCAAGTGCTACATTCCCCAAGTTGTCACACTTATTTGTCTAGAATAGTCAAGTATAGATCTATGTTTGCCCCAAGCATTCATGAAGCCATTTATTATTAACTGAAACCAAATATTGCAGCGCTGCTCTTAATAATCAAACTAATATCTCTGTGCAACCTAGTGCATAAATTGTGCAAAATAAACCAAAATTTGTGCAAATAAATATCAATGATCAAATATTGCAATTCAAAACAGCAATGTGTTCAGTGAGTTCATAGCTAGTATTAAGGCAAATAAACCTCAGCACGGTGGTTCGCTGCTCCCGCAGCGTGCGCTTCACCGGCCGGAAGCTGAGCGTACCTTGACGTCACTTCCAGCCGGTGAAGCGCACGCTGCGGGAGCAGCGACCCACCGTGCCATGGTTTATTTGCCTTAATACTAGCTATACTTGTAAGTAAGTTTCTTTAACAATAAAAGTTTTTAAATGAACGTACTTCACCATGGATGGCCTTTTATTCCTTATGAGGGGACTCAGAATCTAAGAAGAACCATCATATAGGATCTCTCCCATTCGATTGTGGATCTCAGGCTAACAGAAAGAGGCTGTGGCTACAACACAGGATTTATACTGAATGCACATATACCCATGAGTTGTGGTAAGTAGATAACTACAGGGGGAGCACCCCATTTCGTGTGTATAAGTGAAGCACAGAAGCACTTTTTCTGCACCCGATCGACACTTTTATTATATGGACTAGTTGCTATAATTTATAATTTATGAACTCACTGAACACATTGCTGTTTTGAATTGCGATATTTGCACATTGATATTTATTTGCACAAATTTTGGCTTATTTTGCACAATTTATGCACTAGGTTGCACAGAGATATTAGTTTGATTATTAAGAGCAGCACTGCAATATTTGGTTTCTATCACTTTAAAGGCACTAGCACTTTAACTTGCAGCAAGCAGCCATTGATTACATTATACTTTAAATTATTTAAATTATTGAATCAATATACGCACAAGACTTACCATAAGCGCGAGGTTATACCGCTATATATTTATTATTGACTGACTCACTTGTCTATTCCAAGCATCAACTTCCCTTTCTGGAAATTAATAATTTCTAAAACCACTTTTGAACTTTCCTCGCCCTAGTTTGAAGTCATGTCCCTGGGTTCTTGATCTTGGCTTTATATTGAAAATACTGTCCTTATGAACTTTTTTACCTCTTTATTTAAAGGTTTCAGTCATACCTCCCCTTTCCCCTCTTTCCTCCAGACTGCACATATTATGTTCCTGAAGTCTCTCCTGATATGTTTCATCCCTCAGACCTTTTACAATTTTTGTTAACCTTCTCTGGACTCATTCCATCTTATCAATATCTTTTTGTAAGTGAGGTCTCCGGGATGGACACAATATTCTAAATGAGGTCTCACTAATGATCTATATAAGGAAATCAGAACCTCCTTCCTCCTGCTGGTGACCCCTCTATTGATGCATCCTAAAATTCAATTCACTTTTCTCACTGCATGGGCACACTGTTTGCTCATTTTGCACTTATTTGAAATGAGTACAAATTTTTCTCTGTAGTGCTGGCCAACCCTTTTGTACTCTGGCAAGAGATAGGTGCATAATTTTACATTTCCAAACATTGAACTGCAGTTTCCACTGCTTTGACCAATCTTTCAGCAATGATAAATCATATTCCATTTTATAGACACCTCCAGGGATATCAACCCTATTACACGCTTGTGCTTCATCAACAAATAATACATACAGTAAATTACCTTTCAACCCTTTAGTTATATCACGTACATATTTATTAAATAGAAGAGGACCCAGTACAGAACCTTGTGGTACATCCCTAGTGACTGGTCTCTGTTCCAAATGAACCCCATTTACAACCACACTCTAGTTTCTATCTTCTAGCCAACTGCATATCCAATGAACCACCCAAGGGTTAAGTCCTAGCTTTTACAGCTTTTTATATGATCTTGTTGAACTGTATTAAATTCCTTGCTGAAATTAAGAAAAACTATATCTGCAGCAGTCTTTTTCAAAGAAGGTGCCATGCCACCATGGGGTGCCTTCTGGGTACTTCAGGGGTGCCTTGGTAAAATGCCTAAAAATTACAACAAATTGTCACAGGTTTTTCCTTCACAACATTACAAACCTGGGCACAGTGCATGTCAAGCCACTGGCATCCTGACAACCAATGATTTCATTGGTTTATAAGGAGAACGACCGGTGCTTGTACAGCATCTTTGTTTACCCCTCCCCTTGCCCTCCTTCTCCATCAGCACTGGGGTCACATTAGCAAGTAGAAGAAGAGAAACTGAGGAAGAAGACTAATCAGTACCAGTGTGTAAAGGTGGAGGAATAAATCACCTCTAATGTTTAGTGGCCCATGTGTGTGGATGTAACCTGCGATATGGAAAACTATTAGTTTAATTTTTTTTTATATTTTAGAATGGGATGCCTTGAGATTGTGCAGAATTTTAAAGGGTGCTGCAACTAAAAAAAGGTTTAGAAACACTGGTCTACAGCACCACTCTGGTCCACATTATTAGTGATACAGTCAAAAAATCTATTTAGATTAGTTTGGCATGATCTTCCCTTAATAAAGCCATGCTGCTTTGGGTTCATCAAGTTGTGTGTTTTTAAACGATCAGTGATCCGTGATTTCAAGAGTGATTTCATTGATTTGACTACAATACATATTAAACTCAGTGTCCTGTAATTACCAGCTTCTTATTTGCTGCCTTTCTTGTGTATAGGTACAATATTAGCTGTCCACCAGTGATAGGGAACTTCTAATGTTAGAAGAGATTGATTCAAAAGATCTGTCAATGCCAATTTATAAATGGTGTGAATAAGGGTGCGCTGATATAAAGATTAAAGCTGCTACCTGAACTGTGCCTTAGTGAAAAATTCTGTGTAAAAAATAGGTGCGCAAAATAATAAATGACTAAATCCACAATGTGATATATTACAATCTTACATAAATGGTGATAAAGTGAAGACAGGTGAATAAAAATGGTCAAAAGTCCAAAATTCCATCAAGTGTGACAAGTGACCCTTGAACTTTATAAGTGCAATAACTCATAAGGTGATATGAATTCCAAAGTCCACAAAAACTCTTCACCAAATGGTTGTTGAAAAGGTAAAGTATATTGCCAGTGCTCTGTGATTGAAGATCCCGCCACCAACACACTATCCTCCTTACCAGATAAATAAACTTGAAAGGCAGAGAAAACTCTGTTGATAGTGTTGGGAAGGAGGAGATAATCAAATTAACCACCCTGTGATACGGTGCAGGATTAGCCTCTTACCAGATGGTGGATGGAATCAGCACAGAGAATATGGGGTAGACGATGCCTTTTCAATGTGTCTGTAGTTGGCAGCTGTGTTCCACTTTCACTAGGGACCCGTCCTTCTACTGGCTCTCCAGAATGAGCATCGATGTAATAGAAAATAAACGGACCATAGCATGATATCCCTGAGGTAATTTATTCAAATAAAGTGTTACACTTACATTCGGGATGGAAACAACTGCGACAGTACAAATGATACACCTAACTCGGCTGCAGACCGAGCAGTGTTAGACGTTCGTGGCGGCGCGACACGCCTCCTCTCTGAATGTTTCCATCCCGAATGTAAGTGTAACACTTTATTTGAATAAATTACCTCGGGATATCACGCTATGGTCCGTTTATTTTCTATTACATCGATGCTCATTCTGGAGAGCCAGTAGAAGGACGGGTCCCTAGTGAAAGTGGAACACAGCTGCCAACTACAGACACATTGAAAAGGCATTGTCTACCCCATATTCTCTGTGCTGATTCCATCCACCATCTGGTAAGAGGCTAATCCTGCACCGTATCACAGGGTGGTTAATTTGATTATCTCCTCCTTCCCAACACTATCAACAGAGTTTTCTCTGCCTTTCAAGTTTATTTATCTGGTAAGGAGGATAGTGTGTTGGTGGCGGGATCTTCAATCACAGAGCACTGGCAATATACTTTACCTTTTCAACAACCATTTGGTGAAGAGTTTTTGTGGACTTTGGAATTCATATCACCTTATGAGTTATTGCACTTATAAAGTTCAAGGCTCACTTGTCACACTTGATGGAATTTTGGACTTTTGACCATTTTTTTCACCTGTCTTCACTTTATCACCATTTATGTAAGATTGTAATATATCACATTGTGGATTTAGTCATTTATTATTTAGCGCACCTATTTTTTACACAGAATGCCAATTTATAGCCAGTTTACTATAAATTTCCTACATCGGGACTGGCAATTTGGGATAGTTACAGAAGCCAGACATACCAAATAATTGGTATTCACTTGCCAAGATGTATATTTTTTAAGTGTATCCAAATCCAAGAACAATATTTTATATGTTGAAGTTGAATACAAGTCCCTACATTTTGTGGGTGCATTGTTTTTTCATTCTTTTTCTCTCGTTTTTTAACCTGGTTACCCATTTAAGAATGCTTCTCTGTCTTAGGGTAACAAGGGTCACAAACTACTGTATATAATGGAAAAACACTTTTGTCAGCCTGGGAAATGGCTACAGAATACCTGCCCCTCTCTTCTTCTCAAAAAAGAGGGGTTCTGTAGTCTTTAGAGAAATCTAAAGCAATGTAACTGATAAGACTGTGGCACAGACAAAGAGCACAGAAATTCATCAGCTTACAAGGTTTTTGGCATAATTTTTTTTTTTTTTTTTTTTTGCACTCATAGAAGAGATATAACAAAACAGTTTTAATGAAATATTCAATAGACAAAAAGGGCGCAAATAAAATACTTTTATACTTACATTACACAACCCCTAACATATTTTGTAAAATCGGTCCCTGCAATTTATTTTGAGGGATGTGTATTTAAGCTCTTCTAACTTTTTTTGTTTTCCTATTCATAATTTAAATTAACATGGCTTTTTTTGTAGGAGGTGAGGAAGCTGGAAAATGTAAAATAAAGCTTTATACTCAGCCTGCTGGTATAAAACCACTATGCAATACATTACATTTAATAGACATGGGTGTTCCATTGTTTGTGGCTGGCTCTGTATCATCTGCTCATTTATTTCATTCCAGTAGAGAGATGTGTCTACTCCTGATGAATTTCTCATGATGTAGAAAAAAAAAAAAAAAATGAAAAACCGACAACACTTTGGGACATCCTTATAATGACAATGGTAAGTGAAACGAAATAACATCTATAACAATTAGATAAACTTTGTGTATAGACAAGATGACAATCAATATGTTATAGTCAAAATGTATACCATACCTTACTGTAAGATCTCACACAAGCTCACCAGACTCTTCTAAAATGGAGGTATACTTCCTGCAGATAAATAAATAATATAAAAAATGTCTGAAGGTGCAAAATGTATTTCTTTAAAAATACCATATATAGCAAATTTAGGCTTGTAGTTTATTAATAAGATTGCCTTCCTCAAATGGCATGGATACATGTTTTTTTTTTTTAATAACAAACCTGTCATACTCACCTGCTCTGTGCAGTATTTTTTCACAGAGCAGCCCGATCCTCCCCTTTTCTAGTCCCCTGCCTGCACTCCTGGCCCCTCCATCATCCTGAGTGCTCCCACAGCAAGCAGCTTGCTGTGAGGGCACCCAAGCAGGCTCGCTCCCGAGCTGCTGCTCTGTGTGTCCATTCACAACAGACCTGTGGCTCAGCCCTGCCCCTTCTCTCTCCTCATTGGCTCACTAGCTGTGATTGACAGCCTCATCCAATAGGGAGTGAGAGTCCTCGGAGAGCTGCGGCTCTCGTTCACATTGCTGAATTGAGATGGAACTCAGGTAAGTATTAGGGGCTGGGGGCTGCTGCACAGAGAAGGTTTTTTATCTTCATGCATAGAATGAGCCTTTACAATCACTTTAAGAGGTATTTAATAGTATTGACCATTGTAAATCAAAATTGTTGTATCAGCATGATCAAGTTCATTATTTATTTATTTGTTTTCAAAGATAATTTGAAACTAAATGGCCAACACTGTAAACTCATTAACAGATTACAAACATGGTCTAGAAACAACCAAAAGTAGCTCCAGAAAATATATCTATTTGTAAATGTTATGACTAAAACTTACCTGGCTCCTCCAATTGCTCAAGCTATGTCCATGCTGAAGAACTTCTCCTTAACTGTCTGGTCTCACAGGAGACATAGGCAAAATAGCAGAAGCCATTGGCTCCTGCTGCTGTCTGTGAAACTTCTGTTAGTGGGGATCAGGCCAGGGCTTACTGGCACTGTGTGTGTCTATGAACACACAGCCCAGATCGGGTACATGCATGCATCGGTGCCTCCATAGCAAGAGGCGTGTAAGTACAATGAGCAGTGGGGGACCTCTATGTGCAAAACCTTTGCACAGAGCAGGTACGTATATCATCTTTTTTATTTTAAAGCAAAAAAAAAAGTGTTGCCTTTACTATCACTTTAAATAATAAGTCCACTTTTGTTGAGAAAAAAACATGGGTGATCAATGTGCATTGCATGGATTTTAAAAAAACCTTGTTGCAGATTCCTACCTGTTTCTACTCTAAAGAAAAAGATGTGTGTAACCTGCAGAGTAAGTCTGAATGGGAGTGACTTTTTCATTATTAATCAGCTGATGCACTTGCAGGGTTCTTTTGAGGAAAATTCTGGGTCTGCATTTATTTGAATGTAATTATTCCTTTGGGAGTTGGGAGTATTTCACCAAAATTAAATGCTGCATAAATATTGATGTGTATCTCTGTGTAGTAGACTTCTGTGAAAATCAGTGAGTCAATCACACAAGCAGGAAGCTGGTGGTGGATTGGGAGAGCAGAGTACAGCTGGTAGTGTAATCCAGAGGACAGTTCCAAGATCAGATCTAAGGTCAGGCGTAAAGGCGTAAGCCAGAGAATGATTGAAAGGTCAAGGCTGGTGGCAATCCAAAAGAAGAATCCAAGTACAAGGCAGAAGTCAGCAGCAAGGAAATCCAATGACAGATCTACATGCAGGGACAAATGAGTCATGACTTGTAGAGAGCCAGAAAAAAAACATTTTCACAAGACCTGAGCTAGTGGAGCTCAAACACAGTGCCACAGGGACACACCCAATGAGGGGCAGAAGAGGCAGGGCAGTCTAGGCCATCTGCTACCTAGAAATCAGGATACTCACGCGGGAAGGTGTTCCGCCAGTGGCCAATTAGAGTGGGAGGAGCATCAAAATCCATGAAAGAAGAAGTAGCAGCAGCTGCAGCTCTCCTAACATTGCTCTACTCTAAGGCCGGAAGGTTTGTCAAGGTAAAGATAAAAAAAATTGGTCACAAGTCCAAATGCATCGACAGAAGAAGCTGGAACCCAAAAATAAGTTCCCAATTTTCCTGGAGTCCAAAATGTGGGCCTCCTCAATTTCCTCCTGACCATTGAAAATCAGGGGCAGCTTAGAAGAAACAATGCTATCCCAATTACCTGGCTTCAATGTTAGGAATTCTGATAGATATGGGAAGTCATATACTGAAGGAGACTGGGTTCATCTTTTGGACTACCCTGTAGGTACCAATGAACCTAGGGGTCAGTTTTTAGGTAGGAATATTGAGGTTTAGGTTTCTTGTGAAGGACCAGACCTGATCGCCAACCATGATCTAAGGGGCATGGGAGTAAAGGCAATCAGCAAAGTATTTCTTGGAGGCAGAACTGGAGGACAAGCTAACCTGGATCTTGCTCTAAATTTGAAAAAATGTCTGGAGAGTACTGCAGGCATCAAGAACATCCAAGGAAAATAAAAAAGAGAAAAAGAAGAAATATTTGAGAAACAGAATAGATTCTCCTGTGGAGTAATGGGGACAGTTAATATATGCAATCTTGGCCCAAGGTAGGGCAGACGTCTATTCCAATTGTCTGTCAGAAACAAAACATTGGTGGTAAGTCTCTCAAGAACGATTAATGCACTCTGTCTGGCCATTAGTTTTGAAGGTGATAGGCAGACGAGAAGGACAGATTGGTGCCAATGAGAGTGCAAGAAGATTTCCAAAATATTGACAGAAATTATGAGTTTCTGTCCAAAACAGAATTCTGGGGCATACCGCGGAGTCTAACCATCTCACAAACAAAGAAAAAGACTAGAGACATTGCAGAGGGAAGTTTAGGTGAAGCAACAAAGTGGGCCATTTTACTGAAGCAATCCATGGTGACCCAGATAATGGTGTGCATGTTTAAGGGAGGAAAGTCTACAATGAATTTAATAGCCAACTGTGTCCAGGGATGCTTAGAGACACATCTAGGTATAAACCTAGAGGACTTGGAATGGATGCAGAACACACAGGTCTTAACAGAGAAATGAATATCCATTTGGAGAATAGATCAGGTCAGAGAATGAGGTTTAGTGATACCCAGTTGTTCATCTAACTTTCGATCCTGAGCTTCTGAAAGGACCTTAAGCCTGAAGTGGGGCAGCACAAATAATTGTGTGACTCTGCTTTCGATATAGAAGTGGACAGATCACAGAAAGGTAAACCAAGACCTGAATAGTAGGCAGAATGCTGTGTGGCTCTGAAGACTCCTTGGAACAAGGTTGCCGGAAAGAACATCTGCTTTGGAGTTCTATGATCCCGGGCAGTAGGTGATGGTAAAGTTAAAGCAGGTGAAAAAGAGCGAATACTGAGCCTGTCAGGAATTAAGGTGGGTGATGGCCTGTACCTTAGCAGGGTCTACTGTAAAACTTGAATCAGAGATTTAATATCCTGAAGGGGAGCTTCTCAAATATGAAATGTAAGCTTGGAAAGTTTGGCATACATTGAATGCTCACAGCACTTGGTTAGAACAGCGTAGATATTATTGCAGTGTTCATCAAGAGATGAGGAACAGATCAAAATGTTGTCAAGAAAGACCAGGATAAACCAACCAAGGAACTCACAGAAAATGTAATTGGCAAACTCCTGGCAGATGGCTGTAACATTACATAGATCAAAGGGCATGACCAAGTACTCAACAGTGTTACATATAAGTTTATATGAAATCTCTATTAACCACTTTCAGACCTGAGAATTTTACCCCTTAATGACCAGGCCCTATTTTGCAATTCGGCACTGCGTTACTTTAACGGACAATTGCGCAGTCGTGAGACCCTGTACCCAAAAAAAAAATTACGTCCTTTTTTTCCCACAAATAGAGCTTTCTTTAAGTGGTATTTGATCACCTGTGCGGTTTTTATTTTTTTGCGCTATAAACAAAAAAAGAGCGACAATTTTGAAAACAAAAACCAATATATTTCACATTCTGCTATATAACCTTCCCAAAAAAAAAATTAAAAAATTACATTTTTTTTAACATTTTAGGCCCATTTGTTTTCTGCTACATATTTTTGGTAAAAAAAAATCAGAATAAGAGTATTTTGATTGGTTTGCGCAAAAGTTATCGCATTTACTAACTACAGGAGAGAGTTATGTTATTTTTATTGATTTTTTTTACTAGTAATGGCAGTGATCTGAATTTTTTTTGCGGGACTGCGACAGATCAGACCCCTAACTTACATTTTTGACACTTTTGGGGGTACCAGTGACATTACTACAGTAATCAGTGCTAAAATTATGCACTGTTACTGTAATAAGGATACTGGCAGGGAAGGGGTTAACCCTGTGAGTGATCAAGGGGTTAAATGTAAGATTAGGGGAGGGATTCTAACTGTGGGGGGGGGGTTGGGCTTGTGAAATGATCACAGAAACATGCGATCCTATATAGCAGGATCGCATGATCTCTATGATCATTGCAGGCAGAAGGACAGATGGCTGTGTTTACATCAGCCGTCCGTCCTTTTCTCTCAGCGGGGAGAGATAGAGAGTGTCAGGCGACAATCGGAGCCATCTGACACACGCGCCAGGTTCCCTGCTGAAGAGCGGGGGTGGGAGGGCACTCACACCCTTGCTCCTCCCAGGCAAGTGACATACCGATACGTGACTCTGCCTGGGAGAGCCACTCTGCCAACGTATATATAAAGAATACGGTCGGCAAGTTGTTAACAGATGTAAATACTATTGTAATTATGAATATATTAGTTAGAGGTTGATCAGTGTAGGTGTGTAATATGCCCATTTTCTGAAGATAAATTGGAATTGTTATATCTGATTTGAAGCTGCCAAGAAGAATATTCAATTAATTATTATTGTATGCTAGGAGGCTTAACAATAGGCTGACTGTTTTCTTTCAGACAATTCTGGGCCAGGTTATTTTATTATGGAGCCAACTCTAGCAATCCACTTCAAAGGATCCCCTTGTTTAGATATGCCATGTAGACGTCCATATTTTCAGGAATGCAAAACCTAATTTAGATATGCAATGAGGGTGGCCATCCTTTCGGGTATGCAAAACTTGACCTATAGATACCCTGTCTAACATGTGCATATGTATGTTTTCTTTCCAAAAAGGTTGTGTACCTGTGCATAAATTCTTTTCTTTCCAAGGGGTTGAGGAAATTGATATGCCTACCAATCAGTGCCACTCCATACAAGCCTATGGAAGAGAGGCCTATAACAAAAACAAATAACACTTGAGGGAGAGATTAGGGAGCAAAAGGCAGGGCAGGAAGCTATCAAGCGTAATCAAGTAAACAGCTGTCAGGGAAGATAATGGGCAGACAAAATCCAGTGAACAAACCAAAGTCAATGCTGGCACCATTTCAGAAGAATCCAAGTACAAGGCAGAGGTCAGCAACAAGGGAAACCAAGACAGGTTTAAAGGCAGGGACAAACAAGGCATGTCTGGTAGAGAGTCGGGAAGCAAACACTATCAAAAGCATCCAGCTCTGAATTTGGGATGTTCAAATAGAGGACCACAGAGGCGTAACCTATGATGGGCAAACAAGTCAGGAGAGCCTGGGCTGACTGATGCCTAGCAACCCAAGCACTTTCCCAGGGAGGCTCATAGCTGCCGGCTGATCAGAGCAGAAAGCCTGTCAGGCTATTGATTGCAAAGGAGCAGCAGCCAAAGCTCTCCTAACAGCTTTTGACTAGGCTTTGAATGAACATCAGTTTAATTATACAGAGTGACAAATGTGTGAAACAACATCTTTTTACAAATACAGTAAATCTTAGTAAATCGCAATATTGCAAATTCAAGACCCCCATTTTCATTAAAAAAAGGGTAAGTCTTCCCCAAACTTTATTTAATGTAGGGTTTTCGTAGTAATGTTATTGCATATTCTTTTATTCATTTTTACTGGTATTTGTTTCTACTTTTTGATTGTATCAACAAATTTCAAATTTTTTTCTTATAGTTTTTGCCCGCAAGAAAATACGTGATTATTAAAGAAATTACCTGAACTTGTGTTATATGAATGTAACATCTGCTATAAGAATTGCTATGTAATAGCTTTCTTTGGTAAATGTCATTGAGAGCATTATCAGAAACTGCAGTGGGTTAAATTGTATTAATCACATTCTCTTTTCACTATCATTCCACTGTATACTATACCTCATGTATCCTGTTTTGAAACCTTAGCAATTGTTCAATCATGCCATGTTCTTCATTGTCTAACAGAAAGAAAAAGGACAATAGGAAATCAAACAAAAATATACACAGTTTTTTAAACGGTCAAAATATCACTTAAAACACAATTTCACTTTAATGACAAGTTAAATATATATATATATATATATATATATATATATATATATATATATATATATATATATATATATATATATACTGTATAATCTTTACTTTACAAATAAACATTTAATGCATTACCAAGGATTCCCAGAGCAGTATGAGTTAACTAAAGCAGCTGTGCTGTCTATCAGCAGTTCTGCAGAATTTCCTTTTAGGCAAGTACTGTCTGTCAGATTAAGTCATCTGTCTGTCAAACTAAGCCATTTGATAAGAGATGAATCACTCCTGTGTGGACTCCTTTACTCATTGGCAACATTACAATAAACAGTACAATGGTTACAATAAATGGCACAATTTGTAAAAAGCAACCTAGAGCTTCACCCTCCGGCTAAACAGAAGATAACATAACAATTATGAAGGAGCACATTTACTGACAACCTGAAATATGACAAATGCTCCTATAGAAACTAAAACAAACATATTCATCCAATAAAAGCAATACTTTAACATTTCTCTCAACAAATAATTTGAACGGCTTTACATTTAACCACTGCAGAACAAGGCACTTTCACCCCCTTCCTGCCCAGACCAATTTTCCGCTTTCAGCGCTCTTACACTTTGAATGACAATTACTCACCTATGTACCCAAACAAAGTTTTTTATCATTTTTTTTTTTTTACACAAATAGGGCTTTCTTTTGCTGGTATTTAATCACCACTGGGTTTTTAATTTTTTGAGATGTAAATGAAAAAAGAGCGACAATGTTGGGATAAAAAAAACTTTTGTTTTAGTTTCTATTAAAAATATTTTTCAAATAAGTAATTTTTGTTCATAAATTTGGGCCAAAATGTATACTGCTATACATCTTTGGTAAACATAACCCAAATTAGTGGATATTATTTAGTATGTGTGAAAGTTATACAGTCTACTAGCTATGGTAGCAATTATTAAAATTTGATCACACCTGATGCACTGACGGCCTATCTCATTTCTTGAGGCCCTGAAATGTCAGGGCAGTACAAATATCCCCCAAATGTCCCCTTTTTGAAAAATATACAGTCTGAGGTATTTAGTAAGAGGCACAGTGAGTTTTTTAAAGTTGTAATTTTTTTCCCACAATTCTTGGGAAAATTAAGAAATTTATGTTGTTTTTTTTTTTTTTTACACAAAATTGTCATATTAACCACTTTAAAACTGAAGGATTTTCTTGCTTAACATCCGGGCCACTTTTTTCAACTTGGCACTGCGCAACTTTAACTGACAATTGCGCGGTCATGCAACATTGTACCCAAACGAAATTTACTTTTTTTCCCCACAAACAGAGCTTTCTTTTGGTGGTATTTGATCACCTCTGCACTTTTAATTTTTTGCGATATTAATTAAAAAAAGAGCGAAAAGTTTGCCAAAAATTGACATTTTCTACTTTGACATTAAGACCGGAAGATTTTACCCCATTCCTGACCAGGCCATATTTTGTGATTCGGCACTGCGTTACTTTAACGGACAATTGCACAGTCATGCGACGCTTTACCCAAATTAAATTTATGTCCTTTTTTTCCCCACAAATAGTGCTTTCTTTTGGTGGTATTTGATCAACTGAGCAATTTTAAATTTTTGAAAAAAAGAGCGACAATTTTGAATAAAAAAATAATATTTTTCACATTCTGATATATAACATTCCCCCCGAAAAATTTACAAATCATAATTTTTTAACATTTTAGGCCAATTTGTTTTTTGCTGCATATTTTTGGTAAAAAAAAAATCACAATAAGTGTATTTTGACTGGTTTGCGCAAAAGTTATCACGTTTATTAACTACGGGAAAGATTTGTCATTTTTATTTTTTTATTTTTTTTACTAGTAATGGCGGCGATCTGCGATTTTTTTGTGGGACTGTGACATTGCGGCGGACAGATCGGACCCCTAACTGACATTTTTGAAACTTTTGGAGGGACCAGTGACATTACTACAGTAATCAGTGCTATAAATATGCACTGTTACTGTAATAATGACACTGGCAGGGAAGGGGTTAACACTGTTGGTGATCAAGGGGTTAAATGTATGCCTCATGCTTACTGACATGTGTGGGGGGAGGGGGTTGTGTGACACAGACACAGATCGCAGGTTCAGCTATGCTGAATCCTGTGATCTGTCCCTGCCTGTCACAGAGGAGATTTCCTCAGTCTTTTCCCAACGTTCGGGGAAGAGCGGCGGTGATCACCGCATCTCCTCCCCTGGCCCGACTCCTGCTGTGTCTCTGCTGAGAGAGGGAGGTATCTGGCGACCTAGGTCTACATCACCAGACCCAGCCGAGCCGCTCTGCTGCAGTAGCAGCAAAGTGAGCGGTCGGCAAGTGGTTAACAAGTTATTTTTCACACACAGCATATGCTTACTTGCAATTACACCCCAAAATACATTCTGGTACTCCTCCTGAGTATGATGATGCCACACGTGTGAGACTTTATCGCAGCCTTGCCACATACAGAGGCCCAACAAGCAAGGAGCACCATCAGGCATTCTAGGAGCATAAATTTCACATATAATTTCCTAACGATCTATCACATTTTTGAATGCCCTGGAGCACAAGGACAGTGGAATTACCCACAAAATGACCCCATTTTGGAAAGCAAACACCCCAATGTATAATCTGTGAGGCATAATGAGTCTTTTGAACATGTCATTTTTTTCCACAAGTTTTTGGAAAATGTGGAAAGAAAATGAAAACGTATTTCTTTTTTTCGCACAAAGTTGTCAATTCATAAGATATTTCTAACACATAGCATGTACATAAAAAAAAAGACAGCCCAAAATAAATTCTGCTTCTCCTCCTGAGTATGGTGATACCACATATGTGAGATTTTTACACAGCCTGGCCACATACAGAGGCCCAACATCCAAGCAGCACCTTCAGGCATTCTAGGAGCATAAATTACATATCTAATTTCATTCCTACCTATTGCAATTTTGAAGATTCCGTAGCACCAGGACAACGGATACTCCCACAAAATTACCCCATTTTGGAAATTCCTCAATGTATATTCTATGAGGCATGGGCTGCAGATAGGTATTTAGGTACTCGGATGGGTTGCAGATAGGTACTCGGGTACTCTGATGGACTGAAGATAGGTACTCGGGTACTCTGATGGGCTGGAGACAGGTACTCGGGTAATCTGATGGGCTGCAGATAGGTACTCGGGTACTCTAATATAAGTACTTGAGTACTCTAATGGGCTGAAGACAGGTACTCGGGTATTTTGATGCACTGCAGATAGGTAATCGGGTACTCTGATGGACTGGAGAAAGGTACTCGGGTACTCTGATTGGCTGCAAATAGGTACCCGGGTACTCTGGGCTGGAGAAAGGTACTCAAGTACTCTGGTCGGTAGACAGGCACTCGGGTACTCCAACAGGGCTGAAGAAAGGTACTCAGGTACTCTGATGGGCTGCAGATAGGTACTTGGGTACTCTGATGGGCTGGAGATAGGCACTCGGGTACTCTGAAGGGCTGGAGACAGGTACTCATGTAATCTGATGTGCAGGAGACAGGTACTCAAGTACTCTAATGAGCTGCAGGTAGGTACATAGGTACTCAGATGGGCTGGAGACAGATGATCCGGTACTCTGATGAGCTGCAGATAGGTACTCGGGTACACTGATGGGCTGGAGATAGGTACTCGGGTACTATGATAGGCTGGATACAGGTATTCAGGTACTCTATTGGGCTTGAGACAGGTACTCACGTACTCTGATGGGCTGGAGACAGGTATTCAGGCACTCTGATGGGCTGGAGTCAAATAAGCTGGTTTTCTGATGGGCCTCAGATAGGTACTCTGATGGGCTGGAGACAGGTAATTGGGTACTCTGATGGGCTGCAGATAGGTACTTGGGTACTCTGAGCTGGAAACAGGTACTTGGGTACTCTGATGGGCTGGTGACAGATATTTGGGTTACTCGGGTACTCTGATGGGCTTATGACAGGTACTTGGGTACTCTGAGGGGTTGTGACAGGTATTCGGGTACTCTGATTAGTTGTGACAGGTACTCTGATGGGCTGGCGACAGGTCCTCTTTACTGGGGACAATCCATGTGTTTTACTGTGTAGTGTAGGCGGTACTAGCTGTTACTGCAATCGCCTCCTCACACAGGATCGATGTGTGAAGAGGAGAACCCGGTAGCAGTTACCGTGGCCTCTTTACATTCTGTGACTGGCTGTGATTGGACACATGGGCGGTCACGTAGTAAAGAGCCACATCATATGATGCCCGCCAGGAGGGAGAGAGTGTTCCTGCCAGTTAATTTGACAAAAAGATAGCATGACTAAATAATCAATTGGTTGTTTTGAACTTAAAGTGTTACTAAACTCAGACGCTGCCTTCACTATATCTGGTCTCCCACAGTACACACAACATGGAAATGCAATTATTTTAGTAAACATAAACTGCTAAATATCTTTTCTCATAAGCAGTATATAGCCGCCTTGTGTCTTGTATCAGTTACTAGTAAAGTTTGTAGGAGGAGTTTTCATTCTCCCCTGATCCTCTGTCTGGACATGTCTGGACAGTGCTGATTGGCCCTGTGCTGATCACATGCACTCTCCCAAGAAAAAAAAAACTCTCTCACAATACACACCAAACTGAGCATGTGCAGCCCATCCCCTGGCTCCTGCAAATATCAGGGATTTTTTTGGAGACAGTGGAGGAAGAGGAGGCGTGGAGAGACAGGATAAAACAGCCTTTATATACAATGCAAAGGATTAACCCCTTAGATTCCACAGTAAGTATAACAAGCATGCTTTACTGCATATACAGACTATTTTGTCATGGCCCAAAGGGGAATGGTTAAATAGAGTCTGAGCCTAATTATACTATACATACTATACATTGTACATAGTCTGCAGTCCTTGTACCCAGAAAACACCCCTTAAAGTGTTACTAAACCCAGGACCCTGCATTCACCCACAGTACACAGAACATGGAAATACAATAGTGTCCAGCAGAGCACTAGTAAAATCTTGTAGTATGAGTTTTCATTCTCCCCTGACCTATGAGGCTGCAGGACCCCTGACCCTTTGTCTGTACAGTACTTATTGGCCCTGTGCTGATCACATGCACTTTCCCAAAAAAAAAAAAAAACTTTAGAGCAATGCACACCAAACTGAGCATGTGCAGCTTGTCCCCTAGACTCTGTTCTATCAGGAGATGCATTGGGAACTGTGGAAGAACAGAAGGATCAGAGAAGACAGGATCAAACAGCCTTTTTACTCAATGCAGAGGATTACCCCTTAGGTTCCACAGTGGGTATAACAAGAATGCTTTACTGCATATAAAGACTGATTTTACTGCTGTGGGGTTAGTAACACTTTAACTACTGTGCTATGGGCCAGAGTATCACAGACCCACATGAACCTAAAGAACAATTGTACAAAAATGTAAAAAAAAATATAGATTGAGAGATAAAACTTTTTATTCACCTACCTTAACCACTTCCTGCCAACCGACATACCTGTACGTCGGCTTGAAGAAGTGGTTGTATCAGGGTGAAGCCTCAAGGTAAAAGCATCACCCTGGGCTGATACCCCCTCCCGCCGCCTTCCGCCGCTCTGCCCGTGTCTCCCGTCCACCCGGTTTACAACATGTAAACGTTGTTCAAATCACACATGCGAGGTATCGCCGCGATCGCCAGAGCATAATGCTATAACTCTAAACTGGTAACCGGTAACAATTTTTAAAGCATAGACTATGGAGACTTTTAAATACAGTAGTTTGTTGCCCCTCCACAAGTGTGCACAATTTAAAACCATTACATGTTAGGTATCTATTTGCTCTGCATGACATTATCTTTCACAATATACAAAAAAATTGGGCTAAATTCAGTGAAGTATATTTTTTCCAAAAAACTTGCATTTGAAAGACCGCTGTGCAAATATTGTGTGACATAAAATATTGCAACAACCGCCATTTTATTCTCCAGAGTCTTTGCTAAAAATATATATATATATATATATATATATATATATATATATATATATATATATATATAATGTTTGGGGGTCCTTAGTAATTTTCTAGCAAAAAAAAAATGATTTAAACTTGTAAAGAATATGTGTCAGAAATAGACTTGGGCCTTAAGTGGTTAACCTCCCTGGCGGTATGATTCTGTCAGGAATTCTGTACCAAAAGCGGTACAATTTTTTTCATGGAAATTTGGCGTTATGTATTATAGGCCTACAATTCTTAGTAATTACTGACTTACTAAGAGTTCAGAAAGTGAAGAGTGAGTTATGGGGGCGGTCCTAGGGCGGTCATGGGGGCGGTCCTAGGGGCGGTCTTAGGGGCAGTCCTAGGGGGCGGTAGGGGCGTGACCTAGAAGGGGGGTGAGTTCCTGCACCTTTTCTCTGAGAAAAAAAGCCCTGTATATATATATATATATATATATATATATATATATATATATATATATATATATATATATATATGCATATATATATATATATATATATATACCTATATACACACACATATATATAAAATTATATTATTGATTCGATTATAATTCATGCGTTATATTATATGTTATGTTATATTAGATTATAATCGAATCAATAATATAATTTTATATATATGTGTGTGTATATAGGTATATATATATATATATATATATATATATATATATATACACACACATATACATATATATATATATATATGCATATATATAATATAAAATGTGTTTGTGTTTTGTGCAACGTTTTTTTTTTTTTTAATTTCCCTCCCTAGTTCTGCTCCCATGCAGCATTGCTGCTGCAGGGAACGGAACTAGGAAGTCCTCCTACCGACAGACGAGCGGCGGAGATCTCGGCTGGCGGTCACAGCAATGAGAGCTCATCGCTGGATCGCCAGGAAAAGGTAAGACACTCCGCTGCGCTGTCTGCACATCCACCCCGAGCGAGACTCGGGGATACCGATAATAGCAGGAAATTCCTACCCCGAGTCCCGCTCGGGTTTACCGCTAGCCTGGTTAAAGAACTTCACTAAAATAGTTGCAAACTATGAAGTAATAGGTAACTATTGGAAAAAAAATACTTTAAGCTGGCCATAGGTAGATTAAAAATCAGCCGGTTCAGCAGGAGGCGGCTGCATTTCAATTTATGTGTAACTGCTCCGCTCTATCCAGCCAACAGACGTTGATCCAATGATTGACCTCTTTCAAATGGGCTTTTAAAATTTTTCTCACTTGTGTGGCTTGAGGAAATCATCAATTTTTTTGTTTTGATCAGCCTGCAGGTCGATTGAAAAAAATGAGCCATCCTTAGTCAGGTCTAGATAACATGCAAAAACCCTATAGAGTTCTGGGACAGGTCTATGTAATATACTACTTAGTAACACTAATTTACTAAAGGAGTAGAGCATATCCACTTTGAAAAGGGAAGTTTTAGGGCTCTTTTACACAGACTGTGAAAATAAGTGTTTGACAGGAGGGCGTGGCGACCACGCACATTCTGAAAGAGCTCCACTTGCCGGCTATTACATCGGCCCTGTTCAGGATCCCCACGACACAGCCAGACCACATCACTGTCTCCCCGTCCACACTGGAGACTCAGCAGCATGACAAGGCACCGGAGAGACAGTCCCCTGCAGGGAAAGCTGGACAGCTTCTTTCCTCCCTTGCAGCCTGAGGCTTCAACAAAATGGGGCAGTCACCGCCATTCTCCATAGAGACCTGCAGTACAGAGGCCCGTTCAGCATTATCCACACACCTGGAAGATTAGGCAAACCTCCATGCAGTCCCATCCACCTGCTCTGGATCCTCCACACCATCTACCAGAAGCCTTGCCAAGTCCAGAGCATGACTGGAAGAGGAGGATGATCCCCTGATTAAGGATGATAAGGAGGTAAGCAATATGCATGCTCCTCACAATACCCAGAGTCAGGAAGACCCCATCACATCATTCCCTACCTCTTGCCAGCCTGTCTCCGATTCTACTTTAAAAGATATGCCCCTCTCCTTATGTGCATCGCTGCAAGTTGATATGTTATCATGTATTTACTGGTTTCACAAAGATCCTAAAGTGATAGGAGGTAGGGTGGGTAAAATTGAGAGCAGGATGGAAGAATACGCATTGTCCTTCTACTCCCTCATTGACTCCAAGGAGGAACAAAGAGAAGATATATACTGGCTTATGGAGAAAGTGGCAGATATGGAAGATCGTTCTTGCCCCAATATTGTCAAAATAAGGGGTGTCCCTGAGTCAATCTCACAGGCCCAACTTGCTCACTATGCACAAGACCTATTCCTAAGCATTGCACCCAACTTGACACAGGAAGACCGTACAATCGACAGGATTCACTGACTTCCAAAGGTGGCCTACCTTCCCCAATCAGTTCCACGGGACGTGGTACTACGTATTTCACTTTTACCAGGCAAAGGAAAAGATCCTATCATCCTCCCGCTGTATGGACCCTCTCCCGGAACAGTACACCAGACTACAACTTCTTCCAGACCTATCCCAACACACCCTCCAAAAACGTAAGAATCTGGCAACTAACACAAAAGCACTCATGAACAACAAGATCACCCACCATTGGCGCTATCCCTGCACGATAGTGGTGACCCGAGATGGAGAGACCACCCAAATCAAAACACTGGAAGATGGCATTCGGCTGCTCTGAATTTGGGACATCATACCTAACACAACTCCCCCTCAAGCCAGCACCTATGCCTCCTCACAACACTGTCAAGTTGTATATTACAAAAAATCTGCTAAAAAGCACTCTATGAATGGATCCTGAACAACCATGCTATTCACTCATCCCTACAACACCCAGCTGCATTGAGCGTAGGATGCTCTGTTCTTGCTCCTCCTTTTGCCCCTCCAGTTCATCAGAGTTACTGCCCGCGGCTCACATTGAGCCTTTTTATAAGCCTATTTACCACTTTTTCTAACCTTGTCAGGCTAGCTTACCTCTACAGTACAACGCTCTGATTCAGCACCTATATATCTACTGAGTTGCTAATCATTCACCACGTTTCTTCATCATGGGGTTCAAAATAGTCTCGCTCAACACCAGAGGCCTAAACCACCCAGCAAAAAGGATATTTGTGTGGAGAGAAGTCACTAAACTCCAATCCAACATCATTTGCATCTAAGAGAGACACTTCCATGCCCAAAAAACTTTCAGATGTTCCCACAGAGACTTCCTTCATGTTTTTTTATCCTCCGCTCTGTGCAAAAAAAGAGGAGTCCTAACCACCATCAAGAGCACATTGGCATTCCAAATTAAAGATTCTATGCTGGACCCACACGGTAGATACATCATTCTCACCTACAAAATCAATGCCCAACCCTACACCTTAGTCAACCTATATGCCCCAAATTCTCACCAACTTCGATTCATTCAAAAGATTTTCCATAAAGCCTTAAAGATTCAATATGGACTTCAACATTATGGTGGACTCATCGATAGACTCTAACCCATCTAAAAGATCCCTGCCCACTTTAGGCCCACTGCTTCATAAAGAAGACCTATTTGATTTCTGGCGATGCCAACATGGGATGGAGAGAGACTACACCTACTTCTCACCCAGACATACAACCTACTCCCTTATTGACTTTTTTACTAGTTGACAAATTGTTGCTCCAGCAGACCTCCTCCTCCTTCATAGCAGACATAACCTGGTCCAATCATGCTGCAATTTCAATCTCTGTGGAGGATTGGGGACACCTGCTCTCCAATACACATATGGCGCTGTAACTCAAAAGATATTTTCAAACCTTTCACCAATCAATTGTTCACTCAACATCTCAGGGAATACTTCAACAACAATGTTTCTCCCTCCGGGGACCCATTTCTAGTATGAAATGCCCATAAGGCATATATGAGAAGTATCATCCTCCAGTGCTGCGCCGAGCTAAGAAACGATACTCCCAGCATTTTGATGCCATGCTTGAAGAAATCCATAACCTAGAAACACTTAACAAAACCCAACCTGACCCTCAAAGATCCTCAACCATCTCTAAATTTTGACTAGACCTCAGAGCTTTGCTTTTCGGGAGGTTTAACAGATCAAAGAGGACTTTAAAGATCAAACAATACGCAAGTGGTAACAACGCAGGTAAACTATTAGCCAACAGACTGAAAGCCCAACAAACCAAATCTAAAATCTCACACCTTCTCAACCCCTATACTAACCAAAAAAATGACCAATCCTCAAGATATTGCTAAGTTAACTCATTTGCTGAATACTACAGATCCTTGCAAATCCTTCCATTCAATTAGTCTCTTTGCATACGATATTATATTACTTATTACTCACCCTATTACCTCCATACCCCATGCTCATGAAATTTTATCACATTTCAGTACAATTTCTTACTACAAAGTGAACTGCTCTTAATCTTTAGTCCTGGATCTGAATGTGCCTTAGAATCATAGACGATCCCTACAGGCCACATTCCCAGATACTTGGAGCTCTCAGGTGATTCCATACTTTGGTATCACCCTGACTATATGTACATCACAACTAGCCTCCCGGAACTTCTACAACCTCCACAAAAAAATTGACCTAAGAGCTAGCCCATTTATCCAAATTTGAATTATCCTGGTCTGGACTTCCTTTAAAATGCTTTTCTTCCCCCAGATGCTCTATCTAGTCCGCATGCTAGCTGTCCCTTTTTCCACCAATTACTCATACTGAACGCCCTACTTAAAACTTTATATGGCAAGATGTTCTCCTTTCCTCCTAATGAAACACAGGAATGCTGGAGGTATGGGCCTAGTGGATGTGAGGGATTACTACCTGGTGGCTTGCTTAGACCAAATTTAACACTGGTTTGACCCAACCACTGGCCTCCCATGGGTAGCACTTGAATGGTGCATCCTCAAAACCCCTAATCTCCAAAATGTATTACTGGCTCATTTATGGCAACCTAGTCGATTAATAGGTCTTTCACTTCCAATCAAAGCCTTCCTCCTTGCCTGGAGAGCTCTTCACACCGCTCCTTACCCGGAGTCCTTTGATACTCTCTACTTATCCCTATTGATGTTATCCATCACTTAACTCCAAATATTACATTGCAATACTGAACTACCAACTACTTAATGACATATGGTAACTGTGAATGGCAAGCTCCAATCCTGGGAGGTGTTGCAGAAGAGATTTGGACTAAGCCCCTCTGACCACTACACTTACCGTAGAATCCTACATCTCACTCAACACTCTTCTATCTTAGAAATAAAATTACCCAAACCGCTTTGGAATTTTACGTTTCCACCCTCTCCAAAAGCAAAGGAATCTCCCTCATTTATAACACATTACAAGAGAAATAAACACTTTACAAATCTAAACCATTGCTAAAATGGGAAGCTGAGTTAGACTCCTCCTTCACCCCCACACAGTGGAGTACTGCGCTTAGATCAATCTATAAAGTAACATATTGTGTCCAACACTAGGTTGGTATTTTCCACCATTACGACTATCCCTGATCTCTTCTGCACACTCCCCTCTCTGTTGGTGAGATTGCGGACAAACTGCAAATCTCCTCCCTGTGTTCTGGTCATGTAAATGTATCCTAAGTTTCTGGAACAAAATATTTCATACATTCTCTGAAATTTCAGGTATAATAATACCTCCCTCTCCGCAACTGGCAATCCTGGATCTGGGCATCGAAAATGTGCCCCACTCTTTGCGTTTGGTAACGTATCTTCTTATAGCTGCCAGACTCACAATTGCCTGGAACTGGAAAGCGAACGAAGCTCCCAATCCATCTGAAGTAGTTGCACTCACTAAGCTTCATCATTCTTACAAACGCACTTTGGCAGCTTGGAGGGGGCAATTAAACAGCTTTGATTCTCTCTGGGAACCCTGGTCAACTTGGATTACTGCAAAACATAATGTATCATAATTGCTACAGATCAGTTTGTATTTTTCTTTCCCTTTTGAGTATAAATTTGTTAGAAACGGTTATAGATAGATGTGTTACCTCATGCGCTTCCTTGTTCTACTGTACTACAATTTAATTTGTATCCGCTGAGGTGTTTTATTTGTATCTTGTTTAAAATTCAATAAAAAAAATGATTGAAACTTGTTAAAGTAGGGAGCAGATGGAGGTGTACACATTGCAGCGATAGCGTTGCCTCGTGTCATGCTGCATGCAGAGGTCTTTAGGCATAGAGACTTTCCAACCGCCTCCATCCACTTCTATTGGAACAAGCCACAAGCATGCTGTAAACTCTCTGTAAGCACGCATATGGATCTAATCCATTTTAACATTTAAAAAAATAAAAAAAGACCATCTCACTTGGCTTTTAAAGAGTGTCATCTGACGCTACTTGAATGGCTGTGTAATGCATATGAAACCAATGATATTGCTATAGGTGCATTTATATACCTTAATGGAGACTTTGAAATTCAACACCTATGTAATAGGGCTCTAAATTAGCAAATGAGAGGAAGCTAAGTGAAAATTCACTTTGCAAAGCATACCTATCAATGTTTTCATTTGCATATTGGACTTTTTAAGAGGTCTTAAGCGCTGCATTAGTGTGTCAATATCCAAAATAAATTGCTTCATTGCAGAACAAAGCACTCCAGTGCAATAATATAGTAGTGTGATTTCTTCTCAGTGCTTCATGCAACACTGTGTCAACCCCACACTCACCAGATAATACTGAGTTTATGCCTTTCAGCATAACAATCAGGGTGTACTTGTGGATCTCACCCTCCCGAGTAATGGCAATAGTGATCAGCCTCTCCTTCCTCTCATAGCAGCATTTATGATCCTCCTTTGAAACTTGTATCTCTTAGATGTAAAAAAAGGGGAAACGAGGGAGAACCCGCATGGTGTAATATCCCTTTATTTAAAACACATAAAATGGCATTAAACTCACATCTAAAATTGTAAAGAACCGCTTTTAGACCCAGAAACATCACTGCTGCGTGCTTTCCATAGGCCAGAAGTGACATCACCACAAGTCCCCACCAACTCGTTTCGCCTAGCCAATGAGTCTTCTTCAGGAGATCCTTAAGAAGAAACAATACTAGTACATTATTGCACTGAAGCACTTTTTTCGGCAACAAAGCACTTTATGTTGGATTGATGGGACTTTATAGGAACCATTTGGGACCTTTGGATTAATTAAATACTTATTTTATCTATCTGCTTTTGTTGATGCATATGTTGAGAAGATTGTGCAGTTTATCACTGATTTGTAAAGTTTGATGACAGCACTGTGTAGAAGTTAACTCACGTGAAAATGCCTGGGGTCAGTGGTCAGTGAGAGAACAAATGCCTGACATTAGTGTCCCTGAGAATGAGAATGCCCTGATCTTGTAGTAAATGGAAAGAAAATGCAATGGGCAAGTGTTAAAGTGTTTGTAAACTTTCCCACACACCTTTATTTTATTGTAATTCTCATAAAAAAGTACTAATGATTGCTGCTTGTAACTGTCTTGTTTTGTTGTAATTGATCCTGTTTTGTTTAATGACCTCACCAGCGCATGCACTTTTCTTCCCTTGATTCACGACACACTCTGTGTACAGTCTGTCCATTGACAGGGTGCCGTGAATGGGATTTCCTCTCCCAGTGGCACAACTATTAAAGCTTGCGAGACTGCAGAGTGTTTCCTAGCATCCTGGTACTCCCATGTGACCGTGTGACATCACATGGGGAGTAAACTTACTGCATCCTAGAGCAGCGATCAAATGCAGCTGGGCTGACAGGCACACATATACTCAGAACGGGTAAATATAAAGCACGAAAACTATGTAAAACAGGTCGGCTATGAGTGGCTGCACAGTAACGTTGGGTCACGCATGTGCGATATTATGGCGAAGGGAAACATGAAAGGGCGGAAATTATATTCTAAATGGATTCAGAAAACAGTACTGAAGATGGCGCCGCCTTATCCTGGAAGACAACATTTTTCAAAATTTGAAAAAGAAGTAAGTTATAGGTGATTGCGGCTGGATAAGACTATGTAATGCTTGCTAAAATGTGATTAGCATGAAATAGATGAAAAGCACTATAGGGACTGCTGAGGTTATTTCCACTTTAGGCTACATTCACACCTGAGCGTAGCGTTTTTCGCGCGTTTTTTACCGCGATTTTACCGCGATTTTTGCGGCGTTTTTTACCGCGATTTTTACCGCGATTTTTGTGCAGGCGTTTTTAGATTGAATAGAGATCAATGGAAAACGCCTGTAATCTGCCCAAAAAGAAGCTCATGTACTTTTTTGAGCGTTGGGCGTTTTGTATACAGCATCAAAACGCTCAGATGTGAACAGGGGCCATTGAAATTAATAGGATTTGTCTTGTTGGGCGTTTTGAGAGCTGATCCTAGAGCAGAAAAACGCCCCAAAAACGCCCCAAAACGCCTAGATGTGAACGGAGCCTAAAGCTTAGGTTTTGACAGTGTTCTTGCAACAATGCAGGCTTCCAATGTTTTACAAAAGTCCCTTTCGCTTTATGCTGGCCTAAGGCCTTGGCTCTGGAGACTTGTTGCTCAGGTGTCATTATGATGTCAGCTTGGCTTACACAGCCTGCTGCTCATGCATCCTGCATCTGTCAGCTTTCTCTGATGCTGCTTCCATCCACGGCCATTTACAGATGGAATAAAATGGATATTTTTATTAGTGATGACCCGAACACCCCCTGTTCGGTTCGCACAGAGCATCTCTCATGTTCTAGCGAACATGCAAACTCCATTAACGTCTATTCGGTTCGCACAGAGCATCTCTCATGTTCTAGCGAACATGAAAACTCAAAAGTCCTCATTTTAACCACTTTACCACCGGAGGATTTTGCTGTCTTACGTCTGGGCCACTTTTTGCGATTCTGCACTGTGCGATTTTAACTGACAATTGCGCGGTCATGCAACGCCATCCCCAAATGAAATTTGCGTCCTTTTTTTCCCACAAACAGAGCTTTCTTTTGGTGGTATTTGATCATCGCTGCGATTTTTATTTTCTGCGATATTAATAAAAAAATGCGACAATTTTGAAAAAATAACAATATTTTTCTACTTTGACAGTAAAAAAATATCCAATATATAAAATTGTTGTCATATATTTAGGCCAAAATGTATTTAGCTACATGTCTTTGACAAAAAAATTCTCAATGAGCGTATTTTTAACCGCTTTAAGACCGGAAGATTTTACCCCATTCCTGACCAGGCCATATTTTGCGATTCAGCACTGTGTTTAACGGACAATTGCGCGGTCGTGCAACGCTGTACCCAAATTAAATTGACGTCCTTTTTTTCACCACAAATAGAGCTTTCTTTTGGTGGTATTTGATCACCTGTGCAATTTTTACTTTTTGCGCTATAAACAAAAAAATAACGACAATTTTGAAAAAATAACAATATTTTTCACATTTTTTTATATGAAATTCCCCCCCAAAAAAATGTAAACATCAAAATTTTTTAACATTTTAGGCCAATTTGTTTTTTGCTACATATGTTTGGTAAAAATAATCGCAATAAGTGAATTTTGATTGGTTTGCGCAAAAGTTTGCAGCTACTAACTACGGGAAATTTATGTCATTTTTATAGTTTTTTTTTTTAACTAGTAATGGCGGCGATCTGCAATTTTTTTTGTGGGACTGCAACATTGCGGCGGACAGATCGGACCCTTGACTGACATTTTTGACACTTTTGGGGGTACCAGTGACATTACTACAGTAATCAGTGCTATAAATATGCACTGTTACTGTAAAAATTACACTGGCAGGGAAGGGGTTAACTTTTATTGGTGATCAAGGGGTTAATGTATGCCTGGTGCTTACTAACGTGTGTGGGGGGAGGGGACTGTGTGACACAGGGACAGATCGCAGGTTCAGCAAGCGGGCGGATCTCCACACTCGATCCCCGACGATCGGGGAAGAGCAGCGGTGATCACAACGCCGCTCCTCCCCTGGCCCGACTCCTGCTGTGACTGAAAACAGCGGAGTGAGCCTCCGGCGGCGTGCGCGCGCCGCCGAGAGAGGGGAATGTCTGGTGACGTAGGTCTACGTCGTCAGACGATAACGAGCCACTGTGCCGCAGTAGCAGCACAGTGAGCATTGGGCAAGTGGTTAAAGGCTTAAATGCAAGTTATTGGCACAAAAAAGTGTATGGGGGACCCGGGTACTGCCATGAACATGAATCAATGCAATTTTTTTTTTTTAAACAATAGTTTTTACAGGAGCAATGATTTTAATAATGCTTAAAGTTAAACGATAAAAATGAAAAATTCCTTTAAATATCGATCCTGGGGGGGGGGGGGGGGCTTAATGTGCCTGTAAAGTGGCGCATATGTGCAATGTTTCTAGCCTGCTGGAGCAATACTGACATTTCTAAAGGAAAAAATGTAATTTAAACTTGTTCGCAGCTGTAATGTATTGTCGGCTTCCGGCAATTCAGATAAAAAAATGAAAAAAAAAAACGGCTTGGGGTCCCCCCCAAAATCCATACCAGGCCCCTCAGGTCTGGTATAAATTTTAAGGGGAACCCCGCGCCATTTAAAAAAAAAAAAAGGCGTGGGTTTCCCTCTTAAATTCATACCAGACCCTTATTCGAGCACACAGCCTAGCTGGCCAGGATGGGGGTGAGCGAGCATCTCGAAGCTCACCCCTAATTTTTACCAACTGTTCATAAATATACAGAGTCAGTTCCTCCCACGGCTTCTCTAAATTAGGACTGTGAGAGAACAATCCCTGCCCTTGAACACTTCTTTATTGTGTGTCTGGTAATTGTGGAATTCATCATTGTTAAATCTGTATCAAACTTGCATCAAATTTTACAGATGAATAAAAGCCGCACTCCAAGATAAGTTCTTCCTGCAATTTTATTCAACTATCAATGGTACAACTGCTCCCATGATGTCCCCACCCAAGGACCACCCCAACTTAATGCATTTCACCATGATTGGCTTGATCACAAGGATGGGGGTGGCCAAGGAAGAAGAGTAATTGATATGCTTCTTAATTAAAATGTCCAAAACTTCCAAGCTCTTATTACAGGTGTGCTGTTTGCTTCCATATTCATAGTAGCTCACAAGGCTATGAAAACCAATCCTTTACAGCTAAAAAAGCAACATGCATAACATAAGCACTATCATAATCAGGATGCTTCTAAAAGACCAAGTGACCCTAAAGAGTTAACACGAATTCTCCCAATGGGGAACACTCACAATATCCTTAGATAGATGCAAAGTGAAATGCCCACAACCATTTTATCCACCCTACGTTCAAAAACACTGCCACGCTTGCAGGTTTAATTAATTTAGTTACAATGTTGCATTCTCACTCTGTCATTATATATCTGAAATGTTTGGATGAAATGTAGAGTTTTACTAAACCTACAACAGTAAAATCAGTCTGTATATGCAGTAAAGCATGCTCGTTATACTCACTGTGGAATCCAAGGGGTTAATCTTCCACAATGTGTAAAAAGACTGTTTGATCCTGTCTTCTCTGATTCTCCCCCTCCTTCCACAGTCCCCAATCCATCTCCTGATAAGACAGAACCTTTGGAGTCACTCTGCACATGCTCAGTTCCATGTGAATTGCTAGAGAGTTTTTTTTTTTTCTAGGGTGGTTGCATGTGATCAGCACAGGACCAATCAGCACTATCCAGACAGAGGGTCAGGGGTCCTGCAGCCTCATAGGACAGTCAGAGTAGAATGTAAACTCTTCCTACAAGCTTTATGCAAACACTGATAGAAGTCACAAGACTGCTAAATACTACTAATATGAAAAGGTATTTAGCAGTTTATATTTACTAAGCTAATTGTATTGCCATGTTCTGTGTACTGTGGGAGACCAGATAAAGTGAATGCAGAGTCCTGGGTTTAGTAACACTTTAAATTCTACTACAGCAGTGCACTTGTGTTTAAGCGCAGGGAAACCCCAGCAACCTGTAACATATACAAGTCACTAAAGTTGTTAATTTACATTTCACGTCATACTATCAATACAAAACCTACATACATATGCATCATACATGAAGATATAAAACATAAACTACTTAACCAATTTATGCCTAACACAAAAAGGGCACCACTTTATAATCAACGTATTTACTAATGCTAATAAAATAAAATCATTTTATGCTAAAACCAGATAAAATATAATTTAAATTATAATTGAAAATTTCTATACTGAATCTCGATGAAATGAAAAAAAGTACTATATCTGTCAAAATGGGCCAAAACCATATAGAGGAGAAATTATATGAACTATAAATAGAAAAACATAAATAAAGCTTAAAAAATCATCATTCATAACAATACATCAGATTCTATTGAAAGCTCATCCCTTTGGGTATGTAAGCATCAAGCTTAAAGATCCAGTACAATAAATCAAGACAGAAAAATCCAATATTTATGATAATACATCAGGTCCCATTCAAAATTCATCCCTTTAGGTAAGCGAACATCAAGCTTAACCACTTCAATACAGTACAATTTCACCCTCCTGCCCAGGCCAATTTTCTGCTTTTCAGTGCTGTCACACTTTGAATGACAATTGCGTGATCATGCAACGCTGTGCCCATATGAAATTTTTATCATTTTTTTCACACAAATAGAGCTTTTGTTTTGGTGGTATGTAAGCATCACTGGGTTTTTTATTTTTTGCTAATTAAAAAACTACTAAAAATTAAAAAAAAAAACACCTTTTTTATTGTTTTTGCTATGACATTTTGCAAATAAATAATCGTTCTTCATAAACATAGGTCAAAATTCTGCTACATTATTTTGGTGAAAATAACCCAAATCAGTGTATATTATTTAGTCTGTAGGAAAGTTTTAGATTTTACAAACCATTGATCAGTGCTGATGTACTGATCTAATATCTTGAGGCCCAAAAACACCAAGACAGTACAGATATCCACTAAATAACCCCTTTTTGGAAAGTAGACAAACCAATGTATTTAGTAAGAGGTATGGCGAGATTTTTGAGGTTGTAACTTTTTGTCACAATTTTTTTGGAATATAAAGAAATAAAAAAAAATGTTTTTTGACATTTCTTTTTTTTTTTTTTACATACTGTCACCAGTGCAGTACAGCACACCGTATAACTGGTGTGGCAGTAATCATGGAAACTGACTGGTGATTCTATGGGAAAAAAAAATTATAAATTTTGTTTTCAATTTGTTTTTTTTGTTTTTTAATTATTATTTTTTTTTTTAGCACAGACCAGTGACCAGAGCAATACAGTGTTACAATAGTAACATTGTACTACTCTGGGGAAGTGGTCAGGTTTTATTTATTTTCTTTACACATTAATATTGCTTAACCACCTAGGCGGTAATCCCGAGCGTGACTCGGGGTGGATTTTTCATTGCAGGATCGGTAACCCCGAGTCACGCTCGGGGTGGATGTGCAGAGAGCGCAGCGGTGTTCTCTTACCTTGTCCTGGCGATCCAGCGATGATCTCTCATTGCTGAGATCGCCAGCCGAGAGTCCCGCCGCTCCTCCGTCCTCCGTCGGTGTGATCACTTCCTAGTTCCGTTCCCTGCAGCAGCAATGCTGCATGGGAGCGGAACTAGGGAGGGAAATTAAAAAAAAAAAAACGTTGCACAAAACACAAAACACATTTTATATTATATATATATATATATATATATATATATATATATATATATATATATATGCGCATATATATATATATATATACTGGTATATACAGTGGGTAAGGAAAGTATTCAGACCCCCTTAAATTTTTCACTCTTTGTTATATTGCAGCCATTTGCTGAAATCATTTAAGTTCATTCTTCTTCCTCATGAATGTACACATAGCACCCCATACTGACAGAAAAACACAGAATTGTTGACATTGTTGCAGATTTATTAAAAAAGAAAAACTGAAATATCACATGGTCCTAAGTATTCAGACCCTTTGCTGTGACACTCATATATTTAACTCAGGTGCTTTCCATTTCTTATGATCATCCTTGAGATGGTTCTACACCTTCATTTGAGTCCAGCTGTGTTTGATTATACTGATTGGACTTGATTAGGAAAGCCACACACCTGTCTATATAAGACCTTCCAGATCACAATGCATGTCAGAGCAAATGAGAATCATGAGGTCAAAGGAACTGCCTGAAGAGCTCAGAGACAGAATTGTGGCAAGGCACAGATCTGGCCAAGGTTACAAAAATATTTCTGCTGCACTTAAGGTTCCTAAGAGCACAGTGGCCTCCATAATCCTCAAATGGAAGACGTTTGGGACGACCAGAACCCTTCCTAGAGCTGGCCGTCCAGCCAAACTGAGCTATCGGGGGAGAAGAGCCTTGGTGAGAGAGGTAAAGAAGAACCCAAAGATCACTGTGGCTGAGCTCCAGAGATGCAGTCAGGAGATGGGAGAAAGTTGTAGAAAGTCAACCATCACTGCAGCCCTCCACCAGTCGGGGCTTTATGGCAGAGTGGCCCGACGGAAGCCTCTCCTCAGTGTAAGACACATGAAAGCCCGCATGGAGTTTGCTAAAAAACACCTGAAGGACTCCAAGATGGTGAGAAATAAGATTCTCTGGTCTGATGAGACCAAAATAGAACTTTTTGGCCTTAATTCTAAGCGGTATGTGTGGAGAAAACCAGGCACCGCT